>NC_065921.1:54519862-54535472 GCF_024586455.1 Bactrocera neohumeralis
CAGCCTAATACTGTCCAATCTTAAAGACCTTGGAAGTATTTCCACTCATTGCTATAGATACAGAAAATGTCTCGAACTTCAAATGAAAACTATGTATCCTTCAGTGCTTGAAGCTCGTATTGAAAGTAGTCACACTCCGAAAAACAAAATTTGATTTCAGCAGCGTGAGCAAAGAGAGTATTCTTCAATCAAAAGTCAGGCTCTCGAGTTGCCTTTAGAAGCGTAGGAAGCTCAACTTTGCAACTTAACTATACAACTATATACTTAACGTCTCCACGCAAATAACACTCGCACTTTCACTGGTATAAGTTACACTTATTCTTTCCAACCAAAACCTTACAGTGTCTCAATAAGACCACTCCATTCTATTCCATTCCCAGATTTTCCAATTGCGTTTTACTGTGCCATTTTCTCACGTCATTAGCGCGCTCAACCAATGTCACGTGGTCTCCGCTACTGTGTTGAGTCATTGTTGTAGAAAGTTATTGCTAATGTATTTGCCCACTTCAGCACGAACGACCAACGAAGTGCGTACTTTACAAAGTGTTAATGTTATTGGAACGAAGTTCCTTACGGCAGGCTTGGAGAAGATAGGAATTTTGCTGCGGGACCTAACTGAAAAAAAAGTGATAGTAAAACCGTAAGAAAAAACCCGTAAGAAATAACCCGTAAGAAAAAGACTGTAAGATCGCTAGTTATAGCCTACCTTTAGGTATTGCAAAATAATTAGGCATGAAAATCTGTTACATTATTGTGTATGCAACTTAGTTTTGAGTGAAGTGCGGAACACATAGAGCGCGACAGACTGCAAACTACATCTGTCAAATATTAAAATACAGACGTTCTTATGGACACTGTTATTTTGACAGCTGCACGACTACACGACTGTAGGCCGACAGTTGTCGTTCCCGCTAACTTGAGTATTTCCTATATTTGCCAACGGCAGTAAGACGACAGTAGAGTTGACAATAGAATGGAAGATAGAAAGAGGAGGTAGAGTGGTGATGCCACTAATATTTAAAATGTAAAATTATTCACAGCTCTAACAAACTTGACGTTATTTTACAAATAAAAGCATAAAATAGCTCTATTATATCATTTGTAATAACAATTGATAATTTAAAACAAAGAAATATTTACCTATTTTCAGTGGCGTAGCTAGGGGGGGAGAAGGGGGCCATCGCCCCGGGCGCAATGTCTTGGGGGCGGCAAAACGATCTTCGCTGTTTTTTAATATTCATAAAAATACTTCAACAAATTTTTTTACAAAATTTATTATAAAAGATAAAGAGTTGTACACTCACAATGTAATAATCTGAATAACAATGAAAAATATTAATTGTTACTCGAATACTCTTCAGTCTTTGAATTTGTCTTATATCTTTTGGCTTACATATATGTATCTTTCTTAAAAATAGTCATAGAACTTAAAGATGCACTTTTCTAGTTTTGTCTAGCGACAAGTCACTCTCACAGTTACCCTATGCTTTGAATGTAACAAATACTTTTATTTCTCCAAATTTTCAAAAATGGTATTTAAAAACTCCAATTCGGGCAAAAATGGAGTTTTTTTATAGCTTTTAATAATAAGTCTTGTAAATTTACTATCAATTTCCTCAAAAACCGTATTGTGAGAATTTTGGAACTTCAGAATTTGCGTGGCTTCTAGTTCCTAAATTTTATATACTTAATATCGAAGAAATTTTGTAAAAATTCACTTTTGTTCGAACCACCTCATGAAACTTGTAGGTAGGTAGATAAAGGGGGGCGGCAGAACATCCTTGGCCCCGGGCGCCCGCAGTTGTAGCTACGCCACTGCCTATTTTTACTTATTTTTTGCATAAAAAATTTCACTTTGAACAAAATATTAAAATTTCATTGAAGTGAAAGGTATTAGTATGGCCACAACGATATTGTGGACAGCTGTGTTGTCTTGTGTACATGCCGGCCATGCTGTCGCAGTCATTGTGTTCACCACTTGAGAATTGTGCTTGCACTAAGTACGTTTATGGGGAGTTGAATTGTTGCATATTTTTTGGCGCAGGCTTTGAGGAAATAACTCGTAAGAAAAAGACTGTAAGAGCGCTAGTTATAGCCTACCTTTAGGTATTGCAAAATAATTAGGGATGAAAATCTGTAACATTATTGTGCATGCAAATTAGTTTTGAGTGAAGTGCGGAACACATAGAGCGCGACAGACTGCAAACTACATCTGTCAAATATTAAAATACAGACGTTCTTATGGACACTGTTATTTTGACAGCTGCACGACTACACGACTGCAGGCCGACAGTTGTCGTTCCCGCTAACTTCAATATTTCCTATATTTGCCGACGGCAGTAGGACGACAGTAGAGTTTTCTTAATACTTATCTGTACTTAAATAAAAACTAATCAGCGAAATTTGAGAGAAAAATCAGGACAACCTACATAAAATTAAGCAGAATTTTTTTTTGCAAATTGTATCGATTCTACATTATCCGAAGGAACTTCGTTCCTACCTGGTGTCCCACGACAGCACATTTCTTTTTTTTTCAGAGTGCGGGTGTGGATTTTCGCCAGTGACCAGTAAAAGTTTGCGGAAAATTCGCTACAAATTTCATTACAATTAATAATTTAAAAAATAACAACTTTGTGGGGAAAAGTGCGGCTAACTTTTGATGACGATGGCAAACAAGTTGTAATAAAGAGTGTAAACTTTAAAACTGTAAAGTAAATTTTTAATACTGGAAAGTGTGATACGCGCCGCTGATCTGAAAACCGTCGTAGTGCTATCTACTCTAAAAAGATAATGTAACTGGGGTACGCAAATGATGTTTAAATCACAGATCTTAACAATAGTCAGGTTAGCCTTTTTCTAACTTAGAAAAAGAAATCAACGATGTTTGTCTTATGGTAAACGAATTCAAGATAAATTGACAGCATTATATTTAAAAAGTTAAGGACTTGGTCTATCCCGGAATCAAAATAAATTCCGAAAAAAATCTAAGCCTAGAGTCTCTTATCATTCTCGTTCTGTTGTGCGGCGAAAAAAACAAGAACAATTACGTCCTGAGATGAGAAAACACTTGGAGTATTCGAGAGAACTTCTCTCGGTAAGGATGGAATCTCGAATTGTATGAGCTCTACTGCTACGTAGATTTAGAAAAAACAATGCATACGCTGGTTAGATCATGCTAAATACATGGATCACGTTGATTCAGCGAAAAACCATTTCGATTCGGGAGCCAACTGATGCAATTGGGATGGACAATTCACGTTACCTCGGAAAGAATAGAGGCGACTGGTGATATTTTGTGTTCTCAGCCCAGACCTACCCACGGTTGTTACCAAAGCACAAATCTAGTTATATTATTGATTGTACACTATTCAGGCTAGAAATGGAAGGCTAGAAATGGAATGGAATGGAAGCTTACATTTGCTGATGTTGAGCCAAAGCCGAAGATGTCTAGAATTTTATGCTAGCCAAACAGACCCTCTCAGTTTGACGAATAATTTGGATGCTCGACGTTTTCGCATCACTGAAAACTTAGGATTTTTTCAAGCTGAAACCCCAAAAGGGATCCTGGCGCTCTGTGCTGAAATTAGCTCATCTCTCTCCCTGCTCTCTCAGACTCGCTTATTAAAGTCACTTCTTACTCTCATCTTAATACTTTGCCTTGTCGGGATTCTCTAAGTAATTATCTTTAATTGGTAGTAAGAAAAACATGCCAACATCGGTCTTTTATCGGGCAGGTGAACTTCTAATGAGCTCAACGAGCAACTGTCAGTGCTATGAATGTTCATTTCAGCCATGCTCAGACAATTCGCTGCCTTTGCGTATGGAACTTAGCCTTGTTCTGAAAGCTTCTTCTTCTGCAAGGTTCAAATTTGTGTTACCAATAGATAAGTTTCCCTCGATTTGAGCCTAAGCACATTGAAATAAGTTTTCTATTACCTTAGATAAAAGAATTTTATTGAAATTTTAATTATAAGCAAATAGCCTTCAATACAACTTAAGTGTATACGCTTTGAGAATGCTTAATGAAAATAGCGTCCGTCAGTTCAAAATGGCCATTTAAGATTATGTTCCTTTAATATTTAATTTACCTACATTAATATACATTTACTATTTGTATCTCTACATATACCCCTGTGACTAACAAATTTATACATATATACATTCCCTTATCTTTAAATGATACCCTCATGCATCGCTTAACCCATTAAAAGTAATTACACTTTATGGACCAAAAGTGAGGCAATGAATCTTAGCGCGACAAAAAGTTAAATGGGGAAGGATAAACAAGCAAATAGTTAAGGGAACCTATTGGAAAATTGAGGTAAAACATGGAAACCAATAAAATTTCTGCGGCGCTATAAGGTAGACTAAGATGGACAACTAACTGTTTGTTGGTTAGTGTGTAGTATAAGACTGAGCGCATGACGGTGCGGAGAGATCAGTGGTAAGTTGGCAAATAAATGAAGATAAATTCAATAAACTAAAAAAAACTTATGAAGAGAGAAGAAAAGAGGACTCTCAATCCAAGACAAATTTAAGTTAGAATTTTGTGATAAGAGACCAAGCGCCGTCTTCATTAGTATAATAAAATACGTCGGAGGGCTGTTGTTACTGCGACAGAAAGCATCTAGACACAATTGGGAATACTTCTTTTAAAAAGGAAACGATAGATTTTCTATACTTCTGGTGAGATAAAATTCAAGTTATTAACATAGCTTCTTTCAAATTAGTTGGGAGCTAAGTCTTTCAAGAACTCTGGCCACAGCATTGTCTATTGATTACGCCTTCAACCCTTCCTTGCTGAGCCTAGCCTTTAATGCCGAATCAGCACGATTGCCGCCGATTGCGCCGATATCCTATCCCGCTTTTCATCTTTGTTCTCCTTCATGTTGAGTTTTATTTACAGAATATGGCAAAGCTGCTAGGAAGAAAAGGGCCTCTGCTGCAGGAACTAGCTCAGTTACCCTCAGCCGAGACAATCCTGGCCGCGACGTCCATTGCCCAATTAATATGGAGGATGTATTTGATCAATTAAGATAAACAACAATCAGTAATATGAAAGACAGTCTCAGAAAATAGCCGCAAAACGGTTAAAGGTTTCATATAGTTTTTGTAAAAACGCAAAAAAAATTAAGCTGAAAGTTAATCACATAAATAAATTTATAATTAAAAGGTTTTTACAGAACCATGGGCTTTAAAGCTTCTAACGAATCATAAGAATTATGCATGGTCTTTTCTGATTCAAAATATGCTCCGAACTTTACTGTTGTCTACCAAACAGCGAATCGCTTAAGAAATACATTGTTTCAATCCGCCATATACATATCTTCTATGCTAACATCCTAACATTTTTATACTAAAGTTTTATGCCATTGGAAATCGATGGCTCATTAAGTAAATACGAGTCTCACAGCGAAATACATGCGCACAATCGCACAAAGGACGCAGCAAGTACGCATAAGTACTGCAAGAACATAGCAGAAGACTCGTTTGACGAGCGCCAAACGCTTCAAGCTGCAATAAATAATCAGCAAATCGTTTGGCAAAGTCCATGCGGACCGAAGGCGAGATGGGTTTACGAAAGTGAAATGCGCTCATGTACATGTGTAGTTATGTAATTGCTACCTTAAAGAGTTGTCTTGACGTACAAAAGCAATTTCAGGGGGCTTATATATGTGTGTAGTGCGAAATACTTACTACCTTGGTTGCTGCTGGCTTTCGCTTGGTAAATTTGGTATTTTCTTACTTTCCTGTTTTTAAACTTTACTACATGATGTTCCCCATTAGATTCGGTTTGAACAAGTCTTATCTTTTATAAGGGTTACTAATATTATCTAATCTTTTCCTAGAGGTTTCGGCGCTAACAAAATTCGTATCTAATTCTTTTTTTGTCGGTTTTGATTTATGTTATTTATTCTTCGTTCTTTGATTAATTGGGGATTTGTTTTTGGGTGTTCTCCCTTAAAAAATATGTTATACGGACTTTCACCTATAGTAGAATGAGAAATAACATGATTGTAGGTAAATAATGCTGGTTCAATTTGAAGGTATTTCAACTCTTTATCCCCAGAGCTACAAATAATTCTCAATTTTTAATTCATCGTTTTATGAAACCGCTCAATGTCACCAATACCAGTTTTCCCACTTGTGACTTCGACTGCTATGTTCAATTGTTGACACCACTGCTTTATGCTAACATTATTGATACCTTGGTCCTGGTCTAGTTTTAATGTTTTCGAAGGTCCCATAAAATTAAAAATCTTTAGGAAGGCTTTCTTAGATTCTAACCAATTTAAAGCTACTTACTTTTTCAGCTGCAGCAAATTTAGAAAACAAATCAATACATTTTAAATAATTTTCATCATCCCATTTCCAAAAGTCTACTACAAACTTTTCTCGAGTCTTATACACAGGAGGCGTAACTTTAAATGGTAATATGTTCGAAATGTGGTCGTTTTTGCCATGGTTGCATAACTCACATTCATTAATTATTTTAGTTATCTCCTTAACGTAATTAGGGTGGTAATATTTTTGCTTGAAGCAATTTGCAACTTTTTCGATTCCCTGATGCAGTCCTTCGAGGTGACTTCCTATTTAGATTTGAAGGCCGAATAATCTTCAAAATTTTTTAGTTTCTTCATGGTTCTGTAAATTTTAAATCTGTTTGAAGTGATCAGTTTATTATAAATGTTTTGCATTTGTATAAAGTCGTGGTCATCTGTCATAAGTATTGTTGTATTTTTTTTTAATAAATAAGTTTTAATTATGTCCTTTATGAACTCAGTTGTTAGTTCCGTATAAGTTATAGTAGTAAGATGCTTAGAAAATATTTTGCTTGTGTTTATACAATTTTGGTTAGATCTTATTAGTTTAAGTTGGTTTTTGCATACGTTCAATGGCCTTTCGGCAATTCTAATAAACTCACCGGAGTCTTCGTCAGCGGAATGGATTGTGGCTGCATTTAAAGCAGTTACTTCATTAACGTTACATTCTTCAATTTTAACGCGAGATAGCGCATCGGCAACATGATTTTCTTTGCCAGGAATGTATTTGATTCGTATTCATTCAACCCAATCTTCCACCGTTGCAGTTTTGCATTTGGCTCTTTTAAATTATGCCATATAAATACGGTCTGAAGTACTTCGTAGCGCATACCATTGCCAAGAGCTCTTTTTCTGTTGCCGAATAATTGAACTTATGTTCATTAAGTGCACGGCTGGCGAAACAGATCGGATATCCATTTTGGCTTAACACTGCTCCTAATGCTACATTAGAGGCGTCTGCCGTTAACGTAAATAACTTCTCGTAATTTGGATTCGCCAAGATCGGCTCTTTTGTTATTAATAACTTGATAGTTTCTACGACTCTGATAAATTACTACATATATTGCCTATATTTAAGCAATTTGTTAAGGGTTTTGTTATTTTTGAAAAATTTTGAATAAATTTGCGGTAAAATCCCGCTAAACCCAAAAATTGTTTTATTTCCTTTTCCGTTTTGGGAATCTGATAATTTAAAATTGCTACGACTTTATTAGGATTTGGTTTTATGCCAGAAGGATATTACTCCAAGAATATTCCATGGCCAAGAAACTCGGTTTCTTGTTCTAAACATTCACTTTTGTCCGGCTGCACTTTTAGATTCGCTCCTGCTAATCTTTGAAACACTTTATGAAGCGATTCGATGTGCTCCTGCAGAGATGTATTGAAAACTACTATGTCATCTAAATAAACCATGCAATCTTTCCCAATTAAACCGTCCAAGACGGTATTCATCAGCCTTTGGAACGTGGCCGACGCATTTTTAAGCCGAATGGCATTCTCAAAAATTCGAAGTGCCCATTTTGTGTAGAGAAGGCTGTTTCTTGCCTATCCATTGGATCCATTTTGATTTGATGGAATCCTTACGCCACATCAATTTTCGTGAAGTATAAACATCTACCTAACTTATCCAGTATCTCGTTTATGTTTGGAATGGGGTACTTCTCATCCACAGTGATATTATTTAACTTACGATAATCTGCAACGATTCTCCACTTTTCTATACCTGAAGCATCTGGCTTTTTAGGTACCATCCAAATCGGTGCAGAATATGGAGAAGTATTGTGGCAAATTATTTTTTGTTCTACCATATCTTTTATTTGTTTATTTACTTCCGCGTTATGTACTTCGGAGTACCTATAGGATTTAACGTAGTGAATAGTTTTTATTTTGTGTTTAATTCTGTGAGTGAATGTAAGTTTCGCAACTTCCTTGTAAAATAAAGTTTTGTGTTTCTTGAATAATTTATTCAATTTTTCCGATTCTTCATTATTTAAATGGTTGAGACTGGATGTGTCAGTAAATTTTTCACCATTGACTTTCAACTCGGTTAGTAAGTTAGTGTGTGTATAATTTTTAACAGTGTTGAAAGATTTGTATATAGATATGTCCTTGTAAACTAATCTTATTATTTTTTAAATCGATCTTGGAGTTGAGCTGACGAAGTGTATTGCAGCCTATTATCGGAAAAATTATAAACGTAAAACGTCAATTTGTGGTTATGATAATTGTCGAAAACTTCTTGAATTTCTTTAAGTAATACTTTTCCTGTAACTGTGTTTAATAATATTGGTTCAACTTCAACGATTCTACTACTAAGAACTTGGGGCTTAATTAAACTAACAAAAGACCCCGTTTCATTCAAAAACCTTATAAATTTATGTTCAATCTTTAATTCTATCGTTGGTAATCCTCCGAGGCATCTAATTGAAAATTTCACGACTAAAATTCCATTGGTTGATGAGCACCGTATCGCCTTATTCTAGATTGATTCGAATTACTTTCATTTTGCCTATTTATTTGTTGCGAATTTATAGTAGGTATATTATTGGCATTAAGTGCACTAAAATTATTGCTGTTAGTATAACTATTAGGTCAATTCAAAGTTGTACTCGTATTCATTTGTGGGTGATAAATCCATCCATTTGGATTTGAATGATAAAAATGATTTGCGTTATTAGGTGGCAATGCATATCCCTGATAGTTATCGCCATGAGAATTGTCAAATAATCGATTTTCATTAGATGGAGAAAAATGTTCAAACTCGTTACCACTTTTTATACTCTCGCAACAATGTTGCTAAGGAGAGTATTATAGTTTTGTTCACATAACGGTTGTTTGTAAGTCCTAAAACTAAAAGAGTCAGATTTAGGGTTATATATACCAAAGTGATCAGGGTGACGAGTAGAGTCGAAATCCGGATGTCTGTCTGTCCGTCCGTCTGTCCGTCTGTCCGTCCGTCCGTCCGTGCAAGCTGTAACTTAAGTAAAAATTGAGATATCATGATGAAACTTGGTACACGTATTTCTTGGCTCCATAAGAAGGTTAAGTTCGAAGATGGGCAAAATCGGCCCACTGCCATGCCCACAAAATGGCGGAAACCGAAAACCTATAAAGTGTCATAACTAAGCCATAAATAAAGATATTAAAGTGAAATTTGGCACAAAGGATCGCATTAGGGAGGGGCATATTTGACGCCAAACTCTACAGAGTCGTTTTCTTCAGGCAATTCCATATACAGTTCAAAAATGGAAGAAATCGGATAATAACCACGCCCACCTCCCATACAAAGGTTATGTTGAAAATCACTAAAAGTGCGTTAACCGACTAACAAAAAACGTCAGAAACACTAAATTCTACAGAAGAAAATTGCAGAAAGAAGCTGCACCCAGGCTTTTTTAAAAATTGAAAATGGGCGTGGCCTCGCCCACTTATGGACCAAAAACCATATCTCAGGAACTACTAGACCGATTTCAATGAAATTCGGAATATAATATTTTCTTAACACTCTGATGATATGTACGAAATATGGGTGAAATCGGTTCACAATCACGCCTTCTTCCGATATAACGGCTATTTTGAATTCCATCTGATGCCTTCTCTGTATAATACATGTATATGTACATTAGGAATCAATAATGATAGCGGAATAAAACTTTACAAAAATACGGTATTTGAAAAATATGTAATTGACTGATAATGAAATCTCGATTATCACTTTGTCATGCGAGAGTATAAAATGTTCGGTGACACCCGAACTTAGCCCTTCCTTTCTTGTTCTATTTGAATTTATGTGACAAGGTTGGGAACTCTGGTAAATGAGATGTTTCTTTGATTATGATTTTGTTTGTTTTGCTCAGTCTTCTATCATCTTCAAATACATTACTTTCTTTCAAATTTTTTATTGCTGAATTAAGGTCAGTTACTAAATTTGCGTTTACTAATGCAGTTAAATAATTTGGCAATTCCTTTTTCAACGTCTTTAAACAAATCTGATCTAGCTCTTTATACAAAAATGTTTTAGTGGATACATTTTCATTTTTTAATTTAATACTATATTTTACTCTACATACTTCGATTTTAATTTCTTCGCACAATAATTTAATTTTTTTTTAATTTTATACATTATTACTGATTTCCAAAATAAGAGTTGACACAGGTGTATGTTCGCCAAATTCATCAATGAGCAATTGTCGTAGTGTTATCCAATCACAGGGTTGCTCCCATTCTTACAATATCAAGAGCAGAATCTCTTAGAGTGCAGGTAACACAGTTTAAATAAAATGCAGCCTCTTCTGAAGAGATAGATGTGTACCGAGGTACAATGCTATCGATGCTGTCGACATACATCACCAAGTAGTTTTTGTTGCCGCCAAACGGTTGAATCAGCTTAATGGTTTGCATAACGAGATCGCGCTTATCTTTTCTTTCGGTCATTGTTTTTCTTTATTTATACTAAGAGAGCTCAACTTTTTGTCTATAGTTTTTACCTCTTCTTCAACGCGCATTTATAAGAGCAGTGTATAGATTAAGATCAATTATTTTTTTATATAGTGCTTTTTTAACAAATTATCTTAACAAAATTAAGTAATAGATATCGGTAAGATTTTTATTTACTTTACTTGTATTTGTTTTAAAACTCTCTTTTTATGCATGAATTCTTTATTGCCAAGAGTATTATTTTTCATACACTGTGAGTTTTTTCTCTTGACTAGTTAATCTTCGTGTAAATCACTGAAGTCGTTTTGATATTTTTTTTTTTTGTATCGTAGATATCTTTCCTTTGACATGAATTTGTCCTTAAGTTACATTGACATTGGCATGATATTGAAAGACACTACACTGAACTTTACTTGACATTTAACTGCTTTACATTGACATTGAACAATATATTGACATTTTTTTATTCAGTGCGTGTATTTGTTTTTATTTTTATTAACTTTCTTTTTATTATTATGATTATTACTAATTTTTTAAAAGTAGGTTCGTGTAAGGATCTTTTTCGTATAGCCTACCGCCTGCGCCAGTGAAATTTAAATATTAGTTTATTGCATTTCATTTTAATTTATTAACAAATTTAAGTAATAAAATATTAAATTAATACGTCACATTTCAATGTTTACTTAATGACTAACTCATCCTTGCTTAATAACTGCTACAGAAGGTCATCTCGATTATTTCACTTCTAACGTATAAGACGTATAAGAGCGTATTAGAGATTGATTTATTGTTTGAGTGAGTGAAGCAATGTCACTTATAATAAATAAAAAATATGTGTACATACATATTTTAATATAATAATATGTACATACATATATTAGGGTGCTTTTTGAACTATTAATTTTTTTGAAGCCCCTCATGAAATTTCTTTGGAAATACCCTAAAAAAATTCCCTTAATATTAACATTGCCAAGGCATGTAAAAATTTTCCATTGAAAATACACGACAATCGTGATTTTTTATCTTTAAATTCATATAGCTCTGAGGCATTTTATGACATCGCTTTAACTGTAGACACGTATTCCTCAGAATTATACACTCTACAACGGCGAGGTAGTACGGGACTCTAAACCTGATGTTTTCACGAAATTCCCATTTTTGTGTATATCTCATTTACAAGAGCTATAGAAAAATAAGCTAAGTGATAAACATGTAGGAAATTTTATTTGCGACATTAAAGATCCGAGGTCAAAATCGCTATCATTAACACTTCTCGAGATGTATGGAATTTTCGTAAATTTTTTATTACACATCATTACACAATGTGTGGACACCATTCCAAAAGAACTCCGCCTGCTTGCCTGCCAAGAAGAATGAAGCCAAATTTTGATACCCTGTTTGATGTGAGTCGTATTCTAAAGTGGGCGTTCTGCATCGACCCGCCTAAATGTTAGTTAAAAGAAGCAAAGGGTGGACTCTAAGACCGGTGAGGCTTTACTTCCCAGCCTCTTTCTTTCAAACCGTTTTTAATCGGTTCTGCAATAAAAGACTCAGCGATGACATGATGTAAAATTATTGTAATTCGATTAAATGTTATCGGAGGCATTCCCCGTTAATGGTTTCATCCGGTTTTAAATGTTCCTAATACAACATACCCTTCTGATCTCACCAAATACAGAATATTATCTAGATTACCTATGGATTTTTGGCTTTGCCGTTATTTTGCCGATTGGCCGTGAATGATTTTTTGCCTTTGAAGTTATAGTAATGGATTCATATTTCATCACCAGTCACAATCTAATGCAAACACCACTCCGTTTTGTAGCGTTAAACAGTATTCTGACATGTCTTTCAACGCTTCTTTTCTTCTATTATTGTGGCATCCATTTTCCTTGCTTTTGAATGTGCAAAAGTATTTTTTTCAGACACAAAACTCGACAATGACATTAGTTTCCAACATATGTTCGGTATATTGGAACAATGGAATAATAACACCGGTTAAAAAAAAATTTTTTTTTTTTTTGGGTTTCTGTTCTCATGCTTTGATTCTGATTCTAGACATTGAAAAACACTTAAATATTAATCTTTAGTTCTTTAAGTTTGCTTTTGGCTGATCTACATCGATAAGTACATATATTTGGGATTTAATACGAGAGAGCTCATATGAGCATAAAAGGAATACAAAAAATATGCACTTTTAGACAGTAACTTCTTGTTATTTTACATTTATACATATATTATTGTTTATCACACATCTTAAATAAAAACGACTCTTGTATCTAAAAAAAAGTTTTCTAATTATAATCTATAGTGAAATTGTAGAAAAAAGAAATGTGCTGTCGTGGGACACCAGGTTGGAACGAAGTTCCTTCGGATAATGTAGAATCGATACAATTTGCAAAAAAAATTGTGCTTAATTTTATGTAGGTTGTCCTGATTTTTCTCTCAAATTTCGCTGATTAGTTTTTATTTAAGTACAGATAAGTATTAAGAAAACTCTACTGTCGTCCTACTGCCGTCGGCAAATATAGGAAATATTCAAGTTAGCGGGAATGACAACTGTCGGCCTGCAGTCGTGTAGTCGCAGCTGTCAAAATAACAGTGTCCATAAGAACGTCTGTATTTTAACATTTGACAGATGTAGTTTGCAGTCTGTCGCGCCTCTATGTGTTCCGCACTTCACCAAAACTAATTTGTATACACAATAATGTTACAGATTTCCATGCCTAATTATTTTGCAATACCTAAAGGGTAGGCTATAACTAGCGATCTTACAGTCTTTTTCTTACGGGTTATTTCTTACGGGTTTTTTCTTACGGTTTTACTATCACTTTTTTCAGTTAGGTCCCGCAGCAAAATTCCTATCTTCTCCAAGCCTGCCGTAAGGAACTTTGTTCCAAAAACATTATTACATCTACAAAAACTTCAAAAGGAAACCAGCCAGGAATTTCAAAATTTATACTCGACAGTGACTAATTGCATATCAGTGTTAAAAACGCAAAATATCTCCACAGAATCGTGGGACCCCATCATAGTAACTATTTGTGCAGATACTCTAACGTCTTATGTGCCAGCCATATTTATAATTTACTTAAGTTGAGTCAAAATCTCTTCTTCCAAAAGACGTTTCATCTTTTTCTTGCATCTCTTTAGAACAACCAAAAATCGCTAGCTGAACCTTACCCCAAGAATACCGACTGGTAAGAGATACCATTATATAACGGCGAAGGCAGGGCCGAGCTGGTAACAGTTTACCTCTGTTTATATTGGGAGGTATCGAGCTAAGATCTGACTATTTTCCTGCGTATTCATTACTCATCCACAATAGAGCAATCAGATGGAGATTCGTCCTGTGGTTGGAGGTACAGAGAGGTCTGGAAAAAGATAGCATGCGACACGTGCCGAGGATCAACCTGGCTTAGTTGATCTAAGAAAAAGCAGTGTTTGTATAAAGTTTGAAAACAGTCTGCACAAAGAAATGAACGTAGCTTGGTTTAGATGCAAGGGCTGGCAATAGCAAGGTAGTTGAAGATAAGTCCACCTCCAGGAAGGCAAAAACACCAGCGGCAGACGGAACCAAACCGTGTAGCAAACATATAGCTACAAAGCAGGGAGGAGAAGTGGAATCCAATAGTGTTACTGTCATTAGTGCGATGATCTAACACTTGATCAAATTCGGATTTTATCAAACTAAAAACAATAAAATTTTTTTCCGCCTTGCTTATATAACAATAATAGACTTCTTTACATCTGACTGATCCAGAAAATCTTCACCACACCATCCTAATGCAAGCGCGTTTGAATAATTGATAAAAACTTGATTGAGGATCGTAATTTGAAGCGTAATATCAAGAGCTCGATAGAGTGCTCTCAGAACAGTTAAACCTCGCTCTAAAATGCGTTGCATAGCGCTCTAAGAATTTATGCTATGAAGCCAGAAGGTTAGACAGTGTAGAGTAAGACTTTAAAGTCGATTTCTCCATATAAAAAAGACGAGCATTTCGTACATGTTTCTGATATTTGCCTGCCAGGGAGTTTTAAGTTTCGCTATAAGAAGATTGTTCTGAACGAGACGGGGAACTCTCGACGAGACCAATAACTTAAAACTTTTTTTTAATGAAAATACTGTTAAACACTGTTTCTAATCGATAGACGTCGCGTTACTTTCGAGGCAAAGTCGTCTAGAGCTGTCAGCAAATAATTCTATCCGTTCGTCCTAACTAACCGACTAACCTGCATCGATCCAAGCCCCAAAGCGCAAATAACATACAAATGAGCGATTGAGGTAAAGGCAAAGAGAAAGTAAGCAGAGAAGAAGAATTGTAGTAAAAAAGAGACCACAAAGAGACTAGTAAGAAAACCATGTTTAAGCAAGCGGGACGGAATTGATGACAAAAGTTTATGTGGATATTGGCTTACAATTTGAAAGAAGTAGTTGACTTAGGTTAAAAAAAAAAAAAAAAAAAAAAAAAAAAAAAAAAAAAAAAAAAAAAAAAAAAAAAAAAAAAAAAAAAAAAAAAAAAAAAAAAAAAAAAAAAAAAAAAAAAAAAAAAAAAAAAAAAAAAAAAAAAAAAAAAAAAAAAAAAAAAAAAAAAAAAAAAAAAAAAAAAAAAAAAAAAAAAAAAAAAAAAAAATTTTTTTTTTTTTTTTTTTTTTTTTTTTTTTTTTTTTTTTTTTTTTTTTTTTTTTTTTTTTTTTTTTTTTTTTTTTTTTTTTTTTTTTTTTTTTTTTTTTTTTTTTTTTTTTTTTTTTTTTTTTTTTTTTTTTTTTTTTTTTTTTTTTTTTTTTTTTTTTTTTTTTTTTTTTTTTTTTTTTTTTTTTATTTATTTTGGTTTTTTTGGGGTTTAAAT
>NC_065921.1:54535572-54576499 GCF_024586455.1 Bactrocera neohumeralis
GTGCAAGCACAGTTCTCAAGTGGTGAACACAATGACTGCGACAGCATGGCCGGCATGTACACAAGACAACACAGCTGTCCACAATATCGTTGTGGCCATACTAATACCTTTCACTTCAATGAAATTTTAATATTTTGTTCAAAGTGAAATTTTTTATGCAAAAAATAAGTAAAAATAGGCAGTGGCGTAGCTACAACTGCGGGCGCCCCCCTTTATCTACCTACCTACAAGTTTCATGAGGTGGTTCGAACAAAAGTGAATTTTTACAAAATATCTTCGATATTAAGTATATAAAATTTAGGAACTAGAAGCCACGCAAATTCTGAAGTTCCAAATTCTCACAATACGGTTTTTGAGGAAATTGATAGTAAATTTACAAGACAAATTATTAAAAGCTATAAAAAACTCAATTTTTGCCCGAATTGGAGTTTTTAAATACCATTTTTGAAAATTTGGAGAAATAAAAGTATTTGTTACATTCAAAGCATAGGGTAACTGTGAGAGTGACTCGTCGCTAGACAAAACTAGAAAAGTGCATCTTTAAGTTCTATGACTATTTTTAAGAAAGATACATATGTATATGTAAGCCAAAAGATATAAGACAAATTCAAAGACTGAAGAGTATTCGAGTAACAATTAATATTTTTCATTGTTATTCAGATTATTACATTGTGAGTGTACAACTCTTTATCTTTTATAATAAATTTTGTAAAAAAAATTTGTTGAAGTATTTTTATGAATATTAAAAAACAGCGAAGATCGTTTTGCCGCCCCCAAGACATTGCGCCCGGGGCGATGGCCCCCTTCTCCCCCCCTAGCTACGCCACTGAAAATAGGTAAATATTTCTTTGTTTTAAATTATCAATTGTTATTACAAATGATATAATAGAGCTATTTTATGCTTTTATTTGTGAAATAACGTAAGTTTGTTAGAGCTGTGAATAATTTTACATTTCAAATATTAGTGGCATCACCACTCTACCTCCTCTTTCTATCTTCCATTCTACTGTCAACACTACTGTCGTCCTACTGCCGTTGGCAAATATAGGAAATATTCAAGTTAGCGGGAACGACAACTGTCGGCCTGCAGTCGTGTAGTCGTGCAGCTGTCAAAATAACAGTGTCCATAAGAACGTCTGTATTTTAATATTTGACAGATGTAGTTTGCAGTCTGTCGCGCTCTATGTGTTCCGCACTTCACTCAAAACTAATTTGCATACGCAATAATGTTACAGATTTTCATGCCTAATTATTTTGCAATACCTAAAGGTAGGCTATAACTAGCGATCTTACAGTCTTTTTCTTACGGGTTATTTCTTACGGGTTTTTTCTTACGGTTTTACTATCACTTTTTTTCAGTTAGGTCCCGCATCAAAATTCCTATCTTCTCCAAGCCTGCCGTAAGGAACTTCGTTCCAAAATATAAAAATCAGTCATTTCTGCTTAAAAATCGACAAATTGCTCTAATTTCTATGAAAGCAAACCTTAAAAAAATGTTTTTCCTTATTTTTGTCATAGGAGAAACTAAAATTTAACATGTAGATGTCAGACCCAAAAATCGTGTTAACCTGTGTAATCATTTAAGACATCTCTTGGCAAAACACAAGAATACAATCATAGTTTCAATATGTAAAGAGGGTAGAAACTGTGGTATAAAGTATACAATTTTTCTCCAAGACTACAGTGAAGAATTTTCGATAGAAAATGAATTCGAAGCATTTGCCAAAGTGAAGCATTTTTATTTTTCGTTAGTCATATATTTAACAGATTATAACTTATACGGTATGTCGCCTGACATGTAGTTTTCATAGAAAATGTAACTCATACGCCATGTTTTAATTTAATGCTCACAGCAAATATCACTCATCGCACCACACATTTTAAAAATGTTAGATTATCACTCATACGCCTCTGTTAGAGCACGATTGCTGAATGTAACTCATACGCCATGTAGCACCTGTGTGGTATAAAATATATAATGAGAAATATCACTCATTGACAGATTGCGATTCATATAAAAAATATTTAAATATTTTGAAATCCGAATAGTGGATCCTTCTTTAAAAGTTCAATATTGGTCGGGCTATCTACGACATTTTGTATGTAACTTCGCTATCTGACGTCGAACAGTACTGAAAATATTGAAAATCGGTGCAATTTTTATTAAAATTGTATTGTGTGTTTATATTTAAATAAAAGCTTTAGTTTATTCAAAGGGGCAGTGAATGTTTTCAATGGTTGCTAGTAAACATATAAAATTTTTTTCAGTTTTTTTCGACATTTTATAAAAAAAATTTACAGAAAATTAAAAAAAAGTGTTAAAGATAACTATTTCTTAGAATTTTTGTTTCAAAAACTAAATTTATTTCGAATAAATACAGACGATATAATTATTGAACCTGTAGCATTCACTCTGGATCCATCAATCATCAATACGGATCACGATCCAAATATCGCAAAAATTTAACATGTGTCACGGCCCATACATCCCATACATTTTTAACTTATTACCCACAGACGTAACTTTTGTTATATGTATGCAACGTCACGCCACGTTGCACTTGAGTCCTTCTTCTTCTTCTTAATTGGCGCAAACACCGCTTACGCGATTATAGCCGAGTTAACAACAGCGCGCCAGTCGTTTCTTCTTTTCGCTACGTGGCGCCAATTGGATATTCCAAGCGTAGCCAGGTCTTTCTCCACCTGGTCCTTCCAACGGAGTGGAGGTCTTTCTCTTCCTCTGCTTCCCCCGGCGAGAAATCCGTCGAATACTTTCAGAGCTGGAGTGTTTTCGTCAATTCGGACAGCATGACCTAGCCAGCGTAGCCGCTGTCTTTTAATTCGCTGAACTATGTCAATGTGGTCGTGTATCTCGTACAGCTCATCCCTCATTCTCTGGAAAACTCGCAACGTCGATACATATCAGCACGGGAATTATGAATGACTTATAGAGTTCGGTTTTTGTTCGTCGGGAGAGGAATTTGCTTCTCAATTGCAATTATTTTCTCCAGAAGCAGGTTGAAGAAGTCGCACGGTAGGGAGTCGCCTTGTCTGAAACCTCGTTTGGTATCGAACGGTTCGGAGAGGTCCATCCCGATAATTTTCGTGTTGCTCAACGTTGGTTTACACAGCCGTATTAGTTTTCCGGGGATACCAAATTCAGATATCGCGGCATAGAGGCAGCTCCTTTTCATGCTGTCGAAAGCAGTTTTGAAATCGACGAAGAGGTGGTGTGCGTCGATTCTCCTTTCACGGGTATTTTCCAAGATTTGGCGCATTGTGAATATCTGGTCGGTTGTTGATTTGCCATGTCTAAAGCCACACTGATAAGGTCCAATCAGTTTGTTGACGGTGGGCTTTAATCTTTCACACAATAGTTGGCGCAGATTGTGGGCTCTCCTTTTTTATGGATTGGGCGGAGCACACTTAAATTCCAATCGCTTGACCATAATTTACAAATTGACCATATTTTACAAAGACTGATGCATGCTCCTTATCAGTTCTTCGCCGCCATGTTTGAATAGCTCGGGCGGTAATCCATCGGCCCCCGCCGCTTTGTTGTTCTTCAGGCGGGTAATTGCGAACTTTTTCATGGTCGGGCATGGTCGGGCTCCATCGTCATCGATTGGGGAATCGGGTTCGCCTTCTCCTGGCGTTGTGTGTTCACTGCCGTTCAGCAGGCTGGAGAAGTGTTCTTTCCGTCTCGCTTCCCTCTTCAACTCTCGGTATCTATCCCATCTCGCACGTGTTGTGGTCGATCGTTACGTTGCGAGGTAGGCTGTCTGGTTTCTCTCCGCTGCGACACGGCTTTCCTCGTCGTACCAGCCGTTTTTTGGCACTTTCCGAATACCAATGGTTTCGGTTGCAGCTGTGCGTAAGGAGTTTGAAATGCCGTCAACAACATAGTGGTCCGAGTCGATGTTAGGACCTCGGGGCGTACGCACGGCTAGAACACTGGAGAGGTGTCTTCCGTCTATCACAACATGATCGATCTGGTTGGTGGTATTTCTATCCGGAGACGTCCAGGTAGCTGATGCATCTTCTTGGGCTGGAATCTAGTACTACAGATAACCATATTTCGGGCCCCGGCGAAGTCAATCAGCCTCAACCCATTTGGGGATGTTTCGTCGTGGAGGCTGAATTTACCGACCGTAGTGCCAAAGATACCTTCTTTGCCCACCCTGGCGTTAAAATCGCCAAGCACGATTTTGACATCGTGGCGTGGGCGCAAATCAGCGATATGTTGAAGAACTTTAGCTCGCCTTCAAACGGATGTTATTAGGCTACCCAGAGGATACTTGATCAAAGACCGGAAGTCGCGAGCTGCTCGAGTCATATGTAAAAGAATCGTTTCTGGCCACTCCTCACTTGCGTGAACTTCTACACATGACTCCATCTTCCTCTACACATGACTCAATCCTCCATCCTTACATCATATAAAAATATCACTCATACACCACGTAGATACATATTTCACACTAACATCAACATTACTCATACGTACCTTACCACCCTTAAAGATCCACATTTTCACATATCGCCAATATCACTTATACGCCATGTCGCCTATAGCAGTAATTAGAACGGCTTTCATGTAATGGCATTGCATATACGAGTAAAGTGACGTTCCTCTCGGCCATCACATATTTACGCAGGCAATTGGAAACTTCATAAAAGGATTATGCTACAAATGAAGGCCAAATGAAACGAGCATTACAACGGTAAAGTACTTGACATACACTTACTGCTGTTGTGCATGTGTTTCGAATGGTTTGTGGTTTTGTAGTTGCAAGAAGTCAGAAGTCCATTTTAAGTAGCGCATTAGTCGTTTGTCCTTTTTACTACGTCTTCAGCTTCTACTTTTGTTGTTGGTTGCTGTTTCAGCTCACATCACGCACTATATTTTTGTTGTTTGGAGTTTAATGACACAAAGCCTCGACAACATTATTAAGCCGAAGATAGTGTTGCCATCATTGTTGTTTGCTGTAATGACATCAGTTATCCTTAGCAACCTTGACGACCTCCAGCTTTCCAGTGGGTTAACGTACTAAGTATAAAAGGGTCAGTTGGTCTCTTACAATAAAAGGGATATGTTGTAATAAAGTAAGCACACTCAAGTGGCATTATGGCCAACTAAGTGCATAACGTTCTCATATATTATTGGAACGAAGTTCCTTACGGCAGGCTTGGAGAAGATAGGAATTTTGCTGCGGGACCTAACTGAAAAAAAGTGATAGTAAAACCGTAAGAAATAACCCGTAAGAAAAAGACTGTAAGATCGCTAGTTATAGCCTACCTTTAGGTATTGCAAAATAATAAGGCATGAAAATCTGTAACATTATTGTATATGCAAATTAGTTTTGAGTGAAGTGCGGAACACATAGAGCGCGACAGACTGCAAACTACATCTGTCAAATATTAAAATACAGACGTTCTTATGGACACTGTTATTTTGACAGCTGCACGACTACACGACTGCAGGCCGACAGTTGTCGTTCCCGCTCACTTGAATATTTCCTATATTTGCCAACGGCAGTAGGACGACAGTAGAGTTTTCTTAATACTTATCTGTACTTAAATAAAAACTAATCAGCGAAATTTGAGAGAAAAATCAGGACAACCTACATAAAATTAAGCAAAATTTTTTTTGCAAATTGTATCGATTCTACATTATCCGAAGGAACTTCGTTCCTACCTGGTGTCCCACGACAGCACATTTCTTTTATGTTTATGTGTGTTGGCGTTGTTGTTACGGTTACTTAAAGACTATGATTAAGGACTACCACGTGAAGATTGCGTGAAACTTGTAGATAAGGCATTGCAAAACGAATAAGACCACATTCTTTCAAACGTTTGTTAAGTAGTACCGGGGCATTGATTAATGTTAAAATTCACAATTATGATTGGATCAAGGAAACAGGCGAAGTAGCACAATTACACTTTTAGTAACCCTGGCATAATTCCAGTGAATTCAAACCAAGAAAAAACGTTTCTTTGCAAAAAAAAAAAAAAAAAAAAAAAAAAAACATTTCCGAAGGAAAACTTGATTTTTATCAATCTGTTTGTCTATATGCTAGGAGCCGATCTGAGCAACTGCTGCAAGATATTATCCCGTTGTCTCAAACAAAAGTCACTGCCAAATTTTGTGAGGATTTTGTCAAAAAAAAATTGTATCTATGGCAGCTATATGCTATATTTGACGTATGCAAAATTTCATACCAAAATGTTAGATATTTATAAAATAATACTTATTCAATAGGTCGTAAGATTGGTCTTCCCACAAAACGTGGCAGGATCCCAACTGAACAGCTGCGAATGCTGATTTTATTGTGTTACTAAAACTACAAGGAATGAGTCACAAATTCCTCATATATTAACAAAGCGTTTCTGAGCTTACACAATGACACAACAAATACGTTAAGGCAGCTTATAACAATCCAAACTATTTTCCTAGATTCACCGAAGGTAAGTGATCCGAAATTATTCAATCTCAATCTGCAAAAGCTTGGCAACATATTTAGCCGTAACGCGTGTAGGCCTATTGAACAGTGTCCAGACAGAAAACTAAGTTAGGCAAATTTCTAAAAGCAAGTAGTTCTGGACACCTTTTAAGTTTCACCTCTGTTTCAGAATGATTATACAATTGTTATCGAAATATCGTTCTGGTTATTTTAGCGCTTGCCAGATAATTCTTCGATTCAATTACGGAGGATAAAAGTATAATGGAGTACCGGAGATTAATGAGATTATGAGTTACATGATTATTACATGATTGGACATACATATATGTAGTATTGGATAGGTGAAATGAAGAATAAAGTGGAGTGTGAGTGTATAGAGGCCTATTCAAATTTTCAACGGAAATGTTATGCAATAGATTCCAAAGAGACATAGAGGACGCTTAAACCTCTGCTTTTAATACCAATAAGAAAAGTTAATATAAATAATTGTAAAACGCCCGGATATAAAACTCGATACCATTCGACTAGAAGGTTATGTTTTGAAAATCACAAGTGAGATAAAACAAAAGGCTTGCCTATGTAATACCTCACTATCCCATGTTCAAAGTTTATCAGTTCTCAACTATGGGTCGAAATTTTATCTAGACGAAGACTTCGAAAGGAACTTTACAAACTGCATTTTGTATATCGAGCGAATAAAATAAAAAAATCATTCTTTTTAGCTAGCGATGTCATAGGCAGTGAGGTCGACTAAAAAAGAAGATGAACGGAATACTTCTACTGACGTTATACACTAGCAATTTAATTGCTGTATTTTTTGAACTGTTTAATAAAATTGTAAGTTTTATAGCAGTTAACGACGACGCGATTAAATTAAGTTATTATATCGAAATACGAAGCAACGCTGTTGATGTAGTAAGCAAGTTTTGTAAAAAAAAGATATGGCAACACTCTCTCAAAGTTTTCGTCTGAAATTTAAGAATTAATATTTGTTCATGAAAGGTGTTAAATTTAATTTAAAAAATAAAGTGGTAAATCTAAAATTTAGTTACTGAATTTTTCTAATTACACTGGTTAACAATTAGTGTGTAAATTTCGAACAAAAATACTAAGATTGTTTTGTAAAAAAATATATGGCAACACTATTTTTCTTCATAAAACTTAACTTTAATCTTTTATTTGCCACATTAATTTTTAAACAGTCAATTAATTAAAATTATTTTAACTTAAAAACTGATGTGGCAACTCTAAAATTTTAAATACTGAATTTTCGTAACTATTATATTTTTATTATAAAATTATTCGAAAAGCGACTGATTAAAATTACTTTAATTTAATTTAAAATATAAGGTGGCAACTCCAAAATTTTCATAACTCAATTTTTGTAACTTATGTGCTGGCATTATAAAAATTAACGTGTATTCGAAAAGAGATTTATTGCTGGGTTGATACCAAAGTTTCTAAGGGAGTAATGATACATATTTGGGGTAGAAAAAAATGTGATTACTTGAAGTCTACGTCGAGGTTGAGAACCGTACTACAAGTATATTCGCGACTTTATTTAGAGGGTTTTAAATGTAAGGGGTTTAAAAGAGCGATGATATAAAAAATAAGATAGGATCCCTCGAAAGACAGAAGAATTCGTGTCTCGGTTAATAAGCCCACTCTCTGAAACCTGGTGACTGAAGATTACTTTTAACCGTTAATGCATACCCGCCACACACTCAAACTATATGGAACAGCTACTGACTCCGTGTATAAATTGTAAATCACCCAAAATATCCACATAAACTTTTTGTCATCAATTCCGTCCCGCTTGCTTAAACATGGTTTTCTTACTAGTCTCTTTGTGGTCTCTTTTTTACTACAATTCTTCTTCTTTGCTTACTTTCTCTTTGCCTTTACCTCAATCGCTCATTTGTATGTTATTTGCGCTTTGGGGCTTGGATCGATGCAGGTTAGTCGGTTAGTTAGGACGAACGGATAGAAATTATTTGCTGACAGCTCTAGACGACTTTGCCTCGAAAGTAACGCGACGTCTATCGATTAGAAACAGTGTTTAACAGTATTTTCATTAAAAAAAAGTTTTAAGTTATTGGTCTCGTCGAGAGTTCCCCGTCTCGTTCAGAACAATCTTCTTATAGTGAAACTTAAAACTCCCTGGCAGGCAAATATCAGAAACATGTACGAAATGCTCGTCTTTTTTATATGGAGAAATCGACTTTAAAGTCTTCTTCTTCATAGCATAAATTCTTAGAGCGCTATGCAACGCATTTTAGAGCGAGGTTTAACTGTTCTGAGAGCACTCTATCGAGCTCTTGATATTACGCTTCAAATTACGATCCTCAATCAAGTTTTTATCAATTATTCAAACGCGCTTGCATTAGGATGGTGTGAGTGAAGATTTTTCTGGATCAGTCAGATGTAAAGAAGTCTATTATTGTTATAGTAAGCAAGGCGGAAAAAAAATTTTAATGTTTTTAGTTTGATAAAATCCGAATTTGATCAAGTGTTAGATCATCGCACTAATGACAGCAACACTATTGGATTCCACTTCTCCTCCCTGCTTTGTAGCTATATTTTTGCTACACGGTTTGGTTCCGTCTGCCGCTGGTGTTTTTGCCTTCCTGGAGGTGGACTTATCTTCAACTACCTTGCTATTGCCAGCCCTTGCATCTAAACCAAGCTACGCTCATTTCTTTGTGCAGACTGTTTTCAAACTTTATACAAACACTGCTTTTTCTTAGATCAACTAAGCCAGGTTGATCCTCGGCACGTGTCGCATGCTATCTTTTTCCAGACCTCTCTGTACCTCCAACCACAGGACGAATCTCCATCTGATTGCTCTATTGTTGATGAGTAATGAATACGCAGGAAAATAGTCAGATCTTAGCTCGATACCTCCCAATATAAACAGAGGTAAACTGTTACCAGCTCGGCCCTGCCTTCGCCGTTATATAATGGTATCTCTTACCAGTCGGTATTCTTGGGGAAGGTTCAGCTAGCGATTTTTGGTTGTTCTAAAGAGATGCAAGAAAAAGATGAAACGTCTTTTGGAAGAAGAGATTTTGACTCAACTTAAGTAAATTATAAATATGGCTGGCACATAAGACGTTAGAGTATTTATAATGGTTTATCAATCGAATTAGCTAAAATTAATTTAATATTTATTCATATTGTTTTCATATTCGTAATTTCAAAGAAAATAAATCCATCCATTTTAAAACCAATTAAAAATTTCACTGAAAATCAGGTCAATTTTGTTAATAAGCAGCGATAATGGCACTTTAACGTCCTATTTATTTTAATTACTACTACCTTTTCATCTTTGTCAAACTCACAGCCTGATTTTGCAACGAACAAAAACTTTATTCATGCACACCAACAAACGCACACAGTCACATTGTTTTAATAAACTACACCACAAATATAATGAATTCGCTGCTAAGGCGGCGGTTGCACACAAAAATATTTTATTAATAAATAATGAAACAACAAATAAATTAGTTGCAATAAAATACATATGACTACTAAATAGCCAATTGATGCCAGCAAAGTGAGAGTCAGAGCGGCAGAGCATGGACGGAGAGTGGCTAGCTTATTGAACAGTGTTCAAAATAAAGTAAAATCTTGAAAATATGTATACTCGTATTGTATTACAAATTTTAAATTAAACGTTTCATAATATGATTTAAAAAGAACATATTAGATGTGGAGAATATTCTAGGAGATTTTCTAGATGCCATATTGATGCTCCAAGTCATAGGTAAGGGAGAGCCGGAGATTCAACTCAACCCCGTGAATAAACCCGACCAGTGAAGGTTTTTCAAATAAACCTGCATAAGAGCAAGGTCGCCTCTGCTAGCTCCTCCTCAATTTAGAGAGGATCGAATACGATGTGGCTTTAGTTCAAGCGCGATGGATATCCTCTGGAGACCTGGTATCTGGATTAAAGCCAAACATACTACAATACATACTTAGCAAGTACGAAAAACAAGGTAATTATCTTTTTAGACTACATAACCATAGTCACTATAAAGGATGGCAAAGTCTATTACATACCTAATGATGGTAAAGCGTCACCAATAGAACTTAGGAAGTTGGTAGCCGCGGTGGATAAAGCGAAAAAACGCCTGACGGTAGGTGCAGCCGCCAATGTTCACAATACGGTATAAAGCAGCGAAGATAGAAGGAAGGATGTAATTCTTTATTTAATTTTATAATGATAAGTAATCTAGCTAAAGCAAAACGCGGGAATTTTTGTTAATGGTCTTGATGTAACACTGCATACTAGCAAAATAATCACTTTCGAGGAGGAGAGGTGATTCGTACATACTCGTTTTCTGATCATTGTTAGACTTCAAGTGGACTTCTCAGCCCTCAATAGAAGTGTAACCCACAGCATGGACTGAATGCATTAAGGAATCACTAGTAGACATGGCCCAAATGGATTTCCGGAGTATCCAGACGCTACAGATCTCCAACGTCTAAAAGTCATAACAAAGGATAAAATACTGTAACCAATCATCTTATATGGGCAGTGCTGATACTTTTCCTGACCACAACATACGACATATGCTTTAGGCTTAACTCTTTTGGAAAGAGGAAAGGGTCGTAGTCATACCGAAGGCGGCCAAAGGAATCGCCCTTATTCAGCAAAATATAGACTAATATGTCCAACCTCATTCTTTCTGAAGGCGTTTGAAAAATTCTAGACATTACATTTAGGAAATAGTAAATTTTATATATACATACACATTTTTAAGGTAATCAATTCTCAAGTACTTAATGTTTAAGATCAATTTTATTTTATCTTATTGACTAAAAGTGGTTTAAATATTCGATTATAGTTTCTTAGGCTCTAGATCTTGGACAATAATTTTTATATAGACTTTAGTACAAACTTACTTTACTTACGCTACACTCTTGGTTTCAAACAATGTGCTAAATCTATAATAACAACAATAAAGAATCAAAGAACTCCGGATTTTCTTCTCAGAGGAGGGCTGCGTTTGTAACGAGCTCGAAAAAGGCCAGTGCAAAGACAGAAGCGAAGAGCGTGGCCTAGCACTAATACTGGAGCTGAAGCTAAACTTAGCTTCAGGATGGCAGCAGCACCAGCAAGGTTCAAGCTGCGCTGACGAGCGTGACGCTGGGAGTGCTATTAAGTATACCGGGTGGTACCAAAACCAAATGAAAATTAAAGTATGCATGATGGGAGATCGTTCCAATTGTGCCAACAAAAAGCTACACTTTCGTAAAGGCCTTCGAGGAGTTAGGAACGTAGTTAAAGCTGAAGCATCAGTCTTATTTAGACTTCTTAAAACAACCTTATTTCATAGAATGTGGAAAATATATTATTGTTTTTAAATTAAGCCCTGGCTCAAAGGTTTTTGTTCCTTTCCTTCTTTCAGCTGCTCGAACCACTGTGCTCACTATCATTCATCTGTTCATCATCTGTCATTTGACTTCAATTAACTTAATTGACATTAACTGTGCAAATTATTAAATTGGTGGTGTAATGTTTTGCCAATTTTTTGTTGCATTTAATTTCTTCATTCATAATGAAAATTAATTAATGATAGACTAAACAATCGATTGCTGATTGTTTCTTGCGTTTTTACATCGAAAGACATGTGAAATTCTGCTTGAATCATGCAAGTGAGCTCAAACTCATTTAAAATAACATTACTTTTTAATGTTAATAAATAAATCTGTATCACCTGAGGCATTATTATATTCTCGCAAATATTGTATAACAGTTGTGTTGACCAAACGGAACTGATCGTATCTTGCGAAACGAGAGAAAAAAGGGCGGTGCTTAAGTAATAAAAATTATAAAGTGAACTTATTGTGCAAGGAGGCACGAAAATAGCTTGATGTAACCTGTTAGGGGGGTTAGAGGTTAGACCTGCTCAAGCTGGAGCGAAAGCCCAAGCGAGGACAAGTTGGTCGAAATCAGTCTACAACCACGCCCACTTATAATACACATTGCCAGATTATTTTCCTTTAGAAACGCTAAATCAAATAGAAATGGCATGGTATGTATGAATGTGCTGGCTCTCAACTAAAAATAGTCAAAATGAGATTAAACGATTTCAAGTCTATAACTAGTAAATATTATGACCCTAGGGTCCACAAATGACTTTTTCGAAAAAATCGGTTAATTTTTTATTTAAATTAATGATTTCAAAAAAATTAAGCTTGATTGGAAAGCAAAAAAATTATTTATGAGAGTTTCCACCTATTTCAAATATCTAAGTAAATTATTTTAACAAGAAAAATGAATTACAGGTATCCCTCGAATAACACGGTTAATTGGTTCCGTGTTAATCGAAATCGTGTTATTTGATACTAATAAATCATACAATTTTGGAGATACCGTTCCGTGCTATTTAAAACCGTGCAACTCGAAACTCGAGATCCATACAAATTTGTACATTTGGTTCCAAAGATTAATTAAGAAAAAATTAAAAATAAGAACAAATGTTTTTTTTATTTTTAGTTATAAAATTTTAGTTATACAAAAATAACAAAATTCATTCAATTTAGAAAAGTGAAACTTAAAAATTTAAAAGGTAAAATTTTATAAACGCAATAATTTTTAAATTACATATGTTCAACCACTGATTCAAATGAATTATTGCGTCATACTACAAACAGTCGTTCGAAGGAAAATTATACTTAATTTTTAACAGGAATTTTCGCGACTTCGTGTAATTCGAACGCCGTGTTATTCGAGGGTTGTCGCAATTTTTAACCGTGCTATTCGAGATTTCGTGCAACTCAAGTACCGTGCTATTCGAGGGATAACTGTATTACGAAATAAGTAAAAAATCAAAGAGCTTGAAAACTTTTTGAAGAAGATGACCACCTGTTTAACAAATTTGACACAATAAAGTTGATGTTGATGAATGATGATGTTGATAACACAATATCCATATTGTACTGATAAAGCGTTTTGAAAAAATTTGCTTAATATTTATTGTTTGACAGAATTGCCATTTTTCAAATTTGAATTCAAAAATTTTTAACAAATTTTTAACAAAAAGTACTTAAAATTAACGAAGACTGAACAAAGTTTACAGTACGAATGTTTTCCGTCGAGAGTTGCCAGTGGTTTTGGCTTATACAAATTATTTTATAAGTATGAGTTAATAATAATGGTAAAAAACTAAAAAATGTTAACATTAATTTTGTTTCAATGTAAAAAAATGTCTCAGTGACGTTTCGTTATTATTTTTTAATCTCTGTGATGTTATCACGAAAAGAATATTTCTTCACAAAAAAGCGATAAAAAACAATTGTAATCAAAAATTATTTGCTCGTTTCTCTGTTGACCTCGAGTAGGAAAAATAAAATAAAATTAAATATTTTAATTAATTTTACGACCATTTATGGCGAACCTTACCATATAAAGGCGTAAAAAGCACAATATTTTACTAAAGAAAAAATTTTTAAGAAAAATATTGCTTTGTTTCAAATACATTTAGTGATTGGCTGGATTGTGCACCGCAAACCTTACGTCCTTTTCTGTATTTATGAGAATTGAAAAAAATTATGCTCACATGTGTCTGGTGAACAATTTTTTTATGTATGTTATACATTTTAAATGACTTTTTTTTGGTTCTAATTTTTTTACAATTTTCTTTTCCTTAATTTTTTTTTAATTTAGTCCAAAAATTTGTTTTTGGATTTTTTTGTTTGAATTATGTATTATGTATATTATTATTTATCGCTTACTTTTGCTCTGTGATATTTATTGAATTTAGTTTCGGTTTTGCTTCTGTCGCACCGCAATTATGTACATGAAAATACCATTTTCCGCTTAAAATCTCGGCGCGCTCACAATTATTTGTATAAATATTGGCACTGCGGCGTTGTTGTGGTTGTTATAGGATATAAAAGAATTGACAAATTCAAATGCCAATGGCCCACAGCTACAAGCTCTATACACACACCTCCATACATACATATGTATGTATGCACCTGCATGCATAAACACTCACGCATCCATATATGTATGAATTTGTGAAAATATGCGCTTTGTTCCGCTTCAATAAGAATGTTGAGTGTGACATTTTGTCAGGCATTAGTGGATAAACACGGGTCCACACAGCCAAATACACAAGCACACGCACACTTACTCAAAATAACATAAATACTAAGCACATACAACGTTACGGTGGCAGGAAAACGCAACACTAAAGTTTGTATAATCACTTTTAATCGCAGAAAAGTAAATAATAACCCAAAGAAATACTCGCACACTCACATACACCCGTGCACACTCATATTCATTTGCGCATTAAAGCTCTTTGTTTAAATGCATAATCATGTAATGAATAACAAATGTTGCCACAATTATATCCGCTGTTAATGAAAATAAAACACGCATTAATGCGCAGAGCAGCATAGGAAACAAACACAAGAACAACTTATTCAAAGTACGCGTAATAAGGGATATAGAGGAAATACATTTAAGCTGGCAAACAAAGCGCGTTAAATGAAAGCGGCAAGGGAACAAACACTAAAAAAAAATTTAAATGTTAAAAGAAAGAAACAAAATTACATTCAATCAAATAAACTAAAAAAATAATTAGAAAAAAAAAATGAAAAACTAAATAAAAATTAATCAACTAAATAAAATTTAATTAAGTAATCGAATAAATAAAATTTAAACTAACTGTGCGTTAAATGAAAAAACTGCGCTTGGCAAAAACATTTAAAACAAAAAAAAAAAACAAGTAAGGAAGGGCTAAGTTCGGGTGTTACCGAACATTTTATACTCTCGCATGATAAAGTGATAATCGAGATTTCATTATCCGTCATTTACATATTTTTTTATTTTGCTGTAAAATTAATTAGATTAGATCAATTTGTGTACTTTGAGTATTGAATTGTATTTTCATTTCCTAACGTATATATTATACAGAGAAGGCATCAGATGGAACTCAAAATAGCTTTATATTGGAAGAAGGCGTGGTTGTGAACCGATTTCACCCATATTTCGTACATGTCATCAGGGTATTAAGAAAATATTACATAACGAATTTCATTGAAATCCGTCTAGTAGTTCCTGAGATATGGTTTTTGGTCCATAAGTAGGCGACGCCACGCCCATTTTCAATTTTTAAAAGAAGCCTGAGTGCAGCTTCTTTCTGCAATTTTTTCCGTAAAATTTAGTGTTTCTGACGTTTTTGTTAGTCGGTTAACGCACTTTTAGTGATTTTCAACATAACTTTTGTATGGGAGGTGGGCGTGGTTATTATCCGATTTCTTCCATTTTTGAACTGTGTATGGAAATGCCTGAAGAAAACGACTCTATAGAGTTTGGTTGACATAGCTATAGTAGTTTCCGAGATATGTACAAAAACTTAGTAGGGGGCGGGGCCACGTCCACTTTTCCAAAAAAATTGCTTCCAAATATGCCCCTCCCTAATGCGATCCTTTGTGCCATTTCACTTTAATATCTTTATTTATGGCTTAGTTATGACACTTTATAGCTTTTCGCCATTTTGTGGGCGTAGCACTGGGCCGATTTTGCCCATCTTCGAACTTAACCTCTTATGGAGCCAAGAAATACGTGTACCAAGTTTCATCATGATATCTCAATTTCTACTCAAGTTACAGCTTGGACGGACGGACGGACGGACAGACATCCGGATTTCAACTCTACTCGTCACCCTGATCCCTTTGGTATATATAACCCTATGTCTGACTTTTTTAATTTTAGGACTTACAAACAACCGTTATGTGAACAAAACTATCGGGTGATTTTTTAAGAGCTTGATAACTTTTTTTTAAAAAAAACGCATAAAATTTGCAAAATCTCATCGGTTCTTTATTTGAAACGTTAGATTGGTTCATGACATTTACTTTTTGAAGATAATTTCATTTAAATGTTGACCGCGGCTGCGTCTTAGGTGGTCCATTCGGAAAGTCCAATTTTGGGCAACTTTTTCGAGCATTTCGGCCGGAATAGCCCGAATTTCTTCGGAAATGTTGTCTTCCAAAGCTGGAATAGTTGCTGGCTTATTTCTGTAGACTTTAGACTTGACGTAGCCCCACAAAAAATAGTCTAAAGGCGTTAAATCGCATGATCTTGGTGGCCAACTTACGGGTCCATTTCTTGAGATGAATTGTTCTCCGAAGTTTTCCCTCAAAATGGCCATAGAATCGCGAGCTGTGTGGCATGTAGCGCCATCTTGTTGAAACCATGAGTCAACATTTAAATGAAATTATCTTCAAAAAGTAAATGTCATGAACCAATCTAACGTTTCTAATAAAGAACCGATGAGATTTTTGCAAAATTTTATGCGTTTTTTTTAAAAAGTTATCAAGCTCTTAAAAAATCACCCGATACAATGTTGCTAACGAGAGTATTATAGTTTTGTTCACATAACGGTTGTTTGTAAGTCCTAAAACTAAAAGAGTCAGATATAGGGTTATATATACCAAAGTGATCAGGGTGACGAGTAGAGTCGAAATCCGGATGTTTGTCTGTCCGTCCGTCCGTCTGTCCGTCCGTCTGTCCGTCCGTCCGTGCAAGCTGTAACTTGAGTAAAAATTGAGATATCATGATGAAACTTGGTACACGTATTCCTTGGCTCCATAAGAAGGTTAAGTTCGAAGATGGGCAAAATCGGCCCACTGCCACGCCCATAAAATGGCGGAAACCGAAAACCTATAAAGTGTCATAACTAAGCCATAAATAAAGATATTAAAATGAAATTTGGCATAAAGGATCGCATTAGGGAGGGGCATATGTGGACGCAATTTTTTTTGGAAAAGTGGGCGTGGCCCCGCCCCCTACTAAGTTTTTTGTACATATCTCGGAAACTACTATAGCTATGTTAACCAAACTCTACACAGTCGTTTTCTTCAGGCATTTCCATATACAGTTCAAAAATGAAAGAAATCGGATAATAACCACGCCCACCTCCCATACAAAGGTTATGTTCAAAATCACTAAAAGTGCGTTAACCGACTAACAAAAAACGTCAGGAACACTAAATTTTACGGAAGAAGTGGCAGAAGGAAGGTGCATCCAGGCTTTTTTTAAAAATTGAAAATGGGCGTGGCGCCGCCCACTTATGGACCAAGAACCATATCTCAGGAGCTACTAGACCGATTTCAATGAAATTCGGTACATAATATTTTCTTAACACCCTGATAACATGTACGAAATATGGGTGAAATCGGTTCACAACCACGCCTTCTTCTAATATAAAGCTATTTTGAATTCCATCTGATGCCTTCTCTGTATAATACGAGTATAAACATTAGGAACCAATGATGATAGCGGAATAAAACTTTACAAAAATACGGTATTTGAAAAATATGTAAATGACGTATTATGAAATCTCGATTATCACTTTACCATGCGAGAGTATAAAATGTTCGGTGACACCCGAACTTAGCCCTTCCTTACTTGTTATTTCTTTTTTCAGTCCTTAGTTTGCTTAATATCACTTTTCTGCTCTCTTTCACTTGGCGTTTATGTTGAAATCAGTCTGTATTTGAGGGTTTCATGGCATTGAAGTTTTCTATGAATATATTTTTATATGTATGTACATTAGGCATATAACTTTTTACAATTTTTGCAAATATGAAAAACGGCATACCATAGTCGAATAGAGAATAAAAAAGTATGAACTCCATTCTTTTTTTTTTTGCGAAATTGCAAAAAAGTTTCCGCGCAAAACGAAATTACTTTTTTATCAGAACTGCTGAAAAAACAAAAAAAGTTGTATACACTGTACACGTTTTTCTTCATAATAATAGATATTTATTTAACTTATAATCTTCCTATTATTCCAAACGCCTTTTAATGGACCTAAGGGAAGTGCCACACCCACCCCAAACTAATTTTTCTTCAGAAAATTCTGATTCAATATAATAATAACACAGCTGTGCGCGCGACAATGTCTTTACATCTGACGAGACGAGAGCGTAGTTACATATTTCTTCTCTTTTATTTAATGTTCTCTATGCAAGAATGATAAAAGAAAGATTACGATAGTTGAATGATTTCCCGTTAGATGAAGAAACAAAGCCCGTTTGAATTCTAGAGCTATTTTGGCACTTTTAGCCTTTATACTTATTCCTGAATATCGTTTGCAATTATATCCTATTTGTAAGTTTGTGTGCGGTGCTTGGAGCGAAATCTGGTTTTCCGATCATACTTTCAACAAAAATAATTTCGCCACACTACAGAAATCATTGGCCGGCTTCACAAAAGCAAATGAATGTTTTCTCAGACATTGGGTAAATAAACCATCAGCTATTAAGGAAGTTCAGCGAAGTAACATCTGCAGAGCGTGCAATTAAAATTGTGCAAGACATTTTACCATTGTGTACATACTTTAAACTTAAAACTTATTTCATGTAACAATTGACCAATATGTAAAAATAAAGATATTAAAATAAATTTTTAAAAAATTTTGACTTTTTTTAAAAATTCCTTTTTTGCGCGGAACGTTTTTGAACCGAAATCACCTAAAAAAGTGATATTCATTACTTGTACAATATTTGCCACCACGTGGTGGTATGTCAAATTTTTCGTCAAAATTTGTTATATGCCTAATGTACATGCGTATGTCCTGACATGAATGGTATATACTTTGTTTGCTGCAATGTTAATACGAATTTCTGTTATTTAAATTTAGTTTTGAAGAGGGTGCGATATTTAGATGTCTTTATATACCGTTTGTAACAACAATGATTACGTATACGCAGTGGTGCGTTACATATTTTATTACTCATCTCGAAGAAGTTGTTTTTAATTAGCTGAAGAAAAAAGTTTAATTTTAGGTTAATCTAATAAATATTAACAGAATAGAAAACAATTATATTAAACAAAAAATTAAGCCCCTGAATTAATTTTATAAATTCATATTGAGTTGTTTATAATTTCAAACCGAATTTAGGTCTTATCAAAAGCATTAAATAAAACATTGTTGCCAACTATATGCAAGCAAAAAAATTGGTCAATCTTATTTTAGAAATGAAAATTGAAGGGTCCATAATTTTGAATCAAATATAGAGCAGATCAAAAAAACCTTATATTATACATAAAGTGAATAGTGTTGCACACTATCAGAAATAAAAAAAATAAAAAGTTTAAACCCACTTTTGAATTGTTTGTTGAATCAAAAATTTATTTTATAAATTAATATTGAGATACCAAAACCGAATTTAAGTCGCTTCAAAAAAATATTAAAATTAAACAAAATTTAACAGCGTTGCCAACTATCAGATTAAAAAGCTTAAGCTTATTTTATATATTTAAATTGAAAAATCTGTAGCATAAATTCAAAATTAAATCTGAAAATAAATTAAAATTAAAGAAAAACTGAACAGCGTTGCCAACTAAAAATGCCAAAAATTTAACAAGTGTAAATTTATTTTAGAATTTTATTTAGATATTGATATATCTATAAGTTCGAAAAATTACTAATTTGGAATAAATTTAAGTCATATTCAAAATTTAACATAATTAGGAAACAAAATTTATTTGCTTAAGTTTGCATAATTTTCTAAATTTAAAAGAAAGTTGCCACCTTGATCTGTTTCTTCTCTTTACTAGCGTAGACACCGCTTACGCGATTATAGTCGAGATAAAAACAGCGGGCCAGACGTTTCTCCTTTTCGCTACGTATCGCCAATTGGATATTCCAAGCGTAGCCAGGTCCTTCTCCACTTGGTCCTTCCAATGGAGTGGAGGTCTTCCTCTTCCTCTTCCTCTGCTTCCTCCGGTGGGTACTGCGTCGAATACTTTCAGAGCTGGAGTGTTTTCGTCCATTCGGACAACATGGCCTAGCAAGTGTAGCCGCTGTTTTTTAATTCGCTGAACTATGTCAATGGCGTCGTATATCTCGTACAGCTCATCGTTCCATCGAATGCGATATTCGCCGTGGCCAACGCGCAAATGACCATAAATCTTTCCCAGTACCTTTCTCTCTAAAACTCGCAACGTCGACTCATCAGTTGTTGTCATGGTCCAAGCCTCTGCACCATTTAGCAGGACGGGAATAATGAGTGACCTCCTCAGATTTTGGATTTTGTTCGTCGAGAGAGGACTTTACTTCTCAATTGCCTACTCAGTCCGCAGTAGCACCTGTTGGCAAGAGTTATCCTGCGTTGGATTTCCAGGCTGACATTATTGGTGGTGTCAATACTGGTTCCGAAATAGACGAAATTATCTACAACTTCAAAGTTATGACTGTCAACAGTGACGTGAGAGCCAAGTCGCGAGTGCGACGACTGTTTGTTTGATCAATATCATCGGCATACGCCAGCAGCTGTACACTCTTATAAAAGATTGTACCTGCTCGATTAAATTCTGCAGCTCGAATTATTTTCTCCAGCAGCAGATTGAAGAAGTCGCACGATAGGGAGTCGCCTTGTCTGAAACCCCGTTTGGTATCGAACGGCTCGGAGAGGTCCTTTCCGATCCTGACGGAGCTTTTGGTGTTGCTCAACGTCAGTTTACGCAGCCGTATTAGTTTTTTCGGGGATACGTAATTCCGACATATGTGATAAGTATGTTTGATATGTTTATATATAATAAATATTAAAAGAACATTCTATTCATCAAAATTGTCAACTGGAAGAACGACGCTTCCATTAATTTACTTAAATTTAACCATAAAATTTAAGAATGTTTCATTATTATGTAATTCAATATTCGCAAATATATTTTTTAAATTTAATTTATAAAATTATTGTATCTAATAGTAACCAGTAACATGAAAAATGTTGGTATAAAAGAAATTATAATTAGTTGGCAACCTTTTTTAATCACTGAGTTTCTTTTTAACAATTTAAAAATTTCAGTTGCAATATTCCTTCTGCCCAAGAATAATAATCTGCAGCTCTTTCAAATAAAACTTATTTGTTTTTAAAGTGAGTTGCCACATAGTATATACAAATAATATTTAATAAGAATTTTTTAATGACTCAGTATATTATTCAAAGATAAAAATTGTTTAAATATCACATAATAATTTCTTAATTAAAATACTTAATCTTAACTAATACACGTTTCAAGAGCGGGACTTCTTTACTTTAAAAAAATATATGTATTTCATTAAATATATATACCAAATGAAGCAAAACAATTTCAAGGCATTTAAAAATGTTTTTGCTGCGCCATTTTTGCTTTTCATATATTTTTGGCAATTTTTTTCTGCAAACCTAATACTCTGACTTTTCCCATGGACAAAAATGTTAAATAATAATTCATGAAAAAATGTATTGCAATTTAAATTACTGCAGTATTTAGCTTACACATAAATATATGTACATATATTACCGGTTGCTTTCGCACAGTTGCAGCATCCGCTAGCATTGGCGGCAAATGGCCAATCTACAGCGTCATCCATGCGAACGGCGCGCCGTTAAAAATATACACACACATGTATTCATATTCACAAAATTTCACGGGCATTTAGATTTCAATTTCGATATCATTGACCAAATGCGGCAAATGGTTTAAAATGCCAGGCTTTTAGAGACCCGCGTCCAGTCCCCGCTTTTTGCCGCGAAGCAAGATTGCTGGGAATTTCTTGATAATCTCCCAGTTTGTTTCACTCTCCAACATGAAGCTGACTAAATTGTCCGCGTTTATTGGGCCAAACACGTTTCTAACGGCGGTGAGTTCTCGTTGCCAACGCACAAATTCAAAGAATGTGTGTTCAGCGTCGTCTTCTGTCGCGTCGTTGAATAGGCATGACGGCTCTGCAACTTTTCCCGTTCTGTGGAGGTACTTTTTGAAGTATCCGTGACCGAATAATAGCTGTGTTGGGTAAAAATCGACTTCTCCGAATTTACGGCTTGTCCATAAGTCTAGATCTTTTATTAGCCTGGCCGTCCATCTGCCGCGATTTTCATTCTCCCATCTTTGTTGCCCTGTTGTTATTGTATCTTTCCTTATTTGTTATTATCGGATGATTTCTTTAGCTCCCACAGATTTTTCCTTTCATATGCTAGTAGGCCAATTGAGACATTAGTGCTTATAACTAATATTGCATTGCCTGATACTGTTCGGTAGGGTGATGCAACTCTGAGGGCTACGGTGCGTTGCAGTCTGGCAACCTGGCACCTTACGCCGGTTTTCCTTTTTAAGCGCTCCTGTCCAGATCTCGGCTCCGTATAATAAGACGCTGATTGTCGTCGACATTAGAAGCTGCATATTTACATTTTAGGTTCATAGCAATAAAAATATTTTGTGAAAGAAACCTTTTTAGAAGATCATGAAGGGGAACCTTTATCACAAACGTATTTCATGAAATGGTGAAGCAAATGCAGTACGTCACAAAAGGAACAAAGTATGTTACTTAAACAATAAGAAGTTCTTAGCATATCTGGCTCGATGTCAACTTTTTTTCTGCGCCGTGCCTGAACAGTAATTAGTTCGTTTAATTCTCTCCACTAGATTTTGAAGTTGAGGTGAGTTTCTCGAATTAATGTGCAGTCAGAATATAGTGGATTTAATCTTTGATGGTGACTGCTATGTTTATTCTTTAGGATTGTTGAAAATCTTGTTGAAAATCACTCGGTTTGTGTTTGTGACAGTTTTCTTAATCGCTGAGGTAACTTGAATCTTTAGAGCAACATACTGGTATGCAGTCGGCTCGAGAACGTGTAAGGTCGGCTGTTTTGGGAGGTTACAAATGAAATTATAAACGCAGAGCAGCTCTGTCTTCTTCATTAATGACTCATGCGGATTAATTCTACTTAGTCATACATTCATAATTTGACATTAACTGCCGAAGCATCTTGAGCTGACCACAAATGGTGGTAGTTTCGTAAATTTTTGTTGTGTCTATCGAAATATTTCAATCACGGTCTGTCAAAAACTGAGCAATAGAAAAGGAAGTGACAAGATACCTTACCTCCCACCCTAAAACTTTGAAAAAGAGCGTTCGACAGAGTACACTTAGGTTTCAATTGTTGGGCACGCTTTCATTCGACTATATCTGTTGTTCTTCGGGCGAGTAATTGCGAATCGAACCTTATTATTATCCGGCAATGAAACGTCTGCTCTATTGTGATCGATTGGGGAATCGGGTTCGTCATCAACTGGTGTTAAGCTTTCACTGCCCTTCTGCTGGCTGGAAGTGTTAGTATGCTCTGGGCATCAGTCACTAAACCACCTCTGCGGGTTCCGCCACAGTATGCTCCGGTCTTGAAACTTTGTGTTAGTAGCCGCATCTTTTCGTAGAATTTTCGAGCATTACCTCTGTCGGCCAGCTTGTTAAGATCTTTATTCTCACGCATTTCGGTCTGTCTCTTTTTTTGTCTGCAAATACGCTTCGCTTTCCTCTTAAACTCTCGGTATCACATCCCGCACGTGTTGTCGTCGATCGTAACGTTGCGAGGTAGGCTGTCTATTTTCCCTCCTCTGCGACACGGCACTCCTCATCGTACCAACTGTTCTTTTGCTTTTTCCGAAAACCTTCCTTGGGTTTGTTGACATGCGTTTTTTGCTGCACAGACGCGGGTGCGTATCTTGGCTGCAACAAGATAGTGGTTCGAGTCGATGGTAGGACCTCGGAGCGTACACACATCTAAATCACTGGAGACTTGCCTTCCGTCTATCACAATATTATAGTTGGTGGCTTTTCGATCCGGACACAGCCAGATAGCAAATGTAGTAAATGCAGTAACAGACGCATCTATAATCCGCAAAAACTCGATGGAATAACGAGTGAGTGGTGGCGAGGCATGCATAAAACATTTATTTTCATGTTTGAAGGAAATGAAATCAACACACAGTCGAACAAACGCCTGCACACAAATCAGAAAGGCCAAATAGGAAGTAAGTAGCTAAAATGTCTTTTTGATTTGCCGCCGGTTGCGCCGGAACACACCAAACAACAAACACGAACTTACAAACTTGTGTGTAATATAAATTTATCTTATGCTTATACGCATATTTTTTACATACATATGTAAAAGAAAAAAAGTCTCAAATGTGACATCTCCATGGACTGACAGGCGGAAGGAAAGTGCTCAAATATCTGTGGGCACATACTACATAAACATATGTGCAAGTGCACGCTTGCCTGCCTATGTGAGAGTAATAAATAACTGATGACCGCTGTCCTTTCGGGGCGCAGCGCCAGACATGCACGAAAATCGCTTAGCGCATTCTGTTTGGCTGATATAATCAACGAATATAATAAGAATAAAAATAACATAAAAATAAAAGAGAATAAAAATAAATTTAATTTCAGCTAAATTTGTTATAAATAGATATATTTAATATTTGACCGTGATTAGGTCTGGCAGTTGAGTAGAATCCTACGCCGAAATGATAAGAATATTGTAAATGTAATTTAATTTAATTTTTTCTAATAAGGCAGAAAGTTACTATAACACCTTTCACAAATATAAAACATTCTTTACAATAACTTCATTTCGATTTTCAGTTTGCATGGCAGCTATTTAAGTGATCCGATCTGAATAATTTATTCAAAACTTAGACCATTGCCTTGAATAATATTCCATGCACAATTTCGGGAAAATATCTCTTCAAATACAACAGTTTTCCATAAAGCACTTGATTTCGATTATTCAACTCATATGGCAGATATAAAATACAATGTTCGCTATCGGCGGTTACGCAAAAGATGTGAACAAAATTTCTGATCGATATCTTAAAACCTGAGGGAGTAGTTCACATTTATACAGAGGAACGTGGCTTAATCGTTTTATCACTTCTTGTTGATAATTTATATAACTACTAGCGGACCCGGTGCCTGCTTCGCACGGCAAAACAAAATAAGAAAAGAAACACACTTGTTTTTAACTAAGTTGGTTTTGTTCCCTATTATTCAACTTTTAATTCTAGTTTCTTACAATCTTAGACTATGTATCACTTAAACTATCTTAGAGCTCTTTCGTAGACAACATTTTTGGTTTTGCCATGAGTTGTTATGTAGATAAAGAAAACTGAAGGCTTGCTAACACGTGAGCACGAAACATATAACTGGCCGGGTGAAAAGCAAGGATGTTCTAAATCAGTGTTTTTCAATCCCCTTAGGGGTCGCGAAGCCTTACTCGGGGGGTCGCCAGCTGAAAGAAAAAGTCGAGGTTCTTACACAACAAAAACACAATTTTAATGAGAAAGATGTGCTTGTTTATTTTTCATTAGTTTATCAAATCGTGGTGTTATTTTTGAAATATTAATAATTAAATCATTTTCTAATTGCAGTCTATTTCTCTTTTTAGTTTTAATGTCTACCATTGAAGAAAATGTCAGTTCACACAAGTATGAAGTGGCGAATGGTACTAATAATTTAAGAGCTTCCCTTGCCAGCTCTGGATATTCGTGTTTTCTTTTCATCCAAAACACGTCGACACTTTGCGAATTAAATTCCATTTTAAGCATGCCATCAGTAGCTAATTCTAGAAGACATTCTTTTATTTTTGTGTTGACATCAGCCAGATCTATTGATTTGTCCAAAAAAGGGTTTAAAATCCATCTACGCCCATTGTCAGCTTCAGAGTGCAAGTCTGGAAAGTATGTCAAAAGTTTCTCTTGTAAATTATGCAAGCTTTGTATCATGCAAGGAATATGAGCCGATACTGCAAAACTTTGGTCTGATGCATTATCTTCAACAATCTTCTGAACACACGGAAAAGACTTAAACATTTTGTTTTGCAGAGAGGTCGACCACAAACGAAGTTTTGCGTGAAATGCTTTTACTTTATCTTTAGCTGTTAAAATATTTTCGTCTCTTCCTTGAAGGTTCTTGTTCAAATTGTTAAGGTGGCTAAAAATATCGGCCAAAAATGCTAATTTCAAGAGCCAAATAGGGTCAGAAAAACGGTAAGCATATTCTGATTTTGCATCTTGTAAGAACATTAACAATTCAGCTCTCAGTTCCAGAACTCTTGTCAATACCTTTCCTTTGGATAGCCACCTGACCTCTGTGTGATAAAGGAGATTTTGATGAAGCGAGCCCATATCTTCACAAACGATTCTGAATAGCCGGGTTTGCAAAGCTTTACCTTTGATAGAATTCACAATTTTTATTACCTCCTTGAGCACGTCATTTAAATCAGAAGGTACTACCTTAGCAGCTAGAGCCTGTCGATGAAGAAAACAGTGTGTCCAGGATATGTTTGGTATTATCGATTTTAATTTTGCAATGAGTCCGCAACACATTTTTTCCAATCAATATCGTAGTGGCAAGTGCTTTCTAAAAACATATCGTACAAACACTGGCCAGTAGTGTTTGCAGGAAGTGCTTTGCAAAATAAGATTTCTTCCGTAATACTGTCATCTGCTTCAAAGCGCACAAATACTACAAACTGTGCACAGTCGGAAACATCTGTAGATTCATCGAACTGCAAAGCAAAATGTTGGCTATTCTTTAATTTTTCGACTACTTGTTCTTGAATATCCTTGGCCATATCGTTTATTCTGCGTGAAATAGTATTGTCAGAAAGTGGTACTTTTCGTAATTTGTTTGCCTCCTGCTTACTAACCATAATTTCAACCATTTCGAGTGCCGCTGGCAAAATAAGATTTTCGGCAATTGTATGTGGTTTCCCTGATTTAGCAACTCGATATGCGACTTTGTAGCTAGCTAATAATGTTGACTCGTTGACACTGGATGCCTGAAAATAAACCAAACAATATACAAGTGAACAGTCAATTAAAATTAAGGACGCGGAACCTTTGCACACCGAAATTAAGTATAATCAAAAGTTGTATGCAAATAACAAAGAAATAAACACGAACAGTAAAAATATAGTATAAAAAACTAAAAAACACGCTTTGACGATAACGTAAACTAAAAAATCAAAAATAATTGTTAATATGGAAAATAAATAATTAAAAAAAAAAGTATTATTGTGAAAAAAGGGTGGGGCGCTTTTTAAGAGCTGATTTATAGTGCACCCCACGCTTTTTTCATTATTTTCTTACTTACCTGAATTATAGTATTTTTGCTGCTGACTAAGAGCTTTCAACTTTCGTTCAAAGAAATCCAACGGCTTATCAGCTTCTTTTTGATGCTTGATTGTGAGATGCCGCATAAGCTTTGACGGTTTCATACTCTCACTTGATAAAACATCGCCGCAAATTACACATTGAGGATTATTATTTATGACTGTGAACCCGTATTTCAAATAACTGTCATCGTAATGTCTATTTTTTTCGGATTTGATTCACCACCACCGCTATTGATACTCGTACCAGATGTTGAAGGCTGCGATCTTTTGAGAAATTTATCCATTTTATAAACGCGCAGAGCAAGCGAAAAAACAAAAGAATGACGTCTGAACTCATCGGCGACATAGATAACTTGATCAGAATCTCTTTTCTTGCTCTCTCGCTTGTCAGCTGGCAGGGCACCTTGATCTGTTTTCTGAGCTGGCAACAACACAATCAGGGTGCCGTCAACCAGCAGTAAGTGAAAAGGTGGGATGCCAGAAGGGCAGCGCTATAATTACTTGACGCAATTAGTGTAAAATGAAATTTCATTGAATTGTGCGGACATATTTTGGCAAAATAAATGTTTATGTAAATTAATTAATGATTTTGCATTTTAACATTTATATATGTATGAATTTTCGAAGTGTTTAATTTAGTGTTTTGTATAATATACAAGCTAATATTTTTCAGCCGTGGCATCATTGGCAAATGTTATAAAGAATGCGAGTTTTGACAGCTCTCTCTCGAACCAAAGAGTCTCGTATCAAGTTATCTATGTCGGCAACTACGCTTAACTGAGTGATGAGAGTTGAAACAAAAGAACATTGCGGGTGGCGCGCGGGGCGCTTGCTGTTATCTCAACGACAATCTTGTCGTGCGGTGTGGCAACGTCGCCGTCACCGAGCAGTATGACCCGCGCGAATAATAGACAAATTTGCCAAAATAGGAAAAACTTATTACCTAACGTATGTAGTCTTTTAATTAAAATTAAATTATTTCTTTGACTTACCATGACACAAGGGGGTCGCTAGAATATTTCAACCTGTAAAGGGGTCGCGAAATCAAAAAGATTGAAAAACACTGTTCTAAATCAATCCCACACAATTCCAACGATTGCCCTTGCGCTTTATTTATTGTAATAGCAAATGCAAGACGTATTGGAAACTGTAGTCTTTTGAACTCAAAAGGTAAATGGACTGATGGAATCAATACATCTTCAAACATTCCCCTTAAAATTGTTGCTTCGATCAAATTGTTCATGACCTTTTTAACCGCTAATCTTGTCCCATTGCATAATCGTGGTTGATTTATATTTCGAAGCATAATAATGAAAAAAAATCTGTCGGATAATTAACAGCGTCGTCTGGATTCCTAACCGTGTTAACTGATTGATATGTTACAACCTCGCCAGGAACATGGGTTAAAATGTCTGCATTCATTTGACCAACGTCTTTATTTTTAGCGGCCAGTATAGCTCTTTCAGCTAACCAATTATGATTGCGATAATTTTCTGCAATATTTGGAAAAACACTTGACACTAATTCTTCTTTTATCGGTGCAATATTACAAAAGTTATCTGGTAAAGTGATTAAGCCAGTTTCACGATCAACAGCAAGTTGACCATTGCCTATTGCCAACAGTTGCCTTGAAAATGTGTCGGCCGATGGATTGTTCGGAATTTGTACTCGCACATTTGTAGTTAAATTGAGTATTTGTACATGTCTCCATAAATAAGATGACTTTAAACATGCTTTTAATTCATCTGCTGGTGTTGAACGGGGAATCACAGGCAATGTCTGACGAAAATTACCAGCCAACAGAATCAAAGCGCCACCAAATATCTGTTGATCATTACTACGCAAGTCTTGTATTGTGTTATTTCATCATTTCGGTTCTCTGCAACACCAAACACAGCCATGTCGCTGCCTTTATTTACATACTTGCAGATATATTTATTCGATTTAACAGAATTGCAATATTCTACATTGATATGAGCTTTGAATGCTTTTGATAGTATTGGCGAATAGGGGACAACCCACCTATTATCAACTGCAATATCTTGATTATTGACTCGTAGATTGATTGATTTGCCATTATCATCTGTTGAGCGTCGGCGATACAATGGGTAACCATCATTTCCATTAATTGTCTCGGAAATCAAATCTCTGGGATACCGCTTCGTGCATTTCCCATCTTTCATACATGGCGAATTAATATTTAGAACACCACATGGTCCATGAATCATACTTTTTGTAACAACATCAAATAAACCTGAATCGATTTCCTGATCAGGAATTTCTGCTGAGATGATGTCATCTATTTGATCGCTTGTTTTTTTGTTGACTAACCATACCAAAATATGGGCATGTGGTAATCCTCTCTTTTGCCATTCCACCGAATACTTCGCCGAAAACCTGATGTTTAATAATAAAATCCATCAATGACTTCAGCTTCTGTCTAAATACTCGTGCAGTTATGTCGTGACGGTCTGTAGAAGATTGCCCTTCATATAAATATTGCTTGGTTTCGTCCCATTGTGGATTACATGTAAATGTAATAAACAAATCTGGTCGACCATACAAACGAACATAGCAAATGGCATCTTGTGCATATTCATGCATATGCCTTGGACTGCCTGTGCTTGCTGGTAAAATAACAACTTGTCCAACATTGTCAACATTTCCATCATTATGTATGTCGGGGTATGTCGACGGATGGGGCCGATTGCGTTTAATTAAAAGATATTCGTTTAGTTTTAACGTTATAAATTACGAGTTTAATATCTCAATTGTATATATATAAATATATGGGTGTGTGGGTGTGTTGCCAATATGGGTTAATTGGTTTATTGTGTAGAAATATAATATGTATACAATTCTATGTTAGTAAATTCATGTGTTGTAACCTGTTGTGGGTGCAAATTCCTTTATCCTGTGTTGTTGTTGTTGATCGAAATGCTGTGGAGTATCGCTGTTTAATGTTGTGTGGATTCCTTGTTTTAAAATGTTTTTCCGTGTTCACTGAAATTTGTCTCACTAGTTGTGTTCATAAACTATACTTCTATGTTGACTTATATTATTTCACTTGTAGAAGGTCTCACTTTGTGTTCGCTGGTGTTTTCACTTGTGCTTGATTGCTTGCAGTTCGCTGTGTTGGCGGGATAATAATAAGCCTTAAGGCAAAAAGCGCGGGAAAGTTATTTTCTTTTGTTTCTCCTTCTGTTCTGTTGAGTGAAGTTGTGGCGGTTGATATTCCTCTGCATTACGCCTCTATTACTTTATGTACTTTGTGGGAGTAATGCAGAGGAGTATTTGTTTGGATTAAACAATGTATATGTATATACTCTTCTGATCGCAACTTCCGTTGATTGAATCGAATAAAGTTCAAACGCTCTGTTTCTATCTTTGCATACATGTCTACGACATATTGATGAAAGAGTCTCCGACATTTCAAAATTTGATTTTCGTGATTTTGTCGTATCATAATCCTATGTGCATAATAGTTCATAGCGCTGACATTTTTATTGACTTCACGTTCTGAAGAGAAAAAAAAAACAAATGGAAATTTAAATCATTTCATACTAATTCTTGTTAAACAAAATTGGAAGAGTATAATAAACACAACAAACACTCACGTGGGTTTGCGGGATCTACAATTGTTAAATTAATAGAGTATCCATCTTCACCCCGACAAAACAAAATTGGGTACTGTAGGGCATCGTAAGAGCGATGTGTTTCACATAAACGTTGTAATTGATTATTTCTTCTACGCAATACAATGTCACGTGATTGAAACTCAACACAACAACTTCATTATTTATAGGTGCATTAAATCTTCGTTCGTGTTCTGCGATTGGTCTTCTATCAGCACGAATCACGATTTTATGATCATCAGACGGCATCTGATCAAGTGCTGTCCGAAAAGTATTAATCAAATCATTATGTTCATGAAGCTCTTGCTCTTCGTGGCATTTTTAGAAGAAACTAAACTAAAGATAATAAAGAACTTCAGTAATAAATTGATGAAATCCAGCAAATTCTGGACTCGAAAAGCACCAAAAAGTCACGAAAAGACACGAAAATTGTTAAAAATATACTGAAAATGTGTCAAAATTCAATTAAAAATTGGCCAAAAAATCGAAATAATAAAGACACGAAAATCTGCTGAAAATGTGACAAAATTCAATTAAAAATTGGCCAAAAATTCAAGTAATTTTTAGCTCACTAATCGTATATTAAACAAAAAAAATCACTAAATTTTTTAATTTTTTTACAAAATATCAAATTTGAGATTATGTCACAAAATCATATGATGCACTTGTAACAATCAAAACACTTGTTTAGCAAAACAATCGATTTTTATCTCATTAATCATTGTTTTTTTTAACAAAATATTCAAATTAAAACGATGATTAGAACGAAAATTAATTTATTTTTATCAAAATATTCACCAAAAAATGCGAAGAAATTAATATTGTCAAAAATCGATTATGATAAGATCAATCACCAATGACGTCCAAAGAGAAAAGGGAAATGATAATAAATTGCTATTTGCATCACTCCGTGCAATGCTCTCCAATACACAAACGACCAAAATGTATTCAATACTAATGAATGCTGTATGCGGTACAAAAAATGCCTGCAACAAAAACACACTCACTTCACATACGCACCGCACACACATGTGTTATCGGATTTCAACCAAACTTCATATAAACCATATATGGGCCACTGCCTACGTATGGTATAAGTTTGGTTGAAATCGCACTACGCGTTTATGATTAGTTCGGCGACGTACATATACGGACTTATTTTTATATACAGTATAATCCGAATATAACGACCTCGCTTACAGCGTCCGACCGCTTTTAGCGACGTAAACGCAACTTAAAGTTTGGTTTTAATACAAATTTTTGAAAAAACATTGCTTAAAGCGTCACCGTTTTTTTTTAGCGACGTAATTTCACGAAATTTTAAGATAAGTTTACTGGTTATAACGACGACGCATGCTTTTTTATTAAGAATGAATGTCGCCGATCAGTTGCGGAATCAATAACGGTAAAGTACGGTACACTGTTTTTATGTCTTTCGCTAGTACATATGTAGCTATTTACTTATGTATGTACATATTTCGTAAATTTTTCTAGATCAGTCTCGTCTTCAATGTATAAATGTCAGTTAGTTAGTTATTTTTTCGCGGTCAGACAATAAGAAGATGCGCCGCAATGAGTGCTCTGAAGAGAAAATGTTTTTCTATTGAAGAAAAAGCTACAATTATTCATCGCTTAGAAGCTGGCGAATCAAATGCACTTCTTGCAAAAGAGTTCGGTGTTAGTCATTCCACAATATCTACAATCAAGAAAAATAAAAGCAAAATTGAACCTCTATTCAATGAAAATGTTCTTAAAATTAAACGTGTGAGAGTTTCGAGTCAAGATGATGTAGATAAAGCATTATTGCAGTGGTTTAAAGTGCAGCGTAATAAGGGTATACCTACAAATGGGCCTATACTACAAGAAAAAGCAAATGATTTTGCCAAGAAGTTTAACATTTCTGGATTCGAATGCTCAACAAGTTGGATCAGCCGATTCAAAGTAAGACACAATATTGTTGCAGGCAAAGTTGCTGGTGAATCTCTGTCAGTCCAAAAGAGTGATGTGAGCGACTGGTTAGCAAAAGTTTGGCCAAATTTGAAAGCCCAATTTAGCGATGATGAGATTTTTAACGCTGATGAAGCGGGATTATTTTATAAGTTGACACCAAATCAAACTTTAAAATTTAGAGGAGAAAAATGTTTAGGCGGAAAGCTGTCGAAAGAAAGACTAACTGTGCTAATTGCAGCAAACATGAGTGGTATAATAAAAAGAAAATTGCTTGTAATTGGAAAGTCAAAGCGTCCAAGATGTTTCAAAACTGTACGGTCGTTACCTGTCGATTATGTTAGTAATAGCAGAGCCTGGATGACATCTGATATTTTTACGAAATGGGTGCGTGATTGGGATCGTGAACTCAAGAAAACGAAAAAAAAATCCTACTTTTGGTTGATAATTGTCCAGCACACCCTAAAATCGATGACTTGAGAAGCATTACTCTAGTTTTTCTACCACCGAATACTACATCCATATTGCAACCTATGGATCAAGGAGTAATTCGTGCGTTTAAATCATATTTTCGAAAATTCCTTGTTCTAAAACTAATCAACGTCCACGATAACATTAAAAATAACAAGGTTGGGCAAGTGAAGATTACAATACTTGATTCCATTCTTATGATATATGATGCTTGGAATAAGGTTTCTGAAATAACGATTTCAAACTGTTTCAAGCATGCTGGATTTTCTATCGCGAATATAGGCGTTACCAGCACCTCAATATCATCTGATTTTGATGATGAAGATGATGTTCCGCTCTCAGTTTGGGCAAGTGCTTTTGAAAGCAGCCTACCCATATCAACAGAAGAAATCGAGGAATTTTCTAGTATTGACAATAATCTTGCAATATGTGGAGAACTAACCGATGAAGCAATTGTGCAAAATGTAATTGTCGACAAGAGTGATAGTGATGACAGCGCTGATGAAAATGACCAGATTTCTTCATCTCCAAGCGTATCTGAAGCTCTAAAATCTGCAAAAATTTTAAATCAATTTGTACATGCTAATTTCGTTGATGAATCTGCAAAAAATATGATGTCTATTCTTTATAATGCTGTACGCGATTCTTATTTTCCCCATAAAAAGAAAAAACAAGGTAAAATTACAGACTTTTTGAAGTAAATTTGTATAATTGTACGTATGTATATTACTATGTACGAGTACATATGTTGATAATATGTATGTATACATAATTTGAATTGGAATAAATTTTATTTTTACTGAAAACGGTTTTCTAATAGCAAAAAAAAATATTCCAGCGTACTACAGTTAGTATGAAAACACTAGGGGAAGCGTAAAAGCAAAAAAAAAAATCTAAAAATTCTGTTTGAACGTCGACCGGTTACAACGACGTATTTGCATCGGTCCCTTGAATGTCGTTATAACCGGATTCTACTGTATATAGATACATATATTATATTTTATAAGACGACACTTGTTTTGGGTTTTACAATCATCGTGGATATTTAAAAATTATAAAATTATAGTAAGTATAATAAAACATGGTTGTCATATTGACAAAAAATTCTCTCAAAATAATATGTTCTTTCTTCATCTCTAACTTTTCAATGCTTCAGCTAAAAATACATATTCTTGCGCACTTTCAACATTTACTTTGCCTCACTTGACGCAAGTGTCGCTGTACGTCCACATCGACAAACAGATTCCCAGCAGATAAATTTACTTATTCATTACGATTCTTTGCTTTTATAGCCGCTTCCAAGCATATAGACGTCCATCGCCCATACGGAAACGCCTTTTCCCGTATACTCATGCAGCAGCTTTTTTGGTTTTGTCCTTGCAATTTACTGAGCAAATGTTTTGACAGTAGTGTTCTGGGGCGTGACGTATACATAATATATTTATGAATTGCTTAAACTAATCGCTGTGCCGCCCCGCATTGGCTCCTATTTCTATCCAGCAGAGCTTCTGCGTAGAGAGCTTTTCTCTCCTCCTCAGTCCGCTGTCACATCGTTTCCTCGCAGAGAATGTCGAATCTCCAGATAATACAAGTAATTCGATTGTTTTTTGTTTAGCTCTTGATTTGAGTTGTAGATTTTATTGCCTTGTATTTTATTATATCGTTTGCCATGTTATATTTTAATAAAAACACGGAAGCCACTCTCACAGAAAGAACACGGAATGGCTACTAACGAGTTTCAAACCAATAATGTGAAATTTATTATTGCATGCTTTGGTGTTGAACACTATCTGGCATTTACTGAGTGAAGCCTAACACCCCTATTCTGTGCACTTGACAAATTAGTATAATATTGAAAATTAACTCAAATATTTATCAAGCACGAAATATTTTGGTATTCTGTGCCAATCTTGATAAAAGTAAAAGATTCCATTCGCAAAGCTTTTCCCCACACGTGTGGTGAAGAAAATAATGTAAATAGAAACAGCTGATTTCTATTCAAATTATATTGATAGCAATTTGCGTGCAGTCAATTGCTTCCATGGTGCTTTTTATTCCAAATTTTCTAAAAAATCTGGAATATACATATGTATATGTAGGAAATGTTTTTTCATATAATACTTTTATTTTTATTTAATTCAATTCACGTTTACAAAGTTTTAGTTTACATGATTTTAATTTTACATTTAAGTTTAAAATATACATTGCGACTTGCTCGCGGCGTTGGTCAACTTCAATTGTGTCGTTGTCATCTGTTCTTGTCCGTGTTAGGGTTCGTTTCATTAGTTTCGTCAAGTTTGGTCAATTCGTCAGGGATGTAATTATTAATATTTCTATCCGCTTCTGTGTTCCCTTCCTACATTCGGCCCTCTTGATGCGTCATTCGACCCGAATGATGCCTCAGGTTCAATTGAAGGCGCCCACTTCTTCATATACCCGGCAATTGAAATGGTTTTATCGGCCCCTTCATGATCACCTACTTTATGTACCTCATATCTTCCGCGTGGAAAACCTTATTAATTTTATAAGGACCTAAAAACTTCAGCTTTAGTTTTAATCCCGAACAGGAACTGTGTTCGGTTAATGGCTACTAGCTCGTTAATCCTGTACTTTGTTTCTTCTTTTCGATTTTTATTAAACGCTTTGCGGTTTTCTTCCTGTATTTTGCCAATGTTTTCCTTTTTAATTTCACTTCAGTTTTCATCTTTCCTCTCAATTTCAAATGCAATTTCAACTTCAAATTTAAATTCAATTTTAACTTTAACTTCACCTTCTACTTCAACTTCAACTGCAATTGCAACTTTAGCTTCACCTTCAGCTTTAACTGCAACTTCTATTTCAAATTCAACTTCAACTTGAACTAAAATTTTAACTGCAACTTTCTACTTCAACTTCAACTACATTTGATCTTCATCTCCATAGTAGATTGAACAACTATAAGTTCCTTAATGGGATCTTTGCGGAGCTCCAAAGCTCTACATACCGCCTGTATGAAGTGATCACCTTGCTGAGCTTGTTTCAACCGATGTACAACTGTGTCTTCTTAAATAGAACATGATATCCTACTTAAAGCATCTACGTGTTTCATTTTTGATCCATTCCGATGTTCTATCTGATAGTCATAATCTTGAAGAAACATGACCCATCGAGATATCCTTATCGGAACTTCTCGTTTTTTCATTGTCATTGTAAAGGATTACAATCTGTGATAATTTTAAATTTTATTCCCAAAAGGTAAACTCGCCATTTTTTAAGTGCTTCTACTATTGCTAAGACTTCATGCTCATGTGAATGATATTTTTCTTCGAACGGCTTACACTTCTTACTCATATACTGAACAAGATGATATTCCTGGTCATACACATCCTTCTGCATTAATACAGCTCCATTCCCATACATACAAGCCTCCGCGTGGATTGCTTTAGTATTAAACAACTTCAAAACTGGTGCTTTTACTAAAGCTGATTTTAGTTGTTGGAATGCCATCAGATGTTCGTCTGTCAATTTAAATATTGACTACAGCGTAGCCTTCTATAAACCTTCCAAAATATGACGTTAAGCCTAAAAATCGTTCCAATGCTTTTCTGTCATGTGGCAATACAAAATTTGAAACAGCCCTTGTTTTTGCTTCTGAGGGGCTAATAGTACTATTTTCAACAATATAACCTAGAAAGTCCACTTTTTTTACTAAGAATCTACATTTACTCCATTTAATGTTCATATTATATTCCGAAGCCCTACTTAGAACACGTTTGAGCTTTTGAATACCTTCATATACGTCCTTAGAGGGAATAATAAGGTCATCCATATAAGCTACAACTGTTCCATCTTATATCATGTCTCTCAGAACTGCAAATATGAATCGCGAGAATACCGCCGGAGAATTAGAAATTCCAAATGGAACATAACAAAATTCAAACTGATCATTGGACGTTACAAATGATGTATACTTTCTAGAACTATTCTCTACCGGTACGTGAAAGAATCCGTTTACTAAGTCAAGTGTTGTAAAAACGTGCGCTGCCTGGAGCTTTTCTATTACATCATCTATCAGCGGCATTGGAAAATTGTCTCGCACAAAGTCGTTTGCTACCATCTTTCTTGGACACAACTACTATTGGCGATGCATATGTATTCTGACGTACCACGTTTAATAATACCTTCCTCTAAATACTTTTCTACTTGTTCATTTATAAATTTTTTGTCAGCATACTACATACATACGTCTTGGCCTTTCATAAACTGGAATATCATCAGTTAATAAAATTTTCAATGGGATGGGGGTTACGCGCGCCTCACTCGGATTATAACTGGTAATTAAATGTTTCATTGTTTTGACATCGACTTCATTTAAATAAGACAAATCTACATCCGGTTCTATTGTTTTATGATTTGCGGCTAGACAAAAATTTTTAAACTCTTCCAATAACTCTTCTTTTTCATTTTTTCACTCCATAACATCTTTTAATTTTGTATCGGTTTTTCTACTAATATATTTTTATTTATTTTGTTCTTATGTTTAAACTCTACCAAATCTTCTGAAACAATCAGATCTACTTGTTTGAGGATATTATTGCCAATGATGGCAGCGTACACCATATCTCGTTCTCGAACAACGTGGAAAATAACATCGACTTTCAACTCGTCAACTTTAACAGGAATACTAAAACTACCCAATGTATGAAGTATACTACCGCTAATACCTTTTAAACACCGCTTATCATCGTTTAATTCTATATTTCCTTCCAAAAGTAATACAGTGTCATACCGTATTAAGCAAACATCACATCCAGATCGATTAATGCCGAAAAGGTTACATTATTACAAGTCAAGTTTTTAAAAATGCATCTTCAAATTTCCCTCATCTCAGACTTGACACTGAAATTGCGAATGCGAACTACAGCTGACACCAATTTGTAGGAAATGTTTTTTCATATAACACTTTTATTTTCATTTAATTCAATTCACGTTTACAAAGTTTTAGTTTACATGATTTTAATTTTACATTTAAGTTTAAAATATACATTGCGACTTGCTCGCGGCGCTGGTCAACTTCATCTGTGTCGTTGTCATCTGTTCCTGTCCGTGTTAGGGTTCATTTCATTAGTTTCGTCAAGTTCGGTCAATCCATCAGGGATGCCATTACGAGGGCTGCTATATATATTCTGGCCTAGGGCAACACTAAGTGTTGCCAGGTGCAATCTGACATTTCCATTGGAAAGTTTGACATTTTTTAGCATAACATAACTCAGAACGTTTTGTCATTTAATCGTGAATTGTTTTATTTACAGGGAATTAAAAAATTCATCTCGGCCAAAAAATGGAATTAACTCGTGAACATTTTCGTGCGATCATTTTTCACAACTTTCGACGTGGATTATCACGACAAGAGTGCACCGATGAACTAAAATCTTTGTATGGCTATGAAGCACCATCCTATAGCACTGTGAAAAACTGGTACAACGAATTCAATCGTGGCCGACGCTCGCTCAAAGACGAATTCCGTGAAGGTCGTCCAAAAATAGCCGTTGTGCCAGAAAACATCGATGCCGTACGTGAACTGATAATGCAAGACCGTCATGTAACATACCTTCGGATAGAGGCATGCCTATGCATTTCTCCCGCCAGCATACATTCGATATTGCATGAACACCTGGCCGTAAAAAGGTTTGATCTCGTTGGATCCCTTACAATTTGACAATCGCTCAAAAAAGGCTGGGATTGGTGGGTGGGGATTGGTGTAAAGAAATGCTGAAAAAATACGATCGCTGTGCTTCAAAAGACGTTTATAAGATCGTCACAGGTGACGAATCATGGATCTATGCGTATGAGCCCGAAACAAAACAGCAATCGACAAAAAAAAAAAAAAAAAAAAAAAAAAAAAAAAAAAAAACCATTTTCGTTGATAAATATGCCTATTTACATTATTAGGCCAGAAATATATGTAGCACCCTACGTATTAGCATTTCTGTCCGCTTCTGTGTTCCCTTCCTACATATATCAAATAAATTTCCTTGAATTAATATATTATTATTTTTATTACAATATTACTTTCCCCGTTTTTATAAAAGTTTCTTCCTCTTTTGAACTGGGAAACTTTATTTCTCATCCCTTCACCTTCACAATAAGTTTTGCTACAGCCCGTACACTTCTCGAACGGAACGACTGACTCATGGGCAAGTGGACGTTGTTGCCTACACATTTCCTGATACGAACCGTGTCCAAATAAGTTCAAAGCTGCTGGAACCATTACAGTTAAAGTTAGTGACGTTTTCTGATCATCGTGTAACATAAATAACTTATCTTCAATTTTCACAACAAGATGCACAATCAGATATATAATTCATAACGAGCACTGTCAAGATCATTTGACATCTTAACAACTTATAAAGAAAAGAGCTTTTTATTTCAGACACAGAATACGAAATGCTTGATAAATTTCAAATTTTGACAAATTAGAAATATTTATGTTGAATTTGTCAAGTGCACAGAATAGGCGTGTAAATCTTGCCCGTAATCGCTAGAAACAAGGAATGTACTTGGACCTCTCATCGTCTCAGAGGTGTTACCGAGTCGGCATGGTTGGAATGAGAACTAATAAGCAAGATGCAGGCGCGTTTTTATAGCTAGTTCGGTAACTAATTTTGATACTTTGGAAAAGTATGTATTGAGTGAATGGGGTTTAAGCCTAGCAGGGACTAGATAAAAACACCGAATATCATAAATCGTAAGCTCTTTTATGGACAGTTTGGTATCCAATCCTGAAACGTCTGGTACAATGTCTCTCCTCCATTCAATATATGTACATATATGCCAATCCTGAAACGTCTGGTACAATGTCTCTCCTCCATTCAATATATGTATCGATAATTTATAAATATAAAGATATTTTTTCAATCATCCAAATTTATTCTATCGCCTTCAAAGTAACATCCATTTGAAGCGATGTACCTGTGCCAACGCTTCTTCTAATCGTCTAAGCTTTTTTATAGGCACTTTACAGGATGGCCCTTGGTCAAAATTTAACACAAATACGTTGACTTAAATTTTAAAATTCGACAAACTCTGCTGAGGTCGACTGATAAACAGCTGCTGTAAACACACTGTTTGACAAAATCACCCTAATTTGAATTTAACTGTATTCCATATAAGCGGGAGATGAGGGGCGAATGAAAAATTCCCCTTTCTTGACACAGTGTATAATTATCCTATTTAATAAAAAAAATCCTACCGAGCCAAATTTGCTGGAGCCGTGATATTCACATCTGCTTAAGCTTTGGGCTTTGAGCTTCTTTACAAAACTTGACCTTTGAAGATTGGAATAGTAAAGAGTTTGTATTTTTAAACTGTTTAAAAGGGTATACGTATATGTCTGCATTCAACCAAACTACATCTTACTTCAGACTGAATTTGCTATCTTAGATTCAATTGTCCTCGCAA
>NC_065921.1:54576599-54709887 GCF_024586455.1 Bactrocera neohumeralis
AGGGCTAGATGAGGGGATCATCGGGAAATATGAAGAGGATGTGAGAGCAACGTATTTACCACTCCATATTTACAAATGAGAGCAACGTATTTTGCCACACCATGTTTACAAATGAGAGCGCGCGCATATATGGGAAGTTGCACTGTGGGTAAAAACTGTAAAATTGCCTAACAATTTTAAGTTTCTTTGTAACTACTATAAATTTATAAAATGTAAGACAAATCATGAAAAGTATAATAATTATTTTATTTTAGTAATATTTTTTTTAATATGCCTTTACAACAGCATTTAATTTAGTTTATTTCATATAATAATTTCTATGATTGGTTTAATCTCATTTGCTGTAGCTACAAGCATAATTGTACCAAAATTTACTTCTTATTTTATGTTTGTTTAATTTCGCTTTGAAAAAAATTGTTCACAAGTGTATGTGCTTCGAAACCTAGATATAACTTTCGAAGCAAAAAGTTTCAAACCAGGTTATTTCTTTAAGCTTCCTTATAAACAGTAATTTCAATAATAACTTCAGGTTATGAACCACTGTTTCTTCAAACCCATATACACAAATGAGTCTTATGAGAGCGCAATGTAAATAATTACCCAACAACGCTTCTACCGCCCGTTTGCCGTAGAATTTCCAACGACTTGGGGTTTTCCCCATAGAAACGACTCAGCTGATTGCTGTCTTACAACGCAGGGTAGCCGTTCGATATACTGTAGTAATTATAAAAATTGTCTTCAATATATTTGAAATTTTCTTAAACTAACGCAAAATCAGAATCGCATGCTATTATTTATAAATATATACATAAACTAGTTTTACTAGTTTGATTTCAGTTTTGATATTTTATATTGCGAAAAATTATAATTGAAAAGTTAGATGTGTGCAAAACTACAAATGCGTATTGAGTAATGGCAATATTGTTCGCATGAAAACGAGAACAAAACGCTTGCCGCTCGAAGCGAAATACGATGTCTCGGCCATTAACGTTTGTATTCTATTTGTGTGCTTAGCCACTCTCAATCAATAATGCCATACCGCGCAAATATATTTTTATTTGACGATTTCTTCTATTTTTGAAAATATGTGTTCCTATTCTACAGCGCGTATTATTATTTTAATACATTTCCAGAGGCAACTTAGATTTTTAAAATTTAACAGAACAATTATAGAAAAAACCTCAATTCTTTGAATATTTTGATAAAACCACCAAACTGAAAATATGACAAATATTAATATATATTTATATATTATATATATTTAATATATATTTACATAAGCATTTTCATTAAATGGAACTGCAATATGTTTAAACAAAATATATATTATGGTCACAAGTGTCTTTTTTATACTCTCGCAACAAAGTTGTTAAGGAGAGTATTATCAGGTGATTTTTTAAGAGCTTGATAACTTTTTTTTAAAAAAAAACGCATAAAATTTTGGAAGAACTGAACTTGGTTGACTCATGTGGTTTCAACAAGATGGCGCTACATGCCACACAGCTCGCGATTCTATGGCCATTTTGAGGGAAAACTTCGGAGAACAATTCATCTCAAGAAATGGACCCGTAAGTTGGCCACCAAGATCATGCGATTTAGCGCCTTTAGACTATTTTTTGTGGGGCTACGTCAAGTCTAAAGTCTACAGAAATAAGCCAGCAACTATTCCAGCTTTGGAAGACAACATTTCCGAAGAAATTCGGGCTATTCCGGCCGAAATGCTCGAAAAAGTTGCCCAAAATTGGACTTTCCGAATGGACCACCTAAGACGCAGCCGCGGTCAACATTTAAATGAAATTATCTTCAAAAAGTAAATGTCATGAACCAATCTAACGTTTCAAATAAAGAACCGATGAGATTTTGCAAATTTTATGCGTTTTTTTAAAAAAAAGTTATCAAGCTCTTAAAAAATCACCCGATATATATAAAAAAACTAAAAGAGTTAATACCAAAATATATAAACAATTGCAATATATGTAATAAAGTAAAGTATGACCGAAATCCGTTGAAACCTAAGTTTCATATAACACAAACTCCTACTGAAATTAATGATATTGTTCATGTTGATACTTTTACATTCCTAAAGCAAACTTTCATGACAACTATAGATAAATTCTCAAAATTTGTAATGGTATTGCCTTTGGAGAACAGAAATAGTTTGACTCTTGTTGAAAAACCTAGACAATATGTATGTTTCTATTAAAGGAAAGCCAAGAATAATTATAGCTGATAATGAATTTAATAACGTTAATGTTAAGGATTTTTTTAACATAGAAAATATAGAGGTTCATTTTACCAAGCCAAATAGTCATACACGAAATTCGGATATAGAACGTTTTCATAATACTATTAGCGAAAAACTTAGAGTTGCTGAATTAGAATATAGGACTCTCTCAGTTCAAGAAAAAATGTTTAGATGTATCGAATTTTATAACAAATCGATTCATTCGGTAACTAACGAAAGACCAATTTACATAGAAAATGGGAAAGTAAATAAAGAAATAATATTCAAAAAATTAAAAGAAACAAAAGAAAACAATATTAAAAAACTTAATGGAAAAAGAGAAAATGTTGTAATAAATAAAGAAGAAGCATTTGTTAAGAATTATGTGGCAGTACGTCATAAGAACGCACCACGATATAGGAACCTTAAACTAATAATGTACATATAACCAATATTAAAAGAGAAAATAAATTTGCAGATCAACTGGACACTAATATTTTTGATACTAATGACAATGGCTCCAACAGCAATGTCCATTTTAACCATCCAACCGATTCATGAAAACAGCGGATATGTGGAAATTAGTACATCCAAAACGGAAATTGTAGTTTCATCAGAATTTATAATACACGCCATAGACCCTTATGAAATTTTATATTTAATTAACAACATGACTTTTAATACAAATCTCTTGAGGCCATTACATCGCGATTTACTTAGGAATGAACTCTTAATCCTTAAAACAAAAGTCAAAACCTTAATACCTAAATCTAGTGGGAATAGGCATAAAAGAGGATTATTTAATTTGGTTGGGACAATGAATAAATATTTATTTGGAACAATGGATGACATAGATAGAAAGGATATTGAGGATCACTTAAAGGTGATTGATCAAAATATGCACAATTCTATTACAACCTTAAACCAACAAGTTAAAATAACCTTCATCTGCTCCTAGAAATAACTTACATTGTCTACCCTCATGCGTCGTTTTCGACGCATATGTACACTTAAAGTAAAAAAAAACGCCGATTTGTGTATTGACCTCCTCTTGCTTTTATGACACATTCTACTCGAGATGTCATGCTCTCACACAGTTTTTTAACAATTTCTGTTGAAACATCATCATACCAAGTAGTTTCGATTATTTTCTTCAAAGTACTGATGTTAGTCGTATGTACTTCCCATTGTTTTTAGTGGAAAATTGAAAACATGGACGGTGAAAACCAACATTAACTTTGTCTTCTTTATTTGCTTAACCGAAAAATACTGTTTTAATTTTTTTCCAAACTTAAATTAACTTATTTTCTATGCACTTGACGCATACGTTTCGGTTGTGTATGCTTTTGCATGTACCTTTTGAACAAAAGCAACAAATTGTAGTATGCTTGTTATTTTTTGAAGCAAAATTACTTTTCAAACACATCGCACATCTTTGCCTTCCTTTAATTTGTGGAGGAAAACTTTTTGATCTTTTCGATGCATTTGGTGAAGATGCCATATCGAACAAATTCGCGGATGAACTTGACCTCGGCTTTCCAGTTCTACATGTCATAAATGGTCTAGCAAGTGATAATCCTAGCTCGCGTAGAAAGTTCTTTCTTATTGTGGTTTTTTGTGTAGTCTGCCAATAAGGATTAATTTCCTTGAAAATGATTAACGCATTCAAAGCCGATATGTCAATTATATTAGCAAACACAGCCATCGGCCATCTATTAGTTTTCCTCTTGCAACTGTAGCAGGAAAACATCTTATCAACCGTATCGACATCGCCTATTTTGAATGAAACAAGCAAATAGACGAATATAAACAAGTAAATCGGAACTCATCTATAACAAACCTTTAGTTTTGTTATAATAATTTATAATTGTTGGTAGCTTTTTAACTCCGGACTCGATTTCTTTAGAGTTATGCAAAGTGCTTTGTAAAATTGTACACTTATTTTTTCTACCAACATATGAAACAAGCGTTGTGTTGCTTGTGAATGCAAATGTTGAATGGTACAAAGGTAGTTTTTTGCATTTCAGAAGATTTGGCGGAATAGATTTCTTATTTTTCCTCATAGTTCCCACCATCGTGACACCTTTTGTTAGCAATTCCTGGCCGAGACCGTATGAGGAAAAAAAATATCCATTGTCAAGTTGTGTCCCTTCAACCCACGAACCAAATCCAAAACAACACGTTGACCCTGATTTTTATACTCTCGCAACAAAGTTGCTAATAGTTTTGTTCACATAACGGTTGTTTGAAAGTCCTAAAACTAAAAGAGTCAGATATAGGGTTATATATACCAAAGTGATCAGGGTGACGAGTAGAGTTGAAATCCGGATGTCTGTCTGTCCGTCCGTCCGTCCGTCTGTCCGTCCGTCCGGCCGTGCAAGCTGTAACTTGAGTAAAAATTGAGATATCATGATGAAACTTGGTACACGTGTTTCTTGGCTCCATAAGAAGGTTAAGTTCGAAGATGGGCAAAATCGGCCCTCTGCCACGCCCACAAAATGGCGAAAACCGAAAACCTATAAAGTGTCATAACTAAGCCAAAAATAAAGATATTAAAGTGAGTGAGAGTCTATAGAGTCGTTTCCTTCATGCATTTCCGTATACAGTTCAAAAATGGAAGAAATCGGATAATAACCACGCCCACCTCCCATACAAAGGTTATGTTGAAAATCACTAAAAGTGCGTTAACCGACTAACAAAAAACGTCAGAAACACTAAATTTTACGGAAGAAATGGCAGAAGGAAGCTGCACCCAGGCTTTTTTTAAAATTGAAAATGGGCGTGGCGTCGCCCACTAATGGACCAAAAACCATTTCTCAGGAACTACTCGACGGATTTCAATGAAATTCGGTATGTAATATTTTCTTAACACCCTGATGACATGTACGAAATATGGGTGAAATCGGTTCACAACCACGCCTTCTTCTAATATAAAGCTATTTTGAATTCCATCTGATGCCTTCTCTGTATAATACGAGTATAAACATTAGGAACCAATGATGATAGCGGAATAAAACTTCACACAAATACGGTATTTAAAAAACATGTAAATGACGGATAATGAAAACTCGATTACCACTTTATCATGCGAAGGTATAAAATGTTCGGTGACACCCGAACTTAGCCCTTCCTTACTTGTTTGATCTAAAAATATACATTAAATTTTTGTATAATGGGTTCCTAAATACGCAGCGCTATTTTACCTATATAAAATCAATATACCGATATAAGGTTGCAACAGACTGGAATCAATTCGCATGAATTCGTCGCCATACTTAGCTTTGGCAAATGCATTTTTATGCTTTAGAATTATGTTTTCTAGATGTGGAGGCAAAAATAGGAGAAAAGCATCTTTTATGTCGTTGACACGGGCTATTGCAAATCGAGTGACGCCAGGCGAAAGACTGATAGCATTCTCATTCCTAAATCTACCACTTTGCGGCTGAAATGGTTCTGGCTGCCATATTGTACCATCCTTTGATACGTACAATGGATCGGTATTTGCAGTGTAACCATGACTATCGTTAGCATCAGTTGTTGGAATATAATCCTCACCTCCAGAAACACTATCACTTGAAGAGTTATCACTTTCATTAGCTTTTGACCCTTCTGGCACGTACACTTCATCACTAGCATCAGAAAAACTGCAATTATGTTGTGCTTCACTCTCATTTAGAAAAACTCTTATTTCTTCACTTGAAAAATAATTTGGTTGGCACATATTGAATTTTCTCTTTTATATCTCTTTTATGTATAAATTAATCACAAATAACTTCATCACTTGCAAAAAACCCAATAACTCGCGAAACGAACAATGACAAATTAGTTTCCCGCCAAAAAACAGATGTTTTCTCATATGCGTCGCAGGAGGGTAGCCAACGTAATTTTTTTAACACAATCCACAAAAAAAACTGTCGAACGAAAAACAGTTTAAAGAAAGCAAATTAATGTTATTAACAAAGTCGAGAAATTCAGTTGACTTCTTGCCGCCCTTTTTCATAAAAATTAAAAAAAATGTTTTGCTTTTGCGTCGTTTTCGACGCGAAGAGCAGATAAAGGATAAATAAATATTTTGAAAAAACATTTAAATATTTAAAAACAACAATAGAACAAGACAATGAAAAAATACTAGCTTATGAAAGAGGAAATGATAAAATTCTAAAGGATGTTGCATTAAACAACATGTTTAACGAGCAAATCTTAAGAATACATGTCCTTAAAGAAAAAATTGATCATATTCAAGATAGCATTGCAGCCGCCAAACATGGATTATTACATCCAGGAATTTTGACAAGTGAAGAAATTGATATAAACGAAATAGACCTATTTATGTTGCAACATTTAAAAATGTGTGCAATTCAGTATGCAGAAAAACTGCTCCTTTTAATAGTAAAAGTACCACAAAATTTTAGCACAGTTCAATTAAAAGTTATTCAGCCCATTTCAAATGAACAAATGAGAGAAATTACTTCCGTTCCAGAAACAGTTTTTAATTACAATAATAAAACTTATTCATATGAAAAGGACAAAACACTTAATGAATTAAAAACTTCAAAACATTGTATTTTTACAAAAACATGTCTATTAATTAAGAACGAAATAACAGAAATAATTGAAATTGATGATGAAACATTAAAAATAATAAGAAATATTAAAAAATTTGAAAAATACTAAGCTAGTACAAGATTGTGATCACAGGAAAGTAATACTGGAAGGAAATTTTCTAATACACTACCAAAATTGTACACTAGAAATTAACAATCAACTTTTCTCTAACTGTAAAAGAAGAAACTAATTTTTCAAACAAAATTTCATTTGAAGATATGAGACTGGAACATTTAAAGAACATAGAAAAAATAGAAGAACTTAAGTTCCATAAGAAAATTAATTATTCAATTTCATTTGTAATTTTTATTATTATTTTACTTTTAATAAGCCTTCTCTTGTATATGTTAAGAAAACAAAAACAAATGCGAATATAAATTGTAAACAAACCTCAGGAGAGTTTTGTATCTAAGGGGGGAGGAGTTACATCCCATGCTAACCCAAGAACAACAGCAAACACAGATGGTGTGAAGATAGTCTGGTAGATAAGAAGATACATTTATTAAGAAAACCAGAAGATATGTAAAATTAGGATATGAGAAGAAACACTGATCCTAAATAAATATTAAATGCAAATGCAGCCACATGATAGTAATAAAGGATAAGCAGCACTGTGGAATTTTCCCACAGATAAGAATTTTTGTAAATTAGAAGATAAGTATTTTCGTAAAACTATAAAAACAAGAAAATCTTTGAAATAAATAGACACATTTATTCTGACACTCTAAAGAGCCGGTCGTCTAAAATTGTTTCGTAATTCGTGCGACCATTGCCAGCACAATGCGTTTCCTGCCACAAGTGGTGGCACAGATGCTGGCTGGTTAGTGCTGTTGCCGCCGACAATGTTGCAAGTGTGGCTTCTCCTGCTGCCATAGATGAGTACTGAGCTGCAGTTCAGATACAAGCATTCCGTTGATATGCAACAAAGCGAATAAACTAAATGTGGTGACTACTGAGTGGCGAAGGCTGGGTAAGAGCTAAGAGGTTGACGGTGAACATCAACGATTAGTTGCTGATTTGTTGTAATGAGCAAAGATAATGTGGCACCACTGAACTGAAATGTAAATACTGGGAAGCCTTCATTCGAAAGTTTTGAGGACGGTAATAATGGACCTAGATTTAGTACCCTGTTATCAGTATTGTCGAGGTCCGAAAGATGCAAGAGCAAAGTTCTAATAATAAGCTATTAATATCGATGTAGAAAGTCACTGAAGAACCTCAGGCTTTACTGAATGTAGTCGAGAAAAGAAGACTTAGCTTAAATTATGTTTTCTTGAGGTAACAAAATATCCCACGTGGTCTACTATAGACGCTTCCCCGAACCCCTACGTGTGAAAAAAAGACACGCACCACCTCTTCATCGATTTCAAAGCTGCTTTTGACAGCAGGTGCCTCTATGCCGCTCTGTCTGTTTTTGGTATCCCGCAAAACTAATAGCGTAACGAAGCAAATTGGTCTAACAGTGAACGAGGACAAGACGAAATATCTCCTGTCATCAAACAAACAGTCGTCGCTCCTCCGACTAGGCTCTCTTGTCACTTGACAGTCATAACTTAGAAGTCGTAGATAATTTCGTCTATCTTAGAACCACTATTAAAAGCAACAACAATGTCAGCCTCGAAATCTAACGCGGAAAAAATCTTGCCAACAGATGCTACTTCGGACTGAGTAGGCAATTGAGAAATAAAGTCCTCTCTCGATGAACAAAAACCAAACTCTATAAGTCACTCAGAATCGCATTGGCCACGGCAAAATTCCCATTCGATGGAACGATGAGTTGTATGAAATATACGACGATATTGACATATTTCAGCGACGATATTGACATATTTCAGCGAATTAATAGACAGCGGCTAGATCATGTTATCCGAATGGATGAAGTAGTACTCGCCGGGGGAAGCAGGGGAAGAGGAAGACATCCACTCTGTTGGAAAGACCAGGTGGAAAGGGACCTGGCTACACTTGGAATCTACGATTTTCGCAAACATCGGAAAGAAAGAATGATTGGCGCTATTATAAAGTCGGCTATAACCGCGTAAGCGGGGTCTACTCCAATAAAGAAGAAGAAGAAGGATAATTCAAGAAAGTCAGACAAACTGCAAAACGAAAGTGGCCTTGTTTTTACTAAATATAGGTGAAAGAGCTGCTAACAATCTAAACTACGTGTGCTGATAATAATTTTTATACAAAGGAGTCAAAATACGAAGTTGCTAGACCCTGGAGCGAGGAAGCTTGCTGTCAACACCATAATTTTTCTCGTAACCGAGTGTTAGTTAATATGGAAGAAGACCATCTCTTCGTTTTGAGATTCTCGGTTCAAACAATGTGATACGTCTTAGGGTATCTATGGGGTTCGCGGAGTATTCGATGTATTTGAATATTCGAAATTTTGGGGGAGTGAAAATTAATAGGTCTGGCCGACGGATAGATTCCAGCGATGTGATCTCCATTTTGGGTAGCGGAACGATTAGATTCTTTTGGTATTTATCCAATTAATTAGTTTAGATGGCAGAGCCATCCAGAACATAATGAAATATTAAATTGTGGTACTTTTGGTTACATAGTCTGGCCGGAGGGTAAATTCGAGTAACACGAGGAGAGGGAGACCTTGAAGTGCGACTAGTGCATACCTTGTGTCAGTTCGATGAGAAATTGCATTGTAACTAGCTCTGGGGTCCAAAGCTCGCAGAGATTTTAGTTGGGTTTTGCTATCCATGTTTAACTTTTATGATTTTAAAAGTTTTGTTGCAAAGGTCTTCATTTGAACATTGGATATATTCAAAATTTTGTTCTAAGTAATATAAAGTGGGCATGCACCTGGAATGTCCGGACCCTTAATTGGGAAGGTGCCACTGCCCAGCTGGTTGATGTCCTCGCAAAAATAAAGGCTGACATCACCGCCGTCCAAGAAATGCGATGGACGGGACAAGGACAGAGACGAGCAGGTCCTTGTGACATTTACTACAGTGGCCATATAAAGGAGCGCAAGTTTGGTGTTGGATTCGTGGTGGGAGAGAGACTCCGTCGCCGAGTACTATCATTCACTCCGGTGAATGAGCGTCTAGCCACAATCCGCATCAAAGCGAGGTTCTTCAACATATCGCTGATTTGCGCCCACGCCCCGACGGAAGCGAAGGACGATGTGACCAAAGATGCCTTCTATGAGCGCTTGGAGCGCGCTTATGAGAGCTGCCCCCGCCACGATGTCAAAATCGTGCTTGGCGATTTTAACGCCAGGGTGGCAAAGAAGGTATATTTGGCACTACGGGCGGTAAATTCAGCCTCCACGACGAAACATCCCCAAATGGGTTGAGGCTGATCGACTTCGCCGGGGCCCGAAATATGGTTATCTGTGGTACTAGATTCCAGCACAAGAAGATACATCAAGCTACCTGGCAGTCTCCGGATCGAAAAGCCACCAACCAGATCGATCATGTTGTGATGTCTCCAGTGTTCTAGACGTGCGTACGCTCTGAGGTCCTAACATCGACTCGGATCACTTGTGCCTCTTGTTGCAGCAAAACGCACGTCAACAAACACAAGGAAGGTTCGACGTCGAGAAGCTGCAATCACAACAGACAGCCGAACGATTTTCTACTCGGCTTGCACTCCTGCTCTCTGAGAGCACTCGTCAACAACTCGGTATAAGGGAACTGTGGGACGGCATTTCAAATTCCTTACGTATAGCTGCAACCGAAACCATTGGTTTTCGGAAAGTGCAAAAGAACAGCTGGTACGACGAGGAGTGCCGTGTCGCAGCGGAGAGAAAACAGGCTGCCTACCTCGCAACGTTACGATCGACCACTACACGTGCGGGATGGGATAGATACCGAGAGTTGAAGAGGGAAGCGAGACGCATTTGCAGACAGAAGAAGAAAGAGGCCGAAATGCATGAGTACGAAGAGCTTGATAAGCTGGCCGACAGGGGTAATGCTCGAAAATTCTACGAAAAATGCGGCGGCTTACAGAAGGTTTCAAGACCGGAGCATACTCTTGTAGAACCCCCAAAGGTGATCTAGGCACTGATGCCCAGAGCATAGTTAAATTATGGAGGGAACACTTCTCCAGCCTGCTGAATGGCAGTGAACACACAACACCAGGAGAAGGAGAACCCGATTCCCCAATCGATGACGATGGAGCAGACGTTCCATTACCCGACCATGAAGAAGTTCGAATAGCAATTGCCCGCCTCAAGAACAACAAAGCGGCAGGGGCCGACGGATTGCCGGCCGAGCTATTCAAACACGGCGGCGAAGAACTAATAGGGAGCATGTATCAGCTTCTTTGTAAAATATGGTCGGACGAAAGCATGCCCAACGATTGGAATTTAAGTGTGCTATGCCCAATCCATAAAAAAGGAGACCCACAATCTGCGCCAACTACCGTGGGATTAACCTCCTCAACATCGCATATAAGGTTCTATCGAGCGTATTGCGTGAAAGATTAAAGCCCACCGTCAACAAAGTGATTGGACCTTATCACTGTGGCTTCAGACCTGGAAAATCAACAACCGACCAGATATGCACCATGCGCCAAATCTCTTCGTCGATTTCAAAGCTGCTTTCGAAAGCACGAAAAGGAGCTGCCTTTATGCCGCGACGTCTGAATTCGGTATCCCCGCAAAACTAATACGGTTGTGTAAACTGACGTTGAGCAACACGAAAAGCTCCGTCAGGATCGGGAAGGGCCTCTCCGAGCCGTTCGATACCAAACGGCGACTCCCTATCGTGCGACTTCTTCAACCTGCTTCTGGAGAAAATAGTTCGAGCTGCAGAACTAAACAGAGATGGTACCATCTTCTATAAGAGTGTACAGCTGCTGGCGTATGCCGACGATATTGATATCATCGGCCGCAACACCCGCGCCGTTAGTTCTGCTTTTTCCAGGCTGGACAAGGAAGCACAGAAAATGGGTCTGGTAGTGAACGAGGGCAAAACGAAATATCTCCTGTCATCAAACAAACAGTCGTCGCACTCGCGACTTGGCTCTCACGTCACTATTGACAGTCATTACTTTGAAGTTGTAGATAATTTCGTCTATTTAGGAACCAGCATTAATACCACCAATAATGTCAGCCTGGAAATCCAACAAAGGATTGCTCTTGCCAACAGGTGCTACTTCGGACTGAGTAGGCAATTGAAAAGTAAAGTCCTCTCTCGACGAACAAAAGCTAAACTCTATAAGTCGCTCATAATTCCCGTCCTGCTATATGGTGCAGAGGCTTGGGCGATGACAGCAACCGATGAGTCGACGTTACGAGTTTTCGAGAGAAAAATTCTGCGAAAGATTTATGGTCCTTTGCGCATTGGCCACGGCGAATATCGCATTCGATGGAACGATGAGCTGTACGAGATATATGACGACATTGACATAGTTTAGCGAATTAAAAGACAGCGGCTACGCTGGCTAGGTCATGTTGTCCGGATGGATGAAAACACTCCAGCTCTGAAAGTATTCGACGCAGTACCCGCCGGGGGAAGCAGAGGAAGAGGAAGACCTCCACTCCGTTGGAAGGACCAAGTGGAGAAGGACCTGGCTTCGCTTGGAATATCCAATTGGCGCCACGTAGCGAAAAGAAGAAACGACTGGCGCGCTGTTGTTAACTCGGCTATAATTGCGTAAGCGGTGTCTACGCCAATTAAGAAGAAGAAGAATATGAAGTTTTATAATTTTTTTTTATTTTTGCGCCAAACTCCAAAACTGCTTCTGCGATGCGAATCTTTGTTTACATACCAGTTGGATGGGCCCTTGTCTGTATTGTGCTCTTGTGTATCTCAAAGCCTTTTAGGATAACTTACACAGTTCTACCCTTCAACCTCTCTTTTTGGTTCCCAACGAAATCAAGCCCTCTGGTTCATGGTGGCTCTCTTGAAACTAACGTTGTTTATAATTACTTTGCTGTTAGTTCAGCAGAGATAAGTATATTTTTGGGATAAAGCTTTTTTGTCATTCCGAGAACGATCTTATTGAAATGTTTATTGATGTTTTGTAGTGTGGCTCCGGTGTTAAACTTGTTTGCCACTCTTGATCTAAAAGAATACAAAGTACTTGGAATAGAGGTTATGTAATAAGATAGAGCAACCATGACTTTTTCATTCAGTTGTTCAAATAAGCGATATTTATGCCAAAACTCAACAACGTGGGAGGTGACGTATTTTCTGCAGAGCTAGACACCAAAATCGCCTTCCACCTATCAGCCCACGGCAGTGTCCTCCAAGCGGATATCACAGCAATTAAATAAAGTCAATAAGTGTGCTCAAAACAAGGAATATATTTATGTATATATACATACAGCCAGGCGGCTTTGAGATCTCTTAAGTATTTTAGGGTTTCGTCAAAGTTAGTGCAAGAGTGCTTTAATTTCTTAGCGGATATAACACCTCATTTCACCATAAACCTGCAATGTGTTTCAGGAGTGATATTCTTGGTAACTATAAAGCAGAAGAACTAGCATGAGCAAGCATCATTTTACAAATAGACTCTGGAAAAGAAGGAATTAATATGCCCATGGCTATTTGAATCGAAAAAAATGTATAAATAAAGCAGAGTCTCGGTGGAATATGGGCCGTACATGTCGTCTATTAAAATTTAAAGGGAATGATATAAGAACTTTAGAAGGATTATCAACAGATCACTGTCGTAGACATGCCAGTAGACGAGGAACGCTACATAACGACTTTTGTATAAGCTGTAAGGAAGCAGAAAAGGATTGTAAGATTCTACATAGGAAAAGAATATCAACTATCGGTCAGAGGCGATATTACCTTATTTGCGCAGATAAAACTATTCGTATTGATGTACAGTGGTATAAAAAAGGGCCTTTTAAAGACGTATGTATGTCTCGTTAGACAGCGGCTTTACCTACTACGCACCTGCTACCTACACTTTAACTCTATTAGCTAGAAATAGCTATGTGGTTATTCACTATTGGCTCTTTATTTGGTGCTGTGCATGGTTGTCTTTTCCTTTATTTCCATTTTCCTTATTACAATCACTTGTTCCTTATATAGCATACATTTAGTGCAATTAACATAACATTTTTACTTAAAGGTCTAAAAATCTAATCGTGAAATAGTTCAATTGAATGAACATTGATTAAAATATAATAAATTTTTCTATGTATGTGTGCCTTTACACACACACATACACATAGAAAATAACTTTTAGCAGCAACTATTATGCAACATTTACAGCTAAGTCAGCCACACTGCGGACGGGCATTTAAACATTAAAGCCACCTAATTGGGTGTCAGAAAATGTTGGCAAGTTGTTGCCTGCCACCACTTTAACCGCTGCAACAGTGCCCAAGTTTGCATGGGTGTGCGGACGTGTATGCGGCCGTGTACCAATGTGACGAATGATAGTTGCAGTTGCCTAACTTTTGACACACTCCGCAACAAGCACACACAAATGAGTCTACGTATAAGAGTGTGGTGCAAGTTTTCGTTTAAGCGGCCACAGAGCACTGATAGTTTGCTGCAGTTGTTGCATATTTAGGGTCACACCGCATCATACAAAGACTCACATACATAATTATAAATGCATACATTTGTATTCGAATGTTATTCAGCGCTCACCATCAGCTAAGTGTCTGCATTCATTCACATGGTACTCTCGAATCAAGCGCCTGTTTGCATGTGTGTGTGCGTCTGGGGTCTGCCTAACTGATTTATTTATTTAGCGTAATATTTGTACCTTGCCACAGTGGCCCAATTAGTAACACTTTATGGCTATGCGCATTGATCTATGGCCTTCACCACGTCGACCCGAGTGCCAAGCTGCTTTGACAAACTTGTGGTGGTCCGTTGTTGGACGTGCGCCTGTGTGCGTATTTGGTGTCGAATGCCTTTTTCGGACAGTCATATCAATACTAAACGCCAATTGTGGCAAGCAAACAATCGCCAAGATGGATTTGTGGGATGAGTGGCGAATAAGATGTGCGTTGTGTTCGAATTAATCGTATTAATTTTCATTATTTCCAGCTTAGCTCTTTAACTGTTTTGCTTGAAGAATGATTTATTTTAATCCTTAATATAATTATTTAGAAAATACAAGGAAGATACTTGACGCTTCTATCCATATACTTTTAACGAATATTGGTTTAAAATATAAGTATTTATCGGAATGAAACATTAAATCATGTTTGCTGCTTTGGTCAAAATAAATTCAGCTGTTTCAGTGCTCAGTGTTTATCGATGGTATCGTGAATTCAATCAATTTCGTAGATTAGTCCAATATGAATTCGGTTAAGGTCGTCAAAATTAGTAGTCGTTCCGGAAACAATTGACCAAAATTAATATTGCAAGAATGTCATGAGACCTGTCGCAAGATTACGACAACTATACATTTAATATTTCATGAAATAAGGAAAATCAACTACCCAATACTCTTCACCGATCACTTCTCATCACGACAATGCGAGCTCTCACATATCGACGGAAACAACTTCATTTTTGAGCGCTTAAAACGTCGATTTGATGAGTCATTGTCTGTATAGTCCGGAGCTGGCAACGAATGAGATCTTTTTATTCTCGTATAAAAGGCAACTCTCGTAAATACTATATTATTTTACACTATTCTGGTATTATAATACAAATCGTTATTAACGCCTTCAAAATAAGCTGCTTTGAGCCAATACTAGTATGCCATTAAATTAAATTTTCCACGCACTTGTTCTAAGCTTCGGCTGGGTTGGCCTTCAGTGCTTTCAGCGAATTACTTTTAATGCATTTAATGGCGCGTTCCCCGAAGCAGATACAAATTACAGTTAGCCAAATTTGGCGAATACAGCAGCGTTGACTTTTACTGTTTGTCCAAAAGATCAGTTACAACGTGCTAATATATGACGGTACATTATCGTAGTGGAAAATCAACCGCAAATTCGGTAATATCTGACGTATTGCTTCACGTAGACATCTGACAACGCTCGAATAATATACCTTTTGGACATTTTAATCCTTCGCAATGAACACAATGGTAAACATGCCACGGCAATCAAAGAAAACGATGAGCATCGATTTCGGTTAATTTTTGGAACGTCATTCGCTAGATTGTTCCGACGCAATGTTCATAAAGCCTTATTTCGTCACCAGTAAGGATGCGTTTGATAACCGTAAAGCTATAGTTACGTAACCAATTGTCTCTTTTGAGATCTCTATTAGACTTTGTTTTCGCAAACGATTTTCGAATCTAGCATTAACACGCTCCATACTGGAACGAAAATTATGAACTTGGATGTCATGCAAAAAAATTAATAATAATAATCGAAATGGCGTCGTAATTAAAATTACACGCTTGAGAATCAACCCTACTAACGTGTCCAATACCAACATGATGTGTCATGACTGGATATTTACAACATACACCAATGTTTCATGTTAAAAGATACGATCAGAAAATGACGACTTATTAATACACGAATATAGTCAACAGATGAAAGGCGTTGACTTATTCGACAATGTTATGAACAACTACCACATTAAGATATGTGGAAAGAAATAGTATTTCCCGTTGCTTATAAATGCGTTCGATGCAGCATTGGTAAATGCATGGAAACTAAAAATTTTATGTTTAAAATATGACAACTCCAAGGTTATGAGTCACATTGACTTCCTTGTGGAAATTGCAGAATCTTTATTAACTCAAGCCGTTCCACGATGATCTGGTGGAGGGCATAATAACAATATCAGTAAACGTACAGACGTGACCTTATAAAAAAAGCTTTGGATAGTTTTAACCTTCATCCAACAACACTATTTTTACATACGTATAAAACAACTGGGGTGATGCGTCACCCCACTGCTCTTATTTTTAAATAAAAAAATATTGTTTACAGATCTCATTCTTGTTTATTTATTAACAAGTTCCTTTCTTCATTAAGAATCGTTAAAAAAATTAATTTTGTTAATATAACGGTTATTATTATTATATATTTGCAATTAAATGCACGTAAGGCACAGATTTTTCCGGTGTTCGGGACATGCTGGCAAATGGCATTTTTCGCAAACAACTTTAACTTTTTTGTCCCGATTTCTTGGGCACAGTGCACATCTCGCCTGCTTTTGTAATTTTTGCGGCGGTTCGTCTGCAGAAACTTCCTTTGTGATGCCCAGAATATCCCGAATACTGCTGGCTAGTTCTCTATGTAAAATTGTTTGCAAACGGCGTTCCATATGCGGTCTGGCTAATTGCAACGCCACCTTTTTTAAGTATTCACTACGCATCTTTGCTGCTGAAATATTTGGATGATTGGTGTCAAAATACAGAACCATCGAGTTTATACCAGCTTGGTCAATCATGGCATAAAAGTAACGAAGAGGCCAACGTCTTGTACGTCTAGCCGAAGTATATGAATGCATCAATTTGTCGAATGTATCGACACCACCTTTCGTCGCATTATAATCGTGTATTATTTCAGGCTTACTTGTTTCAGGGTTTGTTTCAGCTTTGTAGTGCATAGTTGAAAGTAGTATAACTGCCTTATTCTTCTTTGGAGTAAAAGAAACAAGTGTCTTTTCCTGATCGAAAGCAAACTGAGATGTTAGTGGTTGCTTTCTTTTATGTGCCAAAAAGCATGGAGGAATTTCCCGTTTGTTTTTACGTAGAGTTCCGATGGTCGTTAGGTTATAATCCTTCAATAACTCATCAGCAAGAGGTATAGATGCAAACCAATTATCATAGGTAACATTGCGGCAGGAACTTTTAATAGTTTGGACTAGCTTCTTCACATAATCTGCTGCTGTTTTTTGCTCTGTTCTCTTACCAATATGGGGAATCGCATCAAACATATAGTACGTCTTAGCATCGGAAATGGTTACAATTTTTAGTCCATATTTATCGGGCTTTGAAGCAATGTATACCCGAAAAGGACATTTTCCTCGAAAACTCAGAAGTTGTTCGTCAATGGTCAAATAAAATCATGGTTGGTATGAATTTCGGCAATTAGCTATAAATAATTCCCATATTTGTCTAAAAGCGCCAAAGGGGTCTTCTCCACCTCTTTGAGTCTTGTCATCGAATCGTACGCAGTTCAGTAAAAATTGGAAACGATTTGCACTCATAATTGATTTGTAAACAGCAGCACTAAATGCTGACCACATATCGTTTGCACTTTTACGATTGTCTTTATTTATAGCAGAAAAGAGCAAAAGGCCTATCAACGCTTTGAATTCTGTACTATCAGTTTTATGAACATATCGCTGATTTTCATATTTTGGAGCACGTCGGTCAATTTCTTGATTAGTGTATAACACAATTAAGTCAATTATTTCCTCGGTAAGTAAAGTTGTAAATGCATTCTTTTCAGTTACAATGTTTTGAGCAGCACCCCTCGCCAGTCGTTGAATAGATACACAGATTTTGTTTCTGCGTGGTGTCTTACTCGAAGTTCGTGCAACAGTTGACCAAATATGTCCATTCTTACCTTTTAATAACGCTTTCGTTGAATTTACTGGATCATTACCGTCGTCACTTATGTCATCAACACCAATTTCGTCTTCTTCTCCTGTATGTATGGATAAATTATCCCCTACTTCGGATATCTCGCCATCTTCAGAACAGGACTCACCGTGAAAATCATCATCAACAAGATTTTGCAGTATGTTTTCAATTCCTTCATTTGAAAGCGAAGCCATTTTTAGCTAAAAAAATAACATTTATTAAAGTTCCACAAAAAATTTGAACAATCACAACGAGCAACATGGGGTGACTGATCACCCCAGCAGAACTTTTTATTGCTATTATTGCAAAACTACGACTTACCGCGACAAGTGCATGCAAGCGACTGATTGTTCTCACTCTAATTGAGGAATAGATCAAGCGACAGAAACATACAACAAAGGAAACAAGAAATATGTACAGTTATCTACAACCGTCGGGTGACTCGTCACCCCTGTTGTCGTTTGAAGGTTAATATGAATTAACAATCAAACAATTAAAAAACGATGTGTTTAAACAAAATTGAAATTTCAACATAACTCATTTTTTGCAGCATATATCTAGTACACGCATCTACCCAATGGTTATTTCAATACCCAAGTGTGTATATTCTGCTACAGGATCGTAAGAGTTAAGAATATTTTTTTTGTTTTTGTTTGTTAAGAAAATCCCTTACAAGAACGGATTATGATTTAATTTACAGGTACATCTAATTTTCTAGTTTACTGGAAAGCTTTGAAAATACATTTTCTGATTTTTGAAAATGTCTCAACCTTGATCTTGAAAATGGGCACCTATAAATCAAAATTTTGTCCTGTCTTATAAGGAGTGTTTATTATTTTACATTTACATAAAACTTGAGAGATATGATTTTTCGCGTGAACACTGTTGCGTGGGTATTTAAATACCCATCGGGCAGAAATGGGTTAAATTCAGTTTCTTTAACATTTTCGATGTTATCGTCATTAACGAGTTGCCTCGTGTGAGGCAAGTTTTCGATGACTTCACGGCTATGGAAAAAATTTATTATTTAAAATTAAACTTAGTTCGATTCCGTTTTGATTAGATGATATATCATATACATACACGGATATATTGTGTATATATCATATACATATTTATTTATTTACTAGTATAAGCGCCCTGCTACCAGAGTTAATCTACCGCTGGCAGCAACCTCTGATTTAAAAACACTAAAAAGGTAAGGTAGTCTGAAACTAAACATGATAGAGAGTTTCTGACAATATATCCCTCCACAAACCTTTCCCCACAAGCTTTGACGCATCATTGACGCTTTCCTCCAACGGCTGTTACTCTTCCCCAACTCTTTTGCAGGTATGTGGGTGGATTGTGCGCATAGTATATTCAAATATTCCTACAAACACGAATTTTGAACAATGCTTATGATTTGAAATATAATTTTTGTATTTATGAGTAGTATTAAATTTTGACATAAAGAGATAAAAGGTATCCTATGTCTTTACCCTGGTTATAAGCTACTTCCCCACCAATTTTCAGCCAAATCGGCTTAGCCGTTCTTGAGTTATAAATGGTGTAACTAACAACAACTGTCTTTTATATATGTATATAGATTTTTTTTTTTTTTTTGTTTTTATTCAAGTTAAATTTACAATCTGTTTTAATGTTAATAGAGAATTAGTAAATGTGCTGTTAACCCATTAAACGCGAAAGCTAAATAGCAAAGATAGAGGAACCAAACTTTGTGTTGATACTACAAGGGTTGATATGTACACAAAACTACAAACAAAAGGTTCGACCCCTATCCGGGGGGTCTGCACGACCCGTGACATATATGTAACGCTCGCGGGTTTCTGTTATGTAATACAATGTTTGATACTAATATGTAAATAAACACTTCCATTGGATTTAATTCATCAATTTTATTATTTTAATTATAAAGTTTACAAAAAGAAAACGAAACAAGGGCAAGCCTATGAAAATTCATCAATTTTTGGTTGAGAAAGAAAACTCAAACTGGTCTAAAGTGAAAGCTGTAGAAACAATCCACACACAAACCTACGACACACTTTACACATTTGGTGTTTATTGATCGCTGGCAGTTGTTTCCAGCACAGCGTCTCCTGGTAGGATTTCTAACTATGAAATGGCCAATTGGTCATAGCTAACATCAAGCTCAATTTGAGAATCCGGACGTCTAAATCCCCATGGTCCTCGGACTTGTCCATAAGTACGACAAAAGTGATAAGCAATGGTTCTTCTAAACTGTAGCTGGGTTAGCCCGTGTCCGCCCTTTCTATGTAAGAGCCAAGCATTTTGAATGGAGACATCAACCAACCAGGTAAAAATTGAGAACCACCACTCCTTCCCTCTAGCTCCAATCCTGTAAGCGTCAACGTTTTGGTCCATACGGTCTGTTCCGCCCATATTCTTATTGGACATTACGATAGCATTGGGGACTTAAACCTGAATTCGAGCATGTTCTGCCCTAGAGTATCTTCCAGCTGTCCCTACCGGTTCCTTCCCAAATAAAGTTGATGCAAAGGAAACTACTGCATTATCTACCCATTTCGTGACTGTAATATCGCATTCAGAAATCCGGGAACTAGCCATATAACCACGATCCTTTTTTTCAACTTATCCTTCAGTGGCAAAGGGCAAGAGATTGGTATTGAATTTTGCCGAATTGTTCCAGTTCCCTCATATCCCATTTTTTTTAATCCAACCAAAACAGGTATTGAAGTGAAGAGATTATCGAAGAAGAATTGAAATGGAAGTGGCTTCCACGTTTCATCGAATTCATCGATCATTGAAAACAACGGAGCAGCGTTCTTTCCATAATTTGCAGCGTACTCTTCGTTCGTCCTAGGGTTTTTTCCCTGATATATCTCGAAGTTTAGAAGATAACCGGAAGGCGTATTTAGACACCACATTTTATAACCAAATCTCAACGGTTTGCCTCTAATAAATTGTTTACAACCGTGCCTGCCGTAGTATTCCACCATTGATTCATCGTAGGACAAATTCCGCTCTCGATGAAAATTTTTAGCAAAATTCGCTTTCAAAGCATCAATTAGGGGTCTCAATTTCCATATTTTATCCGATAAATCTGTCTTTCCGGGGTCAATGAAGTGTAGATTTCCAAAAATAGTTCGAGAACGATCACGCCTCATCGAGTCAATAATCACAAGATTTTGAATATCTTTGTCAACGCTCCAATATGCTTCTTTGTTTGTTTGTCCACTTATTATCAGAATTCCTAAAAATACTTTCATTTCTCCAACTGTAATATTTGGGTTCCCATTATTATTTAAGAGCAAATATCTGCTTGACTCGTCACACAGCATTTGCAATAATTCATCATCAAAAAACTTTTGGAATTGCTCATATGGCTCTAGGTTGCTGCAGTCACTGTAATTACCCTCAGGGAAAATTGGAGATCTAGTTTCGATATTATTATCGACCCACGTAAAGGATGGTTTTGCTCTCTTAGCCTTACTATGTGACTGACCTACAGTTATCTTACGACGACGAGAATTGGTTTGTTTCCTAGGCTTTTGAGTTGAACGCGATGTACTCGGCTTTTCGGATGCTTGCACAGAAGCAAATGATTCCTCCAAAAGGTTTACTTCTAACTCTGAGATAGATTGATTCAAGCAGTCTAAAATTTCAGCGTCCATATCAAAGTCGGGGTTCTCTTCAAAGTCGGTATTTTTTCTTGTAACAATTTCACAATCCTCGACAAGCTGTGTATGTGACAAGTTTTCCAAAGTACCGCCGTCTTCATCTGCCGAATCATCACCTGAAAGAGCACCAGCGTCAGGAGCCTCTATATATATACATAGCTTCCACTTCTTCTTCTTCATTATTTGTCAATTCGTCCAAAACTGCGCAAACTTCTTCAACAGTTAGTTTTGCCCTAATAATGGAAGAACACGCACATAAATATGTATATTATATATAGTTATACAATTCATAAGGTGAACCCGTGAACGTGACATATGTATATGTCACAGCTACACAAGACGAAAAAAAAAAACCTACAAATAAAGTCATTTTAAATTTTTTTTTTATTAGCATAAAATTTCAAACACTATCAAAATATGTACACAAAACACTCTTTTCACATAAATCGGTGACACTTTATTAAAAATCGTACTTACCGACAACGTGTTCCCATTTCGACAGTTTTTTTAGGTGTATGAAATCGGCTTCGTGTTCACTGCGCTACTAATTTTGCTACACTGAACGGAAAGGGCAAAATATAGCACACACTTATTCTTTGATTTGTTCACTTCAATTCTAATTTATAATTTGGAACATTTAAAATTGCATTTCGAAAAAGTCGTAGATTTATGTGAAAGATCGGAGCGTTACATATATGTAACACTACCGTTTAATGAGTTAAGGTACAAGCAAATTGTGAGTGTTACTTCATTAAGTGACCCTCTGTTTAATGACAGTATAATAAAAATAAAAAATCCAAACTACATACATACTAATTTACATAATTATTTGCTATTTTCTTTATGTTAAAATAATATAATCATACACTAGTTTGTGCTAAAGTTATGTATTTACTTACGTGCATGCGTGCTGGTTTACAAGTTTAATATGTCTTTTCTTTTTAACCTTGTTGTAGTGGGTGCCTGTAGTAATGCCACTGCCAAAGGATTGGGATGGATCTCTAACCTGATTTTGTATCTTTCACTAAACTTTTTTATTTCATCTTTAACTTTGCATATTTTTAAATCTCTGTGAATAGTATGATTTGAAACATACCATGGAGCTTTTGTAGTTGACCTGAGAGTTTTTGATTGAACGCGCTGTATTATTTCAATATTTGAATTGCTTGCCGTGCCCCATATTTGTATCGCATAAGTCCAAATAGGTTTGATGATGGTTTTATAAATAAGCAGTTTATTTTCAAGAGAAAGAACAGATTGTTTACCCAGAAGCCAATAAAGACTTCTCAATTTTAAATTAATTTGTTCTTTTTTCGCTTTTACATGATATTTCCAGGTAAGCCATGTGTAACCCCAGGTATTTCACATGATCACTAACAGGTATGGCTGTATTAAAAATTTTGATTGAAGGACAATCACCTTTTCTTAGGGCAAAAGTAACATGGACAGATTTATCTGAATTGACTTTAATGTTCCACATCTTGAGCCAGTCTTCTAGTTGGAATAAACAATTTTGTAGTATGTCAGAAGATTTTGATGGCACTTTATTTGAAGTTAGGACTGCAGTGTCATCAGCGAATATTGCTATCGTAACATCGTTGTCTTTTGAGATATCCGCTGTGTATATCGAATAAAGAATTGGCCCTAAAACACTTCCTTGCGGTACGCCTGATTTTATTTTATACATACTTGAGTACTAATTTCAAACCCTAACATAAAATTGTCTATCTTTTAAATAAGATTTAATATGAAAGAAAAAGGGAGCAGGTAAATTTTTCTTTAATTTGTAAAGCAGTCCGGGGTGCCAGACTTTATCGAATGCTTATTGCACATCAAGGAATACATCTGAACAATATTCTTTTTGCTCTAAAGCTGACCTTATTTTATTAAACACTCTATGGCATTGTTCAGGAGTTCCGTGGTGTCTGCGAAACCCGCACTGTTGGTCCGGAATTATATTTAAATTTTCCAATACCGGTATCAGTCTTCGTAAGAGAATTCTTTCGAATACCTTTGAGAAAGCGACCAGTAGACTTATGGGGCGTTACGAACTGACTAAGTTTTCGGGTTTTTTTGGTTTAGCAATCATAATTATTTCTACACATTTCCAGGCTGCAGGAAAGTGCTGAAGCCTTAGTATGGCATTGAATATAATTGTAAGAGCTCGCATGGACTTCTCAGTTAGGTGCTTTAGTACTACGTGGTCTATCTGATCGTAGCTTGGGCTTTTTTTATTGCTACAATTTGCCAGTTCCTCTTTCACTTCGGATAAAATAATACGCCTTATTGGAAAATCCATTTGGCATGGAGTATCCAAAAAGTGCATCACTTCCCTTTCATCAGAAGCATTAATAAAATTAAAAGGTGTGAATACTTCATTTAAGTACTTAGCAAACGCCTCTGCTTTATCCTCATCTGACCGATATCATGAATTGCTGGAGTCTTTTATTGGAACTTTTCTGGCTTTTGGGCGTTTGAGAAATTTTGTGGCATTCCACAGACATTCAGAGCGAGTTGCGTTAGGGCTAAGGTTGGTTAAAAAGGTTTCAAGGGAGTTGTTTTTTAACTGTTTAAGCCTTGTTTTTAAATATTTAGTAGCTCTGTTTAAAATTAATTTGTCACTTGGATTCTGGGTCCTTTGCCATATTTTCCTCAACGATCGTTTTTCCTTTATTAGGGTTTTGATTTCCGCAGGGATAAAGGTACTGTTTACTACAAAAGTATCTTGTGGAGTTGAGATAAAACCTGCTTCTACAATGGCGTTGTTAAATTTTCCAACAAAGCCGTCTAATTGGTCAGTGGTTCTTAAGTTAACACTAAGATCAATATTATTGTCTAACCAGTAAGAAAATGATGGAATATTAGTACGTGGAGTCACAATTTTTGGTTTACTTTGAAGAATTATAGGTGATGATTGGAGTACCGCAATTAAGGGTGAGTGATCAGAGCTTAGTTCAAAGTTTTCTTCAATTTTTAGCAAATTATTAGGGAGGCCTGAGTACACAACAAAATCTAATAGATCCGGAACTTTAGTGGGATCCAATGGCCAGTAGGTAGGCATACCGGTCGAGAGAACTGATAAATTCCTATTCATAATGCATTTAAATAGTTCTTTACCTTTCGGATTATTTAGGCGAGAGCCCACCAAGGGTGCTTGGCGTTAAAGTCTCCTCCGAGTAAGAATGTCGAGCCGAATTCGCTAAACATATTTTCATATTCTATGCAACTGATTGTGTGCCTGGGTGGAAAGTATCCAGCGCCAATAGCTATTGATCGTGTGTTTGTTTTGATTTTTATGCGTGAAATTTGCATCGTATGTGAACAAATTTCTTTTAATGGTTCATATTTAATTTTTGAGTTAATAATCACCGCCGACCCGCCTCGGGCTCTACCCCCAGGGTGATTACAATAAACTATGTCGTATCCTCTAATTTTAAAAAATGATCTTTGTGAAAAATGAGCTTCGGAAACTAAAAATACATCTATACAATTTTTGTTAAGAAATGTTTCGATTTCGTTAATATGATTGACAATACCGTTGGCATTCCAAATTGCTATTCTTAAGTTTAGTTGCATACTTTGTTCAATAAACTATTGATTATTGCTAAAAAATTGCTTATCTGAGCAGTCTGTGCGTTAATTATTTTCTCAATTTTTTCTAAAAATTGATCGAGGTTAGTTGGTTTTACAGCATCAGCATACGAGGCCGTGTTGTTTGTTTTGCTGTTGAAAAATGAATTTTGTTTTTGCAAATTTGTGGATTCTTTTTATATAGATGTGAGGTTTTTTTTATTGTGAAATTATGAAAAAATGCTTATTATGTGAAATATAATTTTTGTGTTTGTGAGTTGTATTAAATTTTAACATAAAGAGACGGTTTAGCCGTTCTTCAGTTATAAATGGTGTAACTAAGAACAACTTTATTTTATACATATGTATAGATGGGAGGTTTTTTTATTGTTTTTGTTATTTCTTTTTTTTTGAGGAAATGAAATATTCAAATTTTGAAAAAATGTTTAATATTTGAAATATAATTTTTGTATCGTATTAAATTTTGATATAAAGAGATAAAAGGTATCCTATGTCCTTACCCTGGTCCTATGCTACTTCCTCACCAATTTTCAGCGAAATCGGTTCAGCCGTTCTTGAGTTATAAATGGTGTAACTAACAACAACTTTCTTTTATATAAATTAAAAAACCGGAAACTTCGGCAATCAAAATTAAAAAACCAGAAATGTGCTCACTTCGGCAGTCACATTTATTCTGATTCTTTTTCTGATTTGATACAATTTCTTTTGCTTAAAAAACTAAGCCTATCAAGCCTACGCAAATACAAAGTGGAAATAAACAGGTTGTTGTTGATGGTGGTATGCGATCAGCGGACGCTTTCCATAGATTTAGTTATTACAGCTTTAAGGGAGTTGAGATGAGGGTCGATCCACTAACTATTCCCCTCCATAAGATCGAATCGTCCCCGGTTCGATGACCAGCTCTTGTTTTAGGCTACAGTTCAATAGGATGGTTTCGTTACTCCATCAACATTGCATTTGTATTGTATCATTTAAAATTCCAACGCCATCAGTAGGTTGTGATGCAGATGTTAACAGTTGTTGTGACAGTGTGCCGTTTTTAATTGGTTTGGCATGCAAATATCCAAATAACAAAAAGTAGTATTTCATGTTTACATTTTTTATCCTGAACTTAAAATAAAGGTAAATATTCAAGATTAGATGCTTGTGGATTTTATTTTAGTACTAATTTCTTATAATTTTTTAGATGTATACTTTTTTAATTTCTGGCATATAAGTTAATTATAACATACAAAAAATGTCTAACGTATATTGCTTTTGTGAATCTTTTTACCATCTATTAGTACCGTTGTTCCCAAGTCCTTTTCAACAACCTTTTCAATATAAACACTGCTGAACTTGTTTCCCAGTCTTTTATTCCTTTTAAGAAACACCTTTTCGGCAGGCTTATACGTTTTAGTATTTTTGTTTTTATTAAATCTGTCTAACGTTTTTTCCTGTGCAAGTTGCAATTTATTTCTTATCGTTTCTAGTGTTTCTATTGATGAGCTATAGAGTGCTTCAATTGGCTTCAAGTTTGTGACAGAATGGATACTATTATTATATTTATGTGTGGCTAATAACATTAGGTCATTAGTCTCACTTATTTGTTGTTGTTCCTTGATGCAGCGGGCAATTTCCAGCAGTGTGGAATGGAACCTCTCAACCTGTCCATTACTCTCGCTATGAAATGTAGGAATAAAAAACTGTTCTATTGAAAAATTATCCCTAAGAAGACTTTTAAGAAAGATGGAATGGAAAGCTTTTTCATTATCAGATACTATAGTTTTAGTATTTTTAAAAATTAGCAGTATTTCTAGCATTGCATCTTTTATATCAACTGTGGAACGTGAAGCTATTGGCTTAACAATGGCGTATTTAGAAAACTTGTCAATACAAGTTAAAAAATGCTGTTTGGCTGTGATAAAAATATCAATATGGAGTATTTCTCCAGGGTATTTCGGTATGGGGGTTTTTCCAATACCAGGATCAAATGGTTTTCTTTGATATTTGTTTTGCAAACAAATTCTACAGTTCGCAATTAAAGATTTTAGCATTTTTCTCATGTTTGGAAAATAATATTCATTTGAGATTTGTTTAAAATTCTCGTTCAGACATCGATGAGCTCGATTATGTTCCGTAGCGATTGTTTCTAGTTGGTCACTCTCGTTAGTCAAATCAATTGCAAGTTTTTCCGTGTGTACGAATTTAACCCGAGGAAATTGCCTCACTAATTCATTTTGTATTACTGCCAAAACTTTATGTTCACATTGTAAGCCGTTTGTGACATTTGGATTGATAGCTTCTTTTAGATAGCGCATTAGGTTTTCGATGGTGTCAAAACAAATAATATGACTTTTGAAATAAAATTTTATTTATTTTGCTAAAATGGTCGGATAACACTAACTGATTTTTAAATTGGTTTACAGGATATTTAATAGTTTTAATGGCATCACTAGAAGACTGTTCGCTATGAACGGTTTCCATCTTCCCTGATTCACTCAAGTTGTGGATGAACTGTCTAGATAGGGCGTCGGCTACTTATTTTCTTTTCCTGGCTTGTAGTGAAATTTTGGTGAAAACTCTTCGATAAAAGCACGCCATCTTTTCAATTTTGAGTTAGGATTCTTATCAGATATAGCAAAAATAAGGGGCTGGTGATCGGTAAAAATGTTAATATTACTAATACCGTACAAGTAATGGCGCAAATTTTTTAATGCCCATACTATTGCGAGGAGCTCTCGTTCATTTGTAGCATAATTTTGTTCTGTGGCAGACAAAGTACAAGAAACCATAGTGATTAGTCTACCATTTTGTGACAAAACTGCTCCCAACGCACTTGATGAGGCATCTGTGGTAAGTTCGAAAGGTTGGCTATAATCCGGGTGTTGCAGGAGTACATCTTCAGATGCCAATACCCGTTTTATTTTCTCGAATGCTCTTATAGCTTCATGGTCAAGTTCTATGACAACGGCTTTTGATTTATTCGCTCCTACATTTCCGTTTTCCCCTCTCAGATATTTTGTGAGCGGCTTCACAATTCTAGCGTTATCTTTCACAAATCTTCGATAATATCCTGATAGCCCAAGGAATGATCGTAGTGCTCGAAGAGTGGTTGGAATTTTATAATTGAGTATATCATTCACTTTAGTTGGGCATGTTTGGATACCATTTCGTGAAACTACAAATCCCAAAAATTCAACTTATATTTTAAAAAACTTTGATTTTTCGGACGAAACTCTCATTCCTGCTTTTTCTAAACTTTGTAAAATTATGTTTATGTCAACTAAATGGGATTGTTCGTCAGGAGAGAAAATAATGATGTCATCCATATAAACGTGGCAACATTTTCCTATGTATTCACGAAGGACATCATCGATAGCTCGCTGGAAAATGCTGGGAGCATTTTTCAGGCCAAATGGCAGACGACAGAACTCGTACTTTCCATTGTTGACACTGAAAGCGGTTTTTTCCCGATCTTCCTCGCATAAAATTATCTGATGAAATCCCGATTTTAAGTCAAGGGTGGTATGATATTTAGATTTCCCTAAGTTTGCCAAAATTACTGACGAGTCAGGAATGGGATATCTATCTGAAATTGTTTTCTCATTTAGTTTCCTAAAGTCTATCACCATCCGTAATTTTTGCCTACCATTTTCGTCTAAGCCCTTTTTTGTAACCACATGAACAGGCGAGTTATATGGAGAGCAAGATTTGCGAATTATTTTATCTTTAAGGAGAGCTAATAATTCTTTGTTTATGAACTCTGCTGCGGAAACAGGATAGGGATAGCTTTTGGTATAAATTGACTCATTCGTAATCGTACGAATTCTACCCTGTACTTTGGTGTTATAAGGCAGTGCTCTATCTGTATCGGCAAAGGCATTAATATTGCTACTAATCATATCGTTGAATTGGTTTCGGATACTATTTGGAACCGAATCCTCTATGGTTATCAAATTTACTTGGCTGCAAGAAATATGCTGAAGTTTTACTTGGCCATTGCGGTAAAACAAGTATCCCCTCTCTTTATCAATTATAGCGTTAATTTTTTTCAAAAAGTCGTATCCAATGATACCATCAAACGTTTTTAAATTTGTTAGTAAATAAAAAGTAGAGGTAGAATTTAGGACATTTATTAAACATTGTTTATCAATCAGATTGACGCCATTGATTGATTTAAGCTTGAATGTTTTTTCCACCGATTTCACGCCTTCCAAGAAATAATAGTTTTTGACATAATTTTTGGAGGTACCTGTGTCTATTAAAATGCGTAGCTCCTGACCATTTGCCGTTTTTTTCGTAATAAATGGCAGGAGCGAACTTAGTTTAAATGGTTGATTTCGTCTGCAAAGTTACTCTCAATATCTTCATGACAGTCATTGGTGTTGTTATCATTTTCCTGATGCTCGCAACCATAATCGTACTCATGCTTATCCTGATCTCTTTCTATGTAATTATTGATAGAATTGGCTTCTATTTCATGTGGCATATAGTTTACCCTTTGTACCTTAGGGAATGGTGATCTATTAGAGTATGTTTGATCGCGACCACGCTTAAAAACTGTGGGCTGGAAAAGGATTGGATTCTGTTGTGGTCGAGAAGTATTAATGGGAGGATCTGGGTTGGGCAAATGGTTACTGTCTCGCTTTTGAAGAGCATTGTTGGTGTAAGGATTCGCATGTTGCCGAGTAGAAGGAATACTGCGATCGACTTCCATAGGAGTTAGTCTATTGTTGTGATTTGAATAAGTGCGATGATTTAGCTGATTCCTAAAAAAAAACTGACGGCCCTGAGATGTAACAGGAATATTCGGCGTCTGCGAATTTCCTACGGCAAATATACGCGCAAATCGTACCTTTTGTGGTTAGTTTCAAGCTCCTGAGCAACTGCAAGTGCAGTTGGAAGGTCCTTTGGCCTGGTGGAAAAGAGTATGTCACATAATGGTCTACGAAGACCCGAAACGAATACACGAAGTGCGTTTTCCCTTGCTCTCTCATTGAGAGCAGCGACAACTTCAGAGTTACCATTATGGGACATAATTTGCTTATTAATAATTAGTGTCAGTTGTTTATCAACTTTATCGTAATAGTCAGCAATCGATAGATTGACTTGCCTCAAAATACTTAATTCATTTTCTAAAACATACAACGGTCTCTTATCCGCGTATGTCTGATCACACCATGCGATTATTACCTTAAAATTAAGAACCGTGTTAAAGGAAGAAAGGGATATATTAGCTGAATCTGTAATTTTATTTCTGAAAATTCCCATAGCGACATAATATTTTTCTGAATGTTCTTTATAATAGCTCATAGCAAAATGAGCTGCAGTGCGCCAAGCGGGATACGCTGAGGCTTCCCCTTTAAATTCTGGGAGAGATTTTATTAAATCTAAACTTAAATTATCTGAACTAACTGTAGGATCAATGCTTACCGGTAAGTAAGTTTCCCCGCTAGGTGGAATTAGCCGGTCAAGAGCTTGAGAAAGGCGGCAAATTTTCTCCGCCAATCCCTGCTTAATTTCTTCATTGCTTTTCTTCACTATTTCTATTACTTGTTCACGCGTAACACTCTTTTTAATCACGTAACTTATAAAACACAATTTTCTTTTTTCAAACCGAAACCGTATGCCCTTTGAAAAGGCACTCCTAAAGCAAGGACTTGGGTGAAAATAATTCAAACTCTTTACAGGACAAATTACTATGGTTTCAGCAATTTTTATAAAGAAACGAAAAAATCAAATTTAAGGAAGGAAGTACTTAGATGCCAAAAAAAATTAAATTTATTTTTTAAACTTTCGCTTTGATATTGAAATTTTTCCCTAATAATAACACTTAATCACCACAAGAAATAATCTTGAATAATTACTTACAAATATTCTTTATGAAAATTCTTGGGTATGTTGAGATCTGATGATTGAAGCGAGGATCGTTGAGTCCTTTAAATTTTATAATTCGTTGATGATTTTATAATTCGTTGATGATTTTACAATTCGTTGATGATTTTATAATTCGTTGATGGTTTTATAATTCGTTGATGATTTTATAATTCGTTGATGATTTTATAATTCGTTGATGATTTAATAATTCGTTGATAATTTTATAATTCGTTGATGAGGTCCTTAGCCTGCCGGGCTATCCTTCGATTCGAGATTTATCCTTGCTGGAGAATCTGCTTACAATGAAGGATGATTGCTTTTTACGACAGGCCCCACGTTGGGCGCCAATTAAAAAACCAGAAACTTCGGCAATCAAAATTAAAAAACCAGAAATGTGCTCACTTCGGCAGTCACATTTATTCTGATTCTTTTTCTGATTTGATACAATTTCTTTTGCTTAAAAAACTAAGCCTATCAAGCCTACGCAAATACAAAGTGGAAATAAACAGGTTGTTGTTGATGGTGTCAGGTATGCGATCAGCGGACGCTTTCCATCGATTTGGTTACTACAGCTTTAAAAGAGTTGAGATGAGGGTCGATCCACGAACTTATATATGGATGTGAGGTTTTTTTTATTGTTTTTGTTATTGTTTTTTTTTTTTTTTGAGTAAATGAAATATTCAAATTTTGAAAAAATTTATATTATTTGAAATATAATTTTTGTATTTGTGAGTTGTATTAAATTTTGACATAAAGAGATAAAAGGTATCCTATGTCTTTACCCTGGTTCTAAGCGACTTCCCACCAATTTTCAGCCAAATCGGTTCAGCCGTTCTTCAGTTATAAATGGTGTAACTACCAACAACTTTCTTTTATATATGTATGCAGATAAATATTAATTACAATGCCACCGAGTTTTGATAATTATTTATTATTCCGTTATCTTGCTTGACCACATCTGCCCATAAAACAGCGCATAGTCAAGCAATAATTGTCATTTTACATTTACAGATATGTATCTAAGCAACTGGCATAAAATAAATAAAAATCCTATACGAATGGGTGCAAACAAGGTAAGCAAGTGGGAGATCACAGCAATTAAAGAAAACCTTCCTGCTCTGACAAACGTTGTAGGCACTTCAAGAAATATATTGACACTTCTATACAGATAGCCAGCGGCTTAAAATAACTAAAACGACTTAAGATTGCATCAAAGATAGCTAAATAAAGCCTAGATTTTCAGTGTATCTAACATCTTATTTGGGGATAAACTTGCAGTGGGTTCCAGGTGATGAACTACCCAGAGCAGGTACCATCCTATAATTAGACTACGGAAACGAGGGACAGATAGTCACTCCATCTATCTTCCTACCTAAGAACTTAGCCTTTCTAACTTAGAAGAGATATAAAACTATTTCATTCTTTAACTAACCACATTGTGAAAACTTGACATGTAAGACATTGGTCAATTTCCCGATTTTTTGAAAAAACTATGTGATTTTAAATTTAAAAATATTTATAGTTCGCTTACTTACTTAATCACTTGAGCAAACAATTGCAATAGTTAAATTAGCTTAAATTCCGCTGCCGGCATCTTAAGCTGAACACAAACATGCACACATGGTACACATATATGTATATGCAACGCTCCTGCGTAAATTTCCATTATTGCGTTCTAGCTGTTTACCTCGCGTCAATTTGACCTCCGCTCAACGCGCAGACGCGACAGTTGACACCAAGCTGACTGAGCGAATGCAGCTACGAGTGAGATAATGTGCAATTGATGCTACGGCACAAAGAGAAATGTCATCATTATGCGCGGCCTGCCACAGCAAAAGTAAATCCTTCGCTAAAATGATGTGGCACAGCTGGCACGGCAAGCAAATGAACGTTGAGGACATTAATAAAAGCGACAACAACAACAGCACTGGCAGTGCCACAACGGTGGCAAAAATATTTCGGCAAAAATTGCGAATCGTGAACCATAAATTGGTAGCCCTCCAGATACATAAATACACGCGGAAATGCGCGGGTACAAGTTTAGGCCGTCGGTGTTGGGTGCCACATGGCGTATACGTTATGTGAATTGATGATGGATTTGCGGCGACAATACGTCAGCCACGGAAGTACAACAAGAAAAGCATCAACAACGCAGAAACAAAATTAATAATGGGCCAATTTGCTTAAGCGCTGCAACAACAAGAAAAGGGTATACACAAAAATAACAACAACATAGGCATGTGGAAGCCTCAACATCTGTTGCAACATGCACATCAGCGCTTGCTTGCCTCGAATGCTCTCCGTACGTTCGTATGTTTACGCGTCGCGAAAAGTCATTGTATGCGATATGTATGTATGTACATACATACATACGTATGTCAGTGTCAACAGAAGCTGTTGCATAGCCGCGGGCAGCCATGCATGATTTCAAGGTACTGTCAGCCCTGCCGCAACTAACACAATTCCACACTTTAAATACAGCCATGGGAAATATAAGTATGTGCTGTGCTGTTGCATGCAACATTAATTTTTATCTGATAAATTGTTGGGCGTCATATGTCTAGGTGTGTGCAAATTTATGTCTCCGTATATGTTTTAATACTTGCAACTTTACGGTTACTGAGGCTGAATTTGGAAAAGCAGCAACACGGAATTGTTGCACTTTGATTTTTATGTCATTGATTAGAGCACTTATTTTTATTTTGTATGTTTTTATAATGAAAATCTCACAGGTGCCTTGTTGAATGCATTTAATATACTACCATACCAACAAAGCGACGAATGTTTACTCGATTTTACCTTATATTCTGCTTGCCTTCTTTCCTTATTGGCGTAGACACCGCTTACGCGATTATAGCCGAGATAACAACAGCGCGCCAGTCGTTTCTTCTTTTCGCTACGTTTGGCGCCAATTGGATATTCCAAGCGAAGCTAGGTCCTTCTCCACTTGGTTTTTCCAAAGGAGTAGAGGTATTCCCTTCCTCTGCTTACGCCGGCGGGTAATGCGTCGAATACTTTCAGAGCGTGGCTGCTGTCTTTTAATTCGCTGAACTATGGTAATGTCGTCGTATATCTCATATAGCTCATCGTTCCATCGAATGCGATATTCGCCATGGCCAACGCGCAATAGACCATAAATCTTTCGCAGATCTGATGGAGCTTCTGGTGTTGCTCAATGTCAGTTTACACAGACATCGCGGCATAAAGGCAGCTACTTTTCGTGCTGTCAAAAGCAGCTTTGAAATCGACGAAGAAGTGGTGTGTGTCGATTCCACTTTCCAAAATGTGGCACATGGTGAATATCTGGTCGGTTGTTGATTTTCCAGGTCTAAAGCCACACTGATAAGGTCCAATCAATTTGTTGACGTTGGACTTTAATCTTTCACACAATACGCTCGATAGGACCTTAGACGCGATGTTGAGGGGGCTTATCCCACGGTGGTTGTTGCAGATTGTGGGGTCTCCCTTTTAGTGGATTGGGCAGAGCACACTTAAATTCCAATCGATGGGCATGCTGGAGGATGGAGTCATATGTAGAAGTTCACGCAAGTGAGGAAAGTTCTCTGATCGCCATTCACTTGGGAGTGGCCAGAAACGATTTTTGTACATATGACTCACTCACTTCTGGGTAGCCTAAGAACATCCGTTTGAAGGCGAGCTAAAGTGAGAAGGCGAAACATCCCCTCCGCAGGGTTGTGCGCTGGGTTTGGGACCCGCCACGTAAAAAATTCTACCAATGAAAATTAGCAAACAGCCTCGGATGAGAGACCCCCCTTTTGATGACGACCATGGCAAACGAAATAAGGACTACGAATGGAGGGCATGCATCTGGAATGTCCGGTCCCTTAATTGGGAAGGTGCCGCTGCTCAGCTGGTTGATGTCCTCGTAAAAATAAAGGCTGACATCACCGTCCAAGAAATGCGATGGACGGGACAAGGACAGAGGCGAGTAGGTCCTTGTGACATTTACTACAGTGGCCATATAAAGGAGCGCAAGTTTGGTGTAGGATTCGTGGTGGGAGAGAGACTCCATCGCCGAGTACTATCATTCACTCCGGTGAATGAACGTCTAGCCACAATCCGCATCAAAGCGAGGTTCTTCAACATATCGCTGATTTGCGCCTACGCCACGACGGAAGAGAAGGACGATGTGACCAAAGATGCATTTTATGAGTGCTTTCAGCGCACTTATGAGGGCTGCCCCCGCCACGATGTCAAAATCATGCTTGGCGACTTTAACGCCAGGGTGGGCAAAAAATGTATCTTTGACACTACGGTCGGTAAATTCAGCCTCCACGACGAAACATCCCCAAATGGGTTGAGGCTGATCGACTTTGCCGGGGTCCGAAATATGGTTATCTGTAGTACTAGATTCCAGCATAAGAAGATTCATCAAGCTACCTGGCTGTCTCCGGATCGAAAAACGGCCAACCAGATCGATAAAGTTGTGATAGACGGAAGACACGTTTCCAGTGTTTTAGATGTTCGTGCGCTCCGAGGTCCTAACATCGACTCGGACCACTATCTTGTTGCAGCTAAGATTCGCACCCGCCCTCGTGCAGCAAAAAACGCAAAAACGGTATAAGGGAACTGTGGGACGGCATTTCGAACTCCTTACGTACAGCTGCAACCGAAACCATTGGTTTTCGGTAGGTGCAAAAGAATAGCTAGTACGAGGAGGAGTGCCGTGTCGCAGCGGAGAGAAAACAGGCTGCCTACCTCGCAACGTTACGATCGACCCCTACACGTGCGGGATGGGATAGATACCGAGAGGTGAAGAGGGAAGCGAGACGCATTTGCAGACAGAAGAAGAAAGAGGCCGAAATGCGTGAGTACGAAGAGCTTGATAAGCTGGCCGACAGGGTAATGCTCGAAAATTCTACGAAAAAATGCGAGCAAACAGAAGGTTTCAAGACCGGAGCATACTCTTGTAGAATCCCCAAAGGTGATCTAGTCACTGATGCCCAGAGCATAGTTAAATTATGGAGGGAACACTTCTCCAGCCTGCTGAATGGCAGTGAACGCACAACACCAGGAGAAGGAGAACCCGACTCCCCAATCGATGACGATGGAGCAGACGTTCCATTACCCGACCATGAAGAAGTTCGAATAGCAATTGCCCGCCTCAAGAACAACAAAGCGGCAGGGGCCGACGGATTGCCGGCCGAGCTATTCAAACACGGCGGCGAAGAACTGATAGGGAGCATGTATCAGCTTCTTTGAAAAATATGGTCGGACGAAAGAATGCCCAACGATTGGAATTTAAGTGTGCTATGCCCAATCCACAAAAAGGGAGACCCCACAATCTGCGGCAACTACCGTGGGATTAGCCTCCTCAACATCGCATATAAGGTTCTATCGAGCGTATTGCGTGAAAGATTAAAGCCCACCGTCAACAAACTGATTGGACCTTATCAGTGTGGCTTCAGACTTGGAAAATCAACAACCGACCAGATTTTCACCATGCGACAAATCTTGGAAAAGCCCGTGAAAGAGAATCGACACACACCACCTTTTCGTCGATTTCAAAGCTGCTTTCGACAGCACGAAAAGGAGTTGCCTTTATGCCGCGATGTCATAATTTGGTATCCCCGCAAAACTAATACGGCTGTGTAAGCTGACGTTGAGCAATACCAAAAGCTCCGTCAGAATCGGGAAGGACCTCTCCGAGCCGTTCGATACCAAACGAGGTTTCAGACAAGGTGATTCCCTATCGTGCGACTTTTTCAACCTGCTTCTGGAGAAAATAGTTCGAGCCGCAGAACTAAATAGAGAAGGTACCATCTTCTATAAGAGTGTACAGCTGCTGGCGTATGCCGATGATATTGATATTATCGGCCTTAACACCCGCGCCGTTAGTTCTGCTTTTTCCAGGCTGGACAAGGAAGCAAAACAAATGGGTCTGGCAGTGAACGAGGGCAAGACGAAATATCTCCTGTCATCAAAGGAACAGTCGCCGCGCTCGCGACTTGGCACTCACGTCACTGTTGACAGACATAACTTTGAAGTTGTAGATAATTTCGTCTATCTTGGAACCAGCGAAAACACCACCAACAATGTCAGCCTAGAAATCCAACGCAGGATAAATCTTGCCAACAGGTGCTACTTCGGACTGAGTAGGCAATTGAGAAGCAAAGTCCTCTCTTGACAAACAAAAACCAAACTCTATAAGTCACTCATAATTTCCGTCCTGCTATATGGTGCAGAGTCTTGGACGATGTCAACAACGGATGAGTCGACGTTGCGAGTTTTCGAGAGAAAAGTTCTGCGAAAGATTTATGGTCCTTTGCGCGTCGGCCACGGCGAATACCGCATTCGATGGAACGATGAGCTGTACGAGATATACGACGACATCGACATAGTTCAGCGAATTAAAAGACAGCGGTTACGCTGGCTAGGTCATGTTGTCCGGATGGACGAAAACACTTCAGCTCTGAAAGTTTTCGACGCAGTACCCGCCGGGGGAAGCAGAGGAAGAGGAAGACCTCCACTCCGTTGGAAGGACCAAGTGGAGAAAGAAAGACCTGGCTTCGCTTGAAATATCCAATTGGCGCCACGTAGCGAAAAGAAGAAACGACTGGCGCGCTGTTGTTAACTCGGCTATAATCGTGTAAGCGGTGTCTACGCCAATTAAGAAGAAGAAGAAGGGCAGGCGTTTGTCCGAGCATATTTTACGAAGAAGCTGAGGCATGCTCCTTATCAGTTCTTCGCCGCGGTGTTGAAATAGCTCGGCCGGCAATCCGTCCGCCCCCGCCGCTTTATTGTTCTTCAGGCGGGTAATTGCTATTCAAACTTCTTCTCCATCGTCATCGATTGGGGAATTGGGTTCGCCTGTTGTGGTCGATCGTAACGTTGCGTGGTAGGCAGTCTGTTTTCTTTCCAACCAATGGTTTCGGATGCAGCTGTACGTAAGGAGCGTGAAATTCCGTCCCACAGTTCCCTTATACCGAGTTGTTGATGAGTGCTCTCAGAGAGCAGGAGTGCCAGCCGAGTAGAAAATCGTTCAGCTGTCTGTTGTGATTGCAGCTTCTCGACGTCGAACCTTTGTTGTGTTTGTTGACGTGCGTTTTTTGCTGCACAGAGGCGGGTGCGAATCTTGGCTGCAACAAGATAGTGGTCCGAGTCGATGTTAGACTTCGGATCGATCTGGTTGGTGGTATGTCGATCCGGAGACAGCCAGGAAGCTTGACGAATTTTTCTATGCTGGAATCTTGTACTTCGAATAACCAGATTTCGGGCCCCGGCGAAGTCGGTCAGCCTCAACCCATTTGGGGATGTTTCGTCGTGGAGGCTTAATTTACTGACCATAGTGCCAAAGATAGCTTCTTCGCCCACCTTGGCATTAAGGTCGCCAGCAAGATTTTGACATCGTGGCGGGGGAAGCTCTCATAGCTGCGTTCCAAGCGCTCATATGAGGCATTTTTGGTCACATCGTCCTTCTCTTCCGTCGTGGCATAGGCGCAAATCAGTTATATGTCGAAGAACCTCGGTTTGATGCGAAGTATATCTACTGTTTCGAACTGCATGCTGACCATATACTGAAGACTAGTGAGGTATGTTTATGTAGAAACCTTTCCTCTGGGATGGAGTGAGTTCTAGAAAGGATCTGAGCTGAAATGCAGGAAACTGTGTGGCTGATTTTCTCACACAGTCAGGTATTTCAGTAACGCGAACTATAGAGAATAGGTACGATTTTGCAATTCACTACTTAATAGTTGACTAGTGCTGCTACTAGCTAGGGTGCAATCGCATTGTCTTTTTGATGCAGTGCAAATAGTAAGATGTCTAGTGAGCTGTTCGCACTCAGCAAAGTTCGCCCTTCAATACCGTCTGGAGTTCTAAGTGAACACGGCCGATCGTTATTCATGCGGTAAGATTGAATACTTTACTGGATGCCAGTTGCATGAGCTGCTGGGATTAAAATGATATAGTCATCTCAAGACTTCCTTCTCATCCTTCCTCATTTGCTACGCCTACGCCAAAATAACTCGGATGTCTTACTTTTAGAAATCCGTGTGAAGTAGTCGAAATGGAAATAAAGCACCTAAGCAGATTTGTACAAGGCGCTTAGTTGAGAGCTAAAATTTAATTACAACAGTTTTCATATGTTTTCAAAAAGACCTGTATATCCGTCCGGTCAATGACCGGGTACCCGGGTATCTATTTTAATCTACATGTCAATTTTTCTTAACTCCTCCTCAAAAAAATTTTATGGCCGCCTGGATCCCCAAAATTAAAGTTATTTGACACCCATTTGTCGTCAAAATTTTTTAGAATCAATTATTTAATGAAAGTTATTAACTATCAAACTTGATACCTCCTCCGTTCAATAACCAGGTACCCGGGTACGCGCTGAGATTTATATATATAAATGACGGGTTTACACACACTTAAGAGATTATTTATAAAAATATTCAGATAATAATATTTTTAAATTAATAATAGACAATATAGTTTACAATTTTTTTATTTTAATAATAATTCTTATTATAAACAATAACAAAAATAGTTAGTAAGAACAAAATAACTCCATTTTTATATATTTTATTAATATTATTTTCTATTTTTTTACTATTTGTTTATTTATATTGTTTTATTTATTATGATACAGTGCTATATAAGAATTAAAGTATATTAAATTGCTCTGTACATCCTTCACATGTCGTGGTTGTAATACAGTGTTCATCACAAATAGGTTTCTTACATACTGAACATATTTTGCTAGTTTTGCGACGTTTCACTTTGAGGAGATTTATACAATACACCAGTAATCTTTTTCCTTCCAGTTGAATCGCGCTGCTTCTGAGGTCTGTGGTCTCAATGATACAGATGTTGGCTGCGCATTTGGATTGACAGCTCGACCAAGAAGAGATTCAATCGCCACTTTCGTTGAGAAATGCATCATAATTTGTACATTATTCGCACGATTTTCAACGAATGGAGTACACAGCTCTCTGCCCAATTTCCGATAATATAATAGTCGTTCATACGATTTTTTCACAAGCATTTTATTATTCTCATAATACAGAATATATGCTGCAAGGCAGGCAATATCGAGAATATTGTAAAAAAATGCTAGAGGCCATCGTTGAGTTGATCTTTTAGTAGTATATCTACCAAGCATTTTATCCATCGTGTCTACTCCAGCTTTAGACCAGTTATAAAACTCGATGATTTTGGGTTTATTCTTTGCACTATCACTAATTTTTGCTTTGTGATGTATTGATGATAGCATAATTACTACCTTGTTCTTTTTTGGCACATAACTACATAGGGTTACTTTTTCATGAAAGCCAAACACAGTGGATAATTCTTCTCCAGTTTTTGAAACAGCCATTGCTGGTGGAATGTATGCTTCATTTTTCTTCAGAGTACCAACAATCGTCAAGTTCCAAGATAGTAAAAATTTTGCTAGTGGAAGAGTTGTGAAGAAATTATCCATTGTAATGTTTCTACCGGATCCTTTGTATGGTGCCACCAAGTCTTTAACAACTCTTTCAACAACATTTTTCTCACGACCATCTTTCAATTTCCCAGTGTAAAGCTCTCCAGTAAGTGGATACGAATTTTCACCATCACATATCCACCATACTTTAATTCCATTTTTAACTAGCTTTGATGGAATGTATTGAGTGAATCTAGTTCGACCTCGGTATGGATAAAGTTGCTCGTCGATTGTTTGGTATTCTGTTGGTTTATAATGTTTTGCTAAATTACTATTTAACATTGTCCAAATGTCCCGTATTGGAGCAGCTTTATCACTTTCTAAGCGCTGAGCTCTAGTATTGGCATCGTCAAATCGAATAAAACGAATAATGTTCCAGAAGCGATTGATACTCATTGCTGCGCGATATAATGGAAATGAATACAGCTGCCACATTTCCCTTGCAATGTCAGTATTTGAATTGGCGCCAGAAGTTATCAAAATAGCCAAAAATGCATATTTCGTATATTTTTTTTTCACTTATCTCTGTATACTTTATACGCTTGTAGAATTCCAACTGAACACGTTTCTTTCTTTTCGTCCGAAATGGAAAGGGGGGAGGGACGGCTTAGGTACCTAAATACCCATTGACCTTGGCACTCCGCTTTCGTTATTTCTACGAGAACTATAGACTATCACCCTTTTATGTGCACTTGACAAATTAGTAAAATATTGAAAATTAACTCAAATATTTATCAATCATGAAATATTTTGGTATTCTGTCTCAATCTTGGTAAAAGTAAAAGCTTCAATTCGCAAAGCTTTTCCCCACACGTGTGGTGAACAAAATAACGTAAATAGAAACAGCTGATTTCTATTCAAATTATATTGATAGCAATTTGCGTGCAGTCAATTGCTCCTATGGTGCTTTTTATTCGAAATTTTCTAAAAAATTTGGAATATATATCAAATAATTTACCGTAAATTAATATATTATTATTTGTATTACAATAATACTTGCCCCATTTTTATAAAAGTTTCTTTCTCTTTTGAACTGGGAAACTTTATTTCCTGTCCCTTCACCTTCACAATAAGTTTTGCTACAGCCTGTTCACTTCTCGAAAGGAACGACTAACTCATGGGCAAGTTGACGTTATTACCTACACATTTCCTGATATAAGCCGTGTCCAAAGAAGTTCAAAGCTGCTGGAACCATTGCAGTTTAAGGTGCTCATCGTGTGGGGCTATCATCAATTTTTTAAAAATTTTTGCCCAAAGGTATTCTCGCTCACAGAAAATAGATTTTAAATGCCGCGCGCGATTCCTATTCTCACAATTTTCATCTTCGTTTAACAATAATAACAAAAGTAAATATCTTCCATTTTCACAACAATATGCACAATCAGATATTTAATTCATAACCTGCACTGTCAAGAGCATTTTATATCTTAACAACTTCTAAAGAAAAGAGCTTTTTATTTCAGACACAGAATACGAAATGCTTTATAACAGCCCTATTCTGAAAAAACTGAGTTGAGAGGAAACATTTGAGAGATTTCTTGTGAGGCATATGTTGTGAGGCTATTCTTGCTCAAACCTCATAAGAAAAAAGCTTTAAAAAGTCACCACGTGAGGTAAAAAGCTTTTTGCTGTCAAACAGCTGTTTTAATAAAAATAACAGCCCTATTCTGAAAAAACCAAAACAAAAATGGACACACAAATGAATAATCAGCATATGTAAGTAATTTTCCAAATTTTAAAATATATATATATACAATAATTTCCTATATTCCTAGGCGTGCAAAAACGGAGCGGACAACTCAGGAGCAGCTGCAACATTACGTAATGTTTTGGAAGCAGCATCCTGAGTTGCAACGGGGGAAGCTAAATCCGACCAACCCTCAAGGGCTGCAAATACTTTGGTCGGAGTTAGCAGATAATTTAAATACCTTAAGAGGCCCAACTCGGTCGGCAGCCAAGTGGAAGGAGGTAAGATAATAAATGCTTGCGTTTGTGTCACATTACTAAAATACACACATATGTATATTTCCATAGTCATTAATGCATTGGAAACACCAGTTGCGATCGCGAGCGCGCAAACTTAAGACCCATGCGCAAGCGACTGGTGGAGGCCATCCGATAAGTGGAATGACTCCATTCGAGGAGCAAGCCATAACAACATTTGGGGCAGCAGCGGTGGATGGATTGCCGGGTGTTGCGACTTTGGGTCATCAGGTAATTTACTATATATTTTTTTATTACATGAGGCAATAATTGATCCGTTTTATACTTACAGGTTTTGCCGTTGTATATAAATACACAAGCTCCAGCTTCCTCGCCAACACCAACATCGCCTGCTCCAGCGCCCACACCAACAGTCGCATCGCCTGTTCCAGCATCTTCACTAGCAGTCACATCGCCTGCTCCAGCTTTTCCTGCTTTATCAATAAATTTTTCTTCCTCGCCTTCACCTCATTTTTCTTCTTCACCATCACCTCCATCTTCTTCTTTATCTCCTCCCATATTATCTTCTCCCATGCCATCGTCTTCTTATATCCCTCCCGAAAAATTGACTGCAGCGAAGATGCTTGGAACAGTGCTAAAAAAATTGGAGGACAGAGAAAAGCGAGAGGAGGAGGCCATTGCTCTACAAAGAAAAATTGTAGAGCAAAATGTGCAGATGGCAGGGGTGCTGGCTCAAATGACACAGGCATTAACCTCGCTGTCTGAGGTTATGGCCAAGTTGTCCCAAAAATTGGATAAATAATAATAAAAATGTAAAAAATGAAATAAAAATGTAAAAAATGAAATAAGAATGTAAAAAATGAAATAAAAATGTAAAAAATGAAATAAGAATGTAAAAAAATAAAAAAAATTAAATAAAATAAAATGAATTATTTAAACATATGTAGATTTTTTTTTATTCATTCTTAGAGGAAGTAAAATGTACAGAGACAGACAGTAACTTACATATATGTATGTATATATATTTATATATATATATATTTATAGTACATAACGCCACTGGAAATATATACATACATATGTATATTATAAAGACATAATGTAACGTTCTCTTACTCTAGCACCCTCCCTAAAATTGGGGTTTTCGAAAACAATTTCGGTGTCTTGTGATTCTTCTAAAACTTCTTCGAAGCCAAGGTCTGCAGCCACACCATGCTTCAGTAAAATGTTGTGAAGAATTGTACAAGCGTAAATAATCAAAGACGCTTTTACAGGGCTGTAATGAAGAATGCGGTGTTTTAAGAGGCACCGGAATCGTGACTTCAAAACACCAAAGGCTCTCTCAATGGTATTACGTGCTTTGGCGTGCAACTTATTGTAACGCACTTCCCTTGCGTTTGAAGGTTCAGCGACTGGCGTTAACAGCCATGGCTCCAATGGATATCCTTGGTCGCCTAACAACCACGAATCACTTTGCGTGTTATAGGTATTTGTGAGGTGCATACGTGTTGGGGATGTGGTCCAAATACCAGAATCATGGCAAGACCCGGGATATCTCGCGTTGACAGCGGTGAACAGAAGTCGATCACAAACCTGCCAAAAATGCAAATATATACATATGTATTAATAAAATAGTTTGTATAATATAGAACATTACGTACTGCTTCTACATTAAGGCTGTAAAATCCTTTCCGGTTCATAAAAAGTGAGAGAGGAGTAGTGGCGTCTGTGCTTGAGGGTGAAACAATCCCAATATGGGTACAATCGATTGCGCCGATTGTGCCCTTGATCCCAAATTTCGTGTAAAATCTTTAAGAAAAAATTTATTTATTTATTTATATTTATTTTTATTTATTTATCTTACCCCTTCTTTGCATCTGACACATCCTGCGCGCTTGAAGGGAAATAAATTTCACTTCCCTTAACATCCACAATCAGTTTTGAAATAAAGTGCAGAGCTCTTGACACTGAGGATTGGCTCATAGAGAGCATATAATTATTACCAACGCATTTTTGATAAGAGCCATGCCCGTAAAAATATAAACTCGTCAGGAAACGCAGATCAAAAGGAATATTTGACTTCTGCACATCATGCGGCACCAATTCACTTATCAGCAATTTACATAGCGATTTTGGGAATCGAAATGTGTTAATAAATGCAGTGTCTTGCATAGTAAAGGGATCGCTTTTGTCTCGCAAACCCTTTAAAATATTTCTCCTACCTCCCGATTCCTCCTCCTCAACAATTGCCGCATATACAAATAATAGTTCCTCCATGCTAATAACACTCAATTCTCAATATTTTAAAAAATGTCAAATATGCAAAACAAAACAAACATAGATGTTTTGTATTATGATGGCTGCTTTCACACGTCACAGATATTTGTGAGAATAGTGAGCATTTGAGCTTTTGAATTTTCGCCAGAATAAGGTAACCCTCAAAATGCACAGAATAGGGTGATTGTCCCCATATATAGTTATTTCCTATGCGTTGTAGCCAACTTACACAGAAAAAAAAATTTTTATTCAGTATACTAACGACTTCTATGTCTGCTCCACCTGGGTACCCGGGTACCCGGTCATTGAACGAATGGTGAAAGTTTGGTCATTGACCGAACGGATATAGCAATCCAAGGGTTATCTTGAGATCAGACATCTCATCGACCCTATCCTAACCAGGCCACATGAAAGTTTTCTTCGGTCTGGAGCTCCAAAAATCTACTCAAACTTTGAACTTTGAAAATTGAATTAATCCTGTCTTTACTTATACAACTGTCACACCACCACCGTCCAATATGCGATGTCCATTTCAATTTCAAGCCATTTTGGTATAGAATTACCAGGTTCTCTTTTAATGGCTTGTTTTGCTGTCATTGTATTGGTAACTCAAATCTTAAAGTATCCTCCCACTTGCACAAAACTCTGGTACCTCTTCAATCCCTTTTCTTCTTCTTCTTTTTAAAAATTAATGTTAACAGCTGTGACGAAACAGAAGCTGGAGAGAACGCACAAAAAAGTAACTCAACTTTTACACAAAAAATGTTTAGGTTTCCGATTGTGCCTAAAAATGTTGGCTGCTAGGAAAGATATTTTATTGAAAATAACCGGAACTTGAATCCAGAGTCACCGTCAGATAGTCATCCTTTACTTATAGAATGTTCGTAAAATAAGACCCTAGAAAGTAAAACAACTGACTTTCGATGGTATGAGATCTTCAGTTATTTACATAAATAATTTGGTACACCATTATCAAGACTGTATAATTTGCAAAATGAACTATAAATTAGACATGGAAGCATGAAGAATAAGTCCATACAGTAGTACCTTTCTATATGGTAACAATAGAATGTTATCAATACCATAGACTTTATATTTTAGGCAGGCTCCCCCGCTTTAGAATGTTCAGAAAATCAATTTTGGTTTATTTTTTGCTTAAGTCTCTTTCAAAATTATCTAAGATCTCAAAGTTATAGATGGAAATTCGAAATATTGTTGACGCTTAAGGAAAATATTGACCGAGCGTCTAGCGGATATATGAGCGCTTGGGCAGAAAGAGAAAACTTTATTGAGTAATTTCTCGGTTTTTCATTTTAACGATTTTCCTTAATTGAATAGGAAAAAACTAAAAGTCGTATGGAATTGGGCAAAGTTTATTATCTTTGGCATTAAATTATCTTCTATTTAAACTAAAAAAAATTAACAAAAGTCTAGATTGAACATATAATAAACTTTTTTTAATCAACCACTTATTTTCATTTTTTTAAATATTTTAGAATTTTACACTTTTTTTTGGAATTTTCTTACTTTAACTAGAAGATAACTTATTAGCAAATATGAATATCATTAAATTTTTTGATTCCGATAGAAATTGCGACACGCATCCTGCCCGCCGTCCGACAAATGCACATTCGAGATGCATCGGTCAATTGCTTCCCAAAGGCGGAATATCAAAGATTTCGTACCCAAAAATTTTCAGATGATGATTAGATATTTAACCATAAACCCTAGAAATTTCGCTTTAAACAGGTTTCTCTGTATACAGCAAAATAAAGTCATTGTTAAGACAGTCAGGCCTACTTTAAAAAACCGAGCCCTTATTTGGGTTCGACCAAGGAGTCAACTTGTTCCATTATCTCAAAATGACTTAAGGAATGTTTTCTGCGGCTATAACAACAGGAAAATATAAATAATTGTTTTAAATGAGCGCTACATTTTACCAAGTTTAAGCCTCAGCAATCAGTCACCTGAACGAAGTGTGATTTCAAGTTTGGCCATCTGTCGATTAATAAGTAAGCTCCTGTTATCTTATGAGTAAATATGAACTCGAAAAGTGATTTAACGACGCAAAGATTTATTTTTATAAAATTTAACTGAAATTTCCTTCTATGCCGAAATTTCTCAAGTTAAGGAAATACTTTGAGTCCCAGGAGGGAGAGGTTATACTAATTGATCCCTTTATTGCTTTTTCTAACAAAAAAGTAAATACGCCTTTCATAACCTTTAAGAGACCTCAGAGTTTCATGCTAATTGAGCGCCCAAAGGTCTCATTAAGCCATCAGCTAATTTCACACTCTAAGCCATCGCTGCTACATATTTATTTAGTGCAGCTTTGGTAAGTGTACTCAGTGTACAATTAAATATTAGGCTTATTTAAAAGGTAACAGCTGCATTTTATAGCTGAAGCCTAGAGAGTAGCGGCGTTACAAGTAAACAAAATAATCATTGCAACGTTGCAAATTTTCAACCAACCAATATTAACAACAAAAACAAGCGCCGGCTGCTGATAACTGCTTGAATGAGTACGAAGCTGAAAAATACTACACAAAGACTACACACAGACACAGCAACAGCAAGTACAAAACACGACAAATAAACAAACAACACATAATATTGGCATATCGAATAATAGGCGTCAAGCTTAAACAGCTGCGAAACCGGCAACAGGTGTTAGGGTGCTGCGTGATGATGTGCTGATTGGTAAAAACTGCTGCAACCGCCAGCACTCGCCGTTTACTACGTTTATGGTTGACGGGGTTCGCCGCGCAGCAGGCTTTACCGTTACGCCAAAGTGTTATAGCTGTGGCTATGATTGTGGTCATAGTTATATGACTGCAAGTGTGTATTCATGTTAATGTTGTCATTATTGTGGTGATTTCATTGCTTTCACAACCGATAATGTGCTGAGTGTTTAATTTAACTATATAACAAATTATAGTGGTTGTTGTTGTTGTTGTTGTTATTATTATTGCTGATTTTATGTACTACTGCCAGCTAACTACTATGAGGGTTATTGGTTTTGTCATTGTTTTTATTGCCACAGTTCATGCGTACTGGGCATTCTTCTTTTTTACTAGCCTAGACACCGATTATGTGATTATAGCCGAGTTAACAAGGGCGCACCAGTCGTTTCTTCTTTTCGCTACGTGGCGCCAATTGGATATTCCAAGCGAAGCCAGGTCCATCGCCACTTGGTCTTTCCAACGGAGTAGAGCTCTTCCTCTTCCTCTGCTTCCCCAGGCGGGTACTGCGTCGAATACTTTCAGAGCTGCAGTGTTTTCGTTCATTCGGACAACGTGACCTAGCCAGCGTAGCCGCTGTCTTTTAATTCGCTGAACTATATCAATGTCGTCATCGTATATCTCGCACAGCTCATGGTTCCATCGAATGCGATATTCGGCGTGTCCAACGCGCAAAGGACCATAAATCTTTCGCAGAACCTTTCTCTTGAAAACTCGTAACGTCAACTCATCGGTTGCTGTTATCGTCCAAGCCTCTGCACCATATAGCAGGACGGGAATTATGAGCGACTTATAAAGTTTGGCTTTTGTTCGTCGAGAGAGGACTTTACTTTTAAATTGCCTGTTGGCAAGAATTATCCTGCGTTGGATTTCCAGGCTGACAATGTTGGTGGTGCTTATGCTGGTTCCCAAATATACGAAACTATCTACAACTTCAAAGTTATGACTGTCAACAGTGACTTGAGAGCCAAGCCGCGAGTGGGACGAATGTTCGTTTGATGACAGGAGATATTTCGTGTTGCCCTCTTTCACAGCCAGACCCATTTGCGCGTATGTTGAGGCTGATGATATCAATATCTCTTATAAAAGATTGTACCTGCTCGATTCAGTTCTGCAGCTTGAATTATTTTCTCCAGCAGAAGATTGAAGGAGTCGCCTTGTCTGAAGCCTCGTTTGGTATCGAACGGCTCGGAGAGGTCCTTCCCGGTTCCGGGGATACCAAATACAGACATCGCGTCATAAAGGCAGCTCCTTTTCGTGCTGTCGAAAGTATCTTTGAAATCGACGAGGTGGCGTGTGTCGATTCTCTTTTCACAGGTCTTTTCCAAGATTTGGCGCATGTCAATCAGTTCGGTTGTTGATTTGCCAGATCTAAAGCCAAACCGATAAGGACCATTCAATTTGTTGACGGTGGACATTAATCTTTCACACAATACGCTCGATAGGACCTTATAAGCGATGTTAAGGAGGCTTATCCCACGGTAGTTGGCGCAGATTGTGGGGTCTCCCTTTTTGTGGATTGGGCAGAGCACACTTGAATTCTAATCGTTGGGCAGCTATTTTACGAAGAAGCTGATGCATGCTCCTTATCTGTTTTTCGCCGCCGTGTTTGAATAGCTCGGCCGGCAATCCGTCGGCCCCGCCGCCTTATTGTTCTTCAGGCGGGTAATTGCTATTCGAACTTCTTCTGAATCGTCATCGATTAGGGAATCGGGTTCGCCTTCTCCCGGCGATGTAAGTTCACTGGCATTCAGCAGGCTGGAGAAGTGTTCACCCCATACTGTTAGTATGCTCTGGACATCGGTCACTAAATCACCCTTGGGGGTTCTACAACAGTATGCTCCGCTCTTGAAACCTTCTGTTGGCCGCCGAATTTTTTCGTAGAATTTTCGAGCATTACCCCTGTCGATCCGCTTATCAAGCACTTCATACTCACCCATTCCGGCCTCTTTCTTTTCCTGTCTACAAATGCGTCTCGCTTCCCTCTTCAACTCTGGGTATCTATCCCATCCCGCACGTGTTGTGGTCGATCGTAACGTTGCGAGGTAGGCAGCCTGTTTTCTCTCCGCTGCGACACGTTACTCCTCGTCGTTCCAGCTGTTCTTTCGCATTTTCCGAAAACCAATGGTTTCGGTTGCAGCTGTACGTAAGGTGCGTGAAATTTCGTCCCACAGTTCCATTATACCGAGTTGTTGATGAGTTCTCTCAGAGAGCAGGAGTGTCAGCCGAGTAGAAAATCGTTGGGCTGTCTGTTGTGATTGCAACTTATCGACGTCGAACCTTCCTTGTGTTAGTTGACGTGCGTTTTTTAATGCACAGAAGTGGGTGCGAATCTTGGCTGCAACAAGATAGTGGTCCGAGTCGATGTTAGGACCTCGGAGCGTACGCACGTCTAGAACACTGGAGACGTGTCTTCCGTCTATCACAACATGATCGATCTGGTTGGTGGCTTTTTGATCCGGAGTCAGCCAGGTGGCTTGATGTTTTTTCTTGTGCTGGAATCTAGTACTACAGATAACCATATTTCGGGCCCCGGCAAAGTCTATCAGCCTCAACCATTTGAGGATGTTTCCTAGTGGAGGCTGAATTTACCGACCGTAGTGCCAAAGATACCTTCTTCGCCCACCCTGGCGTTAAAGTCGCCAAGCACGATTTTGACATCGTGGCGGGGGCAGCTCTCATAAGCGCGCTCTAAGCGCTCATATAAGGCATCTTTGATCACATCGTCCTTCTTTTGTTGTAGAACTCGCTTTGATGCGGATTGTGGCTAGACGTTCATTCACCGGATTGAATGATAGTACTCGGCGACGGAGTCTCTCTCCCACCACGAATCCAACACCAAACTTGGGCTCCTTTATATGGCCACTGTAGTAAATGCCAGAATGACCTACTCGTCTCAGTCCTTGTACCGTCGCATTTTTTGGACGGCGGTGATGTCAGCCTTCACTCTTGCGAGAACATCAACCAGCTGGGCAGCGGCACTTTCCCAATTAAGGGACCAAGCATTCCATCTGCATGCCCTCAAATCATAATCCTTAATTCGTTTACCATGGCCGTCATCAAACGGGGAGTCACACATCCGAGGCTTGTTGTTTCTTTTCATTGGGGGTGTTTTTTACCCTATGTAGGTGACGTTTCGTCTTCTCGCCTTCAAACGGTTGTTTTTTTGGCTACCCAGAGGATACTTGATCAAAGAGCGGAAGTCGTAAGTCATATGTAAAAGAACCGAGTCTGGCCACACCCAAGTGAATGGCGATTAGAGAACTTTCCTCACTTGCGGGAACTTCATCACATGACTCCGTCCTCCGTGCTGGGCACTATGGAGCCTATTAACCGGCAACCAGCTGTGAAAATACTAAAAACAGTGATTGCAAATAGTACGTGCAAACAGGTGGTCACACGTTACCGAAGTGACAAAAATTAATAAAGAAAAAATTGCATATTAATTTTGGTTAATACTGGACAGCCTCGCAGAGTAGTGAAGGCACCATTATTATGGTAAAAAGTCTTAATTAAATGGAAATTTATATATTATTTAATTAATTTAATATTCGTATTATATTTATTTTGAAGAGATGGCAATGATAACACTGGTCTACAAAATGTAACTTTTTGTGTGCCTTTCAATTGAATACTTTATTTCTATATTGCTTTGAGGTTACTGAATAGTAAAACAAGAATATGTTTTTTGAATTAGCTTTTATTTTGGAAATATACTTAATATACAAAATTTGGCTTTTGGGAACACGTTAAAATACAAAACATTTTATTAAAACAAACTGTAATAATTATAAACTATTATTTTTTGCTTTTTACTAATATAAAATTGGAAATATTACAATATAAAAAAAATTACGTATTTGATTAAGATTTTCTCTTCTTTTTCGTTTTTCTTTTGTAATCACTGTTAGGGGTCTCTCTTTTCAAATTCCAGCAGTAGTCCGCTAACATTGACGCATCCCATCGGCCCTGGTATCTCTTTTCCATTGTCGAGATATCTTGGTGGAATCGTTCACCATGTTCGTCACTTACATCACCGCAGTTGGAAGGGAAAAAATCAAGATGAGAGTGAAGCAAATGAATTTTTAGGGACATATTGCAACCCAACTGTTGATAATTTTGAAGGAGATTGTTCACAAGTTCAACATAATTTTAATTTGTCGTATTGCCCAAAAAACCATGAACGACTGCTCTAAAAGATTCCCATGCTTCTTTTTCAAAGCCCTGTAAAACTGAATCAAAGTTTTGGTCCTTTAGAATCTCTCTTATTTGAGGTCCGATAAAGATTCTCTCTTTAATTTTGGCGTCGCTTATACGTGGAAATTTACTTCGCAGGTATTTGAATGCAGGTCCATCCTTGTTGAGAGCCTTCACAAAGTTTTTCATTAGTCCCAATTTGATATGTAAAGGTGGTAGAAGAATTTTTTGGGAATTAACTAGAGGAAGGAGCTGGACGTTCTTTTCGCCAGGATTCAGGCTTAGTCTAGCATTCCAATATTTTTTTCTGTAATGTAAAGATCTAGCCCGACTATCCCACTCGCACAAAAAACAACAGTACTTGGTATAGCCCATTTGTAAACCCAACACCATTGCTATGACTTTTAAATCACCACAAATCTGCCATTCGGGCTCTGAGTATGATATAGCATCTAAAATTAATTTCATATTTTCGTATGTTTCTTTAGTATGCACAACGTGGCATAACGGAATCGATGGTTGTGTGTTATCATTATGGAGAAGAACAGCTTTTAAACTTAATTTTGAGGAGTCTATGAACAGCCGCCATTCCTGTGGATGGTATTCAATATTCAAAGCGTTCATCAAGCCATTTACGTTATTACAGAATGCAAGCTGGTTTCCGGATTTGAAATAGGACATCAAATTCTTCTGACGATATCTGTATAAACTGATTTTGACATCCGGTTGAAGCCAATTCCATTGCTTAAGTCTCGATCTTAGTAATTCCGCTTTATCTTTTGGCAAATTTAAATCTCGTATAAGGTCGCTGAGTTCATCTTGCGAAATTCTATGAGGTTCGTCACAAAAAATATTGTCACCCACAAACTGTGGCGATTGTGAGGTTGTAGGCTCATTGTAGTCAACTTCCATTGAATTCTTCGGGAGGTCGAGGAACAGGTAAATCGATTCCATGTAGTACAGGTCGCGATACAGAGGCTACGTCAGGGTATACTACGCTTCGTTTCTTTTTTCGTGATATACCGTGCTGGATGGGTGGAGTCAAGCAAAAGTAACAGTCATTCGCATGATTGGTAGGTTCCCTCCACATCATTGGTACACCAAAAGGCAATGAACGTTTCTTTTTGTTTAGCCACTTAATCAGATTTGTGGAGCAAGTTGTGCAACTAAAATGTGGTACCCACGATTTGTCTTGGTTTTTAATTTTAATTCCAAAACAATGGAAGTAAGCAGTTTCTAAACGTTGTGTTATTGAGCATCTCTGGTTAGTAAGGGTCACCTTACCACAAATGTAGAAAAAATTGTCTGCACTATTAACACATTTACGCGACATAACGAAAACTGTAGATTTTTCACTAAAAATTACAAAAAAAACGGTAACAATTTCACGTTTTAACTGTTGAACAAAACACAGTCAACGTTAAACACAACAAACAAATGTGAAATAATAAAATTTCCGCGGGTAATCACTAAATATTTTGAGTTATCAGCATTAATGTGATAAATCTGTCGCGCTACCCTCTATTATATTTATAAGGCATAAATGCACAATAAGAGCTAATTATGAATTTTAACTTGTATATTTATGTTCAACGAGGGAAATACAATCAATATAGTATATTTTCATGTAGAAGGCAATTTTGATGTAGACCAGTGTAATTGGTATGAAATAAGTTCTTTGACTTTGACTTCCGAAAATTCAGTCTTATTGGCGTATAGCCATTTAAGCGGCTGAAGTCGAAAGACTTTACTTGCCAACATTGGGCGGCCCAAAATTTCAAAAGAAGTCAACTGCACTAAAAACTATTATTTTTATGCTAAACCTTTCAAGAAGGGTCAGGCAAGGTAATGCTTCATGATTTTGCTGAATTTTGACGAACTTTTTGCCTAGCACTTATAACTTTTCATTTTGTAAAACGACTTCTGTTTCTAGTTTTTCCCTTTAAATCTCATTGTTTACCCCGCTTTGTTTCCAACAGTGGTTGCACATCTTAATTTTATAGCACAAGGTATTTCCCCATTTACCTTCGCGCTCTCCCGCGCTAAGCCGCTGCTCTTATTTTCAAATTATCTATATATTATTCTAAGACAAGGCGCTTATTTTCAGAGATCTACAAAACGTACAGAGACAATAATACACTTTTGATATATTTGCGTTTAAAGTTCTTAAATTTTTACATTAAGCTAATATAAGCAGCGCTTCTACAGAAAAGAGCATGTATGTAAGAGAATGAATAATTAAAAATGTTTCTGTCATTTGCGAATGCGCAAGTGCGAAACAACAATGTTGTCTGCTCGGTAGCAAAATGACAATAAGCATAAATAACTTGATACGAGACTCTTTGGTTCGAGAGAGAGCTGTCAAAACTCGCATTTTTTATAACATTTGCCAATGATGCCACTGCTGAAAAATATTAACTTGGGTATTTAATAAATTATACAAAACACTAAATTAAACACTTTAAAAATGCATACATACATATATATGTAAATGCTAAAATGCAAAATCATTAATTAATTTACATAAACATTTATTTTGCCAAAATATGTTCGCACAGTTTCATTTCACACTAATTTCGTCAAGTAATTATAGCGCTGCTTTTCTGGCATCCCGCCTTTTTCACTAACTGCTGGTTGACGGCACCCTGATTATGTTTTGTTGCCAGCTCAGAAAACAGATCAGCTGCAAGCGAGAGAGCAAGAAAAGAGATTCTAATCAAGTTATCTATGACAATAAGAGAATGACGAATATTACAAATTACAAATGTTTGCTTTGGCATGTGCACTGGTACATACATACATATGCATGCGCTAAGGCGCTATCAACGATTTGACATGCGCTCTCTTCTATGTTGCACGAATATGTATGTACGAGCTAAGGAACACTGCGCTTTGACATGCGCACTCTACTTTGTTTTATATTCACACATACATACTTACAAACATATGTATGTATATACATATGTATGGGCGAAGACGCAAGTGCAAAATCTAACAGAAATATAGTTGTCGGCGTTATTTTGATTAGAAGTGTTATTGCGTTAGGTAAGCTTTGAGTCAGTTCAGTTTTCTTCCAAAAGTCAAGGCGGCTATTACCAGCGAATACATACTACATACATCGAATTTCAGTTCAGATTCAGATTAATTATTAAAAATAAAATGCCAAACCAAAGGCGAATTAGACGAAAAAGGAGTTTAACAGGTCGAAGAGAAGAGGTGAATGTTATAGATAAAAAGGAATTTTTAATTGTTAATGTATGTATATAAATGAATTGACCTGTTTTATTAGAGCCGTAGTCATGCAGGATATATGGCAAGTTATTTCAAAGCTGCCCTAAACTCCGTAGTTCTTCCGGGGTATAGTTCGCTGGGGGTTTGACTAATAGATATATGTTTACACTGTAAAGCAAAACATTTTCATTGTTTTATATTCGTAATATAAGTTATCGACTTGTATTGTACAAGTCTAAAAAAAAGATTTTTTCGTTGGTCGCAAGACCTTTATTGAATCACCAAAACATTAATACTAACAACTTAATTCTACTTATTCTCTCTTAAATTTACCCTATTTCTACCTGTGTCAGCAATTGGTATTGGTCGGCGCATGCCGGATGTTGTTGCAAGTGTTTTATTTTGATTATTCCTTTTTTAGGTCGATCCAGAATTTTGATCGGCGCATGCCGGATATTGCGCTGCTGATATTGACAATTTTGCTGAGCGCGCGTCTGGGCTATTTCCCAGTTCATTGTAATTGTTGACTTAGCGCAATAGTGTTGGTGTTAGCTTTGGTTTCAACTTAGCTGGTGCTAACTTATATGTACATACATACTTATTGTCTTAATATTTGATTGAAATTGTTACTAGGTAAGAAATGGCTTTACGACATGTTGTCACGGCGGAAAAGTTAAACTTCAAGAATTACGTGTACCTGAGTTTTTGAAAGCTGTGTTAGAAAATGATTTGAGCTCTTGGCGGGGACACTATTTGGAGAATATTCGGCAGTTAAATAGTTCGTTTGCTTTTGCATCTTTCGAAGCGAAAATTGCGGAGCCTACAGGGCGCGGACCATATTGCTTCCGAATACATGGATCATATATCATCCTTCAGAATCCTCCTACGCCCAGCTGTTTATTCTTGACACGGATCAAGCAACTGATATAAGGGCACAACAAAATTCAAACTGCGATTGGTATTTGCTGAGAGAAATCCACGAAATGCTTTCAAATATTAACCCCGTGGCAAATGAGTATAAGCATATGGCGAAGAGAAGAAAATCGCAATGCTCGCCGAATTAGCATGATACTTTTGCTTAGATCGATTATTACGTGATATTCACCAAAATGAAATACCTTTTGGTGGAAAGGTTATTTTATTAGGTGGTGATTTCAGGCAAGTTCTTCCTGTGGTGCCCAATAGCTCACGCGCCGCTATAGTTGGTAACTGGTTGAAACGGTGCTCACTTTGGAAATTTTTTAGGTGTCTCAAACTCTCAACGAATATGCATTCTAAAGAATCCTTATACAACAGTTTTCTTTTGCGTGTTGGAGAAGGCCGAGAGCTCTCTTCAGAGTCGAAAATCAATATACCAGAAGAGATAATTTTGCTAAATGAAAATTTAGTGGATTGGGTATTTCAGCCTCAGTCTGGTGTTATTAGTCAAAACCATTTGAAGGATCGGGCAATTTTGTGTCCAAAAAATGATCACTGTACGATAATAAATAGCGAAATAGTAAATATGTTGCCCGGTGAAGAAAGGGTATATTATAGCGTGGATACTGTTGTATCTAAAGATCCTCAAGAGCATGTCGGATTTCCTACAGAATTTCTAAACTCCCTTAATTTCAGTAGAGTAGCGCCTCATGAGTTAAGGCTTAAGGTTGGAACAGTTGTGATGTTAATCCGCAATCTTAATACATATGAAGGGTTGGTCAATGGGACTCGCTTGATAGTAAAAGCACTACATTGTAATTGTTTGGAGGTCGAAATTTTAACCGGTGAATCACAAGGGAAACAAATTTTATTGCCCCGTATAAATTTACAGCCCAGCGAATCAACACTTCCTTTTATTTTAAAGCGTCGCCAATTTCCAATAATTGTAGCATTCGCAATAACAATAAACAAATCTCAAGGGCAGACTCTAGCAAGAGTTGGTGTTTTCCTCAAGGAGGATTGTTTTACGCATGGCCAGCTGTATGTCGCATTGAGTCGAGTACGATCTTATATATCAAAGTTAAGACTTACGACCAAAATAAAACCACTACGAATGTATTTTTCCATGAAGTACTTGAATAAATTGAGTTTTTATAAAAATTTTTTTTTTTCCTTTTTTCATTTTAAATAACGGAGTCCCCCGATTATCGGGGGTTATTACTAGTATTTATTAAGTTAACGGTACTGCTGCATTTTACCGCTTTAATAAACTCGCCAAGGATTTTTTCATTGTTTCTTACACTACTCAAGTACACTTACTCAAGTTATTTGTAAGCGTTGAATATTTGCACTCTCCCTCTCCACTTTCTCCGTTTTTTCTCAAAGTAATGAGCGCGCATATGCCAAAAATTAGTCTCGCAGGGAAATTGTGAAAACGCAAAGTGTGGACCGCCTGCTATTACCGCCATGTTAGTGGGGCGGTGCGCATCCAAATGAAAGGATAAACACTCGTATTTAAGCACAAAAACAGAAGCAAATAGCGCAGAATAGTTGAAAAAAAAGGAATTGAAAAATTTCGAAATTTCACCTAAACTCAACAAAAGCGTTTTTAAGTGGCTACCTTCTGTTGTAAAAGCTGTTACCTTGGTGATTGGACAGCGCAGTGGGTCATTAAGTGTGTTGATTTGGGTTGCAAAAATTTAACAAAGAGAAATTTAAGTGAAAAGTGAATAATAATAAAAACTACCAAGTGGAAAGAGAGTTAGGTAGACAAAGCTTATGCCCGGTTTCACAGTCCATACTTATGTTGTACTTAAGATAAAACAGGAAAATAGTATTTTACAGTTCATACTTATGTAATGCTTAAGTACTGAAAAGGGGAGACTTAAGCAGTGCTTAAATAACAGCTGATTTTTGTTTTGAATTTTCAGTTATTTGTGAAAAAAAGAATAATAAGCTATACGAGTAACAAATTATATTTTGTGAAAGAAATATGGAATCGGATTGGGATTGCGATTTTGACAGTGACCCAGAATACGATGGCCTCTGGAATGTTATAATAATGCGACGAACAAAAGAAATCAGGTCCCGGCCGAAATTCTTCAAGCTATATGACGAAAAAGATTTCCGCGACAGATTTCGGATTAGCAAAAAAAGAGCCTGGAATGTGCTCGATTGTATTCGACTACAAATTGAACACAAAACCAAGTGGTACATCTAAATTGCCTTAAACGACTCAATTATGTATACATTTCTTTTAGGAATCATGCATTATCACCAGAACAAATGATTTTGCTTACATTGAGGTTTTATGCTACGGGAAATATGTTGAGGACAGTAGGAGATTTAGTTGGAGTATCTAAAAGTACGGTATCAAGAGTTATAACAGTAGTTTTGCACCACATAGCCCAATTAAAAGACCATCACATTTATATGCCAAAAGCGGAAAGAAACCTGAAAAAGTCCCAGAGAGACTTTTGTAAAATAGCTAAATTTCCTCGAGTGATCGCAGCAATTGATTGCACTCATATAAAAATTATTTCTCCAGGTAAAGAAAGTCCAAAATATACTTCACTCAAAAACTTTTTATATATTTTATATATAGGTGGGCAAGACGCAGAGCTATTTCGTAATAGAAAAAGTATATTTTCCATCAACGTCCAGACGTTATGTGATAGTAATCTCCGCATCATAGACATCGTTGCACCGTGGCCTGGATCCATTCATGATGCTACTATTTTCCGTAACTCTCGTATTCATTGTCGATTAGAATCTGGAGAATTTGGTTCTGGAATAGTAATTGTAGACAGTGGTTATGAAAATAACCACTTCGTGATTACGTCACTAATGCATGTCAATACGAGTGCAGAAAATCTTTTTAACGAGTCTCATATAAGAACTCGGAATTGTATCGAGCGCTCATATGGAGTCTGGAAGCGTAGGTTTCCGGTATTATCACTGGGCTTGCGCTTGCATCTGGAAAAAACCCAAAGCATTATTGTTGCAACACCAGTATTACACAACATCTACTGCAATAATCGCGATATAATGGCTCCGTCACTTTCAAGTGGAATTGAAGATGTTGTAAACAATATGATTAATATACCCAATAATCGCAATGTTGAAAGTCATACAATAAAAAATCTTAACAGAAAATGTTTAATAGATAATTACTTCAGTTTATTGTAGTTTAATAAATACGTTTATAATTTTACATATATGTATTTTTTATTTCACCCTTCCAGATCCTTTTTCTTTCTTTCCAAATCTACTGCTAAAATTTTCATTTCCAAATCATGTTTTTCTTTCATCAACTTCGTTGATAGGTTGTTATTTTCTTCTAATAACTTCATTCTTTGTTCGCGCTCCGCATATATTATTTTTATATCCGCTTCATATTTTTCTTCCGTCCATTTTGCTTTCATATCTGCTAACTTTGCCCAAGCATTTTTCGCAGATCTTTGTGGTTTTTCTTCAAATTTTAGTTTTGAATATTTTGCTGTTTTCAACTTGCTGGGATCATATTTGTTCCAAAGCTGGTTTGATTCAACGTTTAATGTAACGTTGGCGGATTCTAAAAGATAGATTTATTTGTAATGATTCTGGTATTTTTTTACTTTAAAATTCTTTACCATTTATTCCTTTATAATTTTCCATTTCAGTCGTGTTTTCGAAATCCACTATGCTTTCTAATGTATCTTCCTCCAATATCACGGACTCTGTTTTAGAGAATTGATAAAATCATACATTTGAAATATCATGAAAATAAAATCAAGTGTATAAACTCACCATCAATATTTGCGGCAATTACATCATTGTCATACACCCTCTGCATGCCACTAACTTGCTTCCCACGCAACACAGTCAAAAGTTTTACATCAAACTCAGTTAACAGTTTCTTTAATGGTGATCCTCCTCCATTTAAATAAAGAGACCTTTTATCCTCTGCAACTCGCTTTTTTACCTCTCTTTTCAGATTGAGATACTTTTTATACTCTCGCAACAAAGCTGCTAAGGAGAGTATTATAGTTTTGTTCACATAACGGTTGTTTGTAAGTCCTAAAACTAAAAGAGTCAGATACAGGGTTATATATACTAAAGTGATCAGGGTGACGAGTGGAGTTGAAATCCGGATGTCTGTCTGTCCGTCCGTCCGTCTGTCCGTCCGTCTGTCCGTCCGTCCGTGCAAGCTGTAACTTGAGTAAAAATTGAGATATCATGATGAAACTTGGTACACGTATTCCTTGGCTCCATAAGAAGGTTAAGTTCGAAGATGGGCAAAATCGGCCCACTGCCACGCCCACAAAATGGCGGAAACCGAAAACCTATAAAGTGTCATAACTAAGCCATAAATAAAGATATTAAAGTGAATTTTGGCACAAAGGATCGCATTAGGGAGGGGCATATTTGGACGTAATTTTTTTGGAAAAGTGGGCGTGGCCCCGCCCCCTACTAAGTTTTTTGTACATATCTCATAAACTACTATAGCTATGTCAACCAAACTCTACAGAGTCGTTTTCTTCAGGCATTTCTATATACAGTTCAAAAGTGGAAGAAATCGGATAATAACCACGCCCACCTCCCATACAAAGGTTATGTTGAAAATCACTAAAAGTCCGTTAACCGACTAACAAAAAACGTCAGAAACACTAAATTTTACGGAAGAAATGGCAGAAGAAAGCTGCACCCAGGATTTTTTTAAAAATTGAAAATGGGCGTGGCCTCGCCCACTTATGGACCAAAAACCATATCTCAGGAACTGCTAGACCGATTTCAATGAAATTCGGTATATAATATTTTCTTAACCCCCTGATGACACGTACGAAATATGGGTGAAATCGGTTCACAACCACGCCTTCTTCCAATATAACGCTATTTCGAATTCTATCTGATGCCTTCTCTGTATAACATATGTATACATTAGGAACCAATGATGATAGCGGAATAAAACTTTACAAAAATACGGTATTTGAAAAATATATAAATGACGTATAATGAAATCTCGATTATCACTTTATCATGCGAGAGTATAAAATGTTCGGTGACACCCGAACTTAGCCCTTCCTTACTTGTTTGGTATTGCTGTTATTGCTATGGCTGCTGTTTGTTAAATGCCCATGCGAATAATTAAAAAATGAAAGGAAATGAGGAGAAAAGCAGTGGAGCCAAATGAAAAGTATAGAGGAAGAGGCGCAATACTGCGGCAAAAGATGTCCGCTTCCTTTTATCATACAAATTTGCGGCTTTCCTTTGATAGCTGATTCTGGTGTTGTTATATAATATATGTATATATAGTGGGTATTACCACCATATAATCTAAGGAATTATTACTCGAGAATTGATCCCGCTTTCCCCCATTGACATGCAAAATAGGGTTTTAATATTTCAACCTGCGATAAAGATTTGTAGTATCTTATAGAGAATATCCCGAACCCAGTTACTTAGAGAAATTAACTGAGTAAATCAAAATATACTTTCAACATTAAACTTCACACCATCCAGTTCCATTGTACTTAAGTTGAATAGTTGAGACAGTCCAATATAGTAGGCGTTTTTATGACTACAGGTGAAGTTCAGCTAATATCTACCTCGGCAAATGAAAGTTCAAGATTTCGAACTATATTTACGACTGACATAGCTGATTAATCACATACATATATTACTTCATTCAGTCTTCTTGATTGCACTTTTACGAACTTTTTTCAGCTCAAGGAGGTCTGTTTTACACTCTAACAGGCCTGTAAACATATTTTCTGGTACCGAAGAAATTAAATATTTGGTAACTCTGAGTTTTAGCTTCCATTTATGTCCATGAACACCGAACTCCGACAGATATTCATGTAATAAAGCAAATAAAATTGCTAGTTTAATACAGGCTAAGAAAAAGACATGAAATCAAATGCAGAATCACTTTTGCCAACAGGTGCTACTTTGGACTGAGTAGTCAATTGAAAAGTAAAGCACCATATCGACGAACACAGACCACATTCCACAAGTCCCTCACCAATCCCGTCCTGCTATATCGTGCAGATGCATGGACAATGACCATATCTGATTTTGAAAAAGTTCATCTGTTTATTGATTTGAGTTTATCACATTTTTTTATATATTCACTTCATTATGGTTTGATACCTTAACTTTAGTTGAGATACAAGCGTGGGAAAAGCGCTTTAGCGATAAAAGAGTCTCCTTTCAACTAGAGCAGTCCCAGAGAACTCCACCTATTCGAGGTCTGATATAATCGGGATCTTACATGTATTACAACTACAGACTACCTGATCAAATTGGACCGAGAATCTGCTTTGTTGGTTACATAAATTAAACTCTGTAGGACTTGTCTTGCACTTGTCCTTCTGTCGCTGCTGCCTTCATATATTTATGTGAATGTTCAACGTGACGAGCTGAACCGATTTACACATGTCTGTCTGTCTGCATATACGAGAACTGGTACACCATCAGATTTTGAGATATCGATCTGTAATTTTCAACACGTCGTTTTCCACGCAATAAGGTGCCAGTTTGTTAGAACTGGCGATGTTGAACCTCTAATGAATATAACTACTTATATGGAAACTTTTTTCTGGCAAGATATCTTCACATAATGTGGTATAGATTATTGGCCGAGGCAAAGGTTTTATCCCTTATTAAGTAACTCGAGCGCCTTAATATGGTGCAGCCAAAGTAAAGTTTTATTATTTTATTTTTGTCACCTCCTTGCTTACCACACGTCTTTTTTTTCATCTTCCAACCACAGTCTTTACTCTGCAGTCAATTGTCTCAGCTGTCAGTTGTCGTTTGTCCGGTTTTGTCGGTCATCAGCGAATTTATTTACCTAATGATCGCATTTTGTTTGGCTGATGATGATAGGGTTAATTATTATGAATATTATTGGTGTTGCTAGGCGTACCTTGCGCGACATAGGCACCAATCTGCTTTGTTTCAAACTGTTCATATTGTTATTTTGCCTGTTTGTTGCCAATTTTTTTTTTACATTTTGCAGCCTATGCAAATGAGCATGCTTTGTTGCCAAGCAAAATAGAAAATTTTGCGGAAAATGATAAACTAAGCCAAAGTGAAGTCGGTAGTAACGGATTTCATTTCGGCCATTTCAAGTCAAATAAATGATACCACAGCTAGAGAATAATAAATTAATAGTTGCTGATGGTGACAAGAAGTTTTTAACCGAATTTGGAACAATAATCGGCTGGGGAAATAAATAGTAGAAATACTTGAGGCAAATAAATGATAATTACTCCCAGGAGATCGCCGCTCTTTTATAATCAAGGTCTAATGGACGGAGACCTTCGTTCTTTTGTTGTTTTACATTTCCTTTTTGATACGTGCAACGTCAGATGAGTCAAAGCGATCGTCACTCACTCGTTCACGCTCACTTTTTTAATAAGTAGATTAAGCAAAGACACTTCAACATTTACCACAAAATTCAGTTTTTGGATTGGTCTTTGAAATTCTCACTAAGAACCTCTCAGCTGATTTGATTAGATTCTTAAACTTTATGTGTTTGACTTGACTTCCCATCGTCTAATAACTTCACACCAGATGTCCAAACATCAGTCGCCGGCAGAATACGATCAGCTCACATGCAAGAAGGAAGCGTCTAATAAGTCATGGAGATCACATCATATCTACCCTTTTAGTATGTGTAACCTAGACTTCAAAGATTATCTCGAATATTGGTTACAAACGAACGGACCAGTCCGCGAGTACAAGATTAATGGACACAGAAAAAGCATTTGACCACTTAGTAAGGTTGTAGCATTCTCTTTCCTAACTGTAACATACATATAGTATGTACAAGTATATGTATATGAACTTTAGAAATGCATGAAATAAGACAAATATTGACATATATCGATAAACATTCTCAGATTGTATTGTCACAGTTCCGAATCAAATCAAAACAACATCTTTAACTCAATATTTTTCGGAGACCTGAGTTCAGAGATGTGATTTTTGGATTTGAACTGATGAATTGATATGTGAAAGGCTTTTGGTTATACCAAATTGACGCTTTCTATATCACAGCGGATGCTTTTCTGACCTTCGACATCTGCAGTTTGAGGTTATGGACATTTATTTACTCATTGGGATTCCAAATCGTTGGAATTTAATATTGCTCTATCTTGTTAGATTTACATACATAACTAGTGATGGCAATTTTTTTTTAATCGATTAAATAATCAAATGATTGGTTGCGAGATATAAAAAATAATTGCAATTAATGTAAAAAAATCGATTAATCGATTAATTCCAATGTTTTCAAATAATACTAAATTGCACAAAGACCACCACCAAGTTTCAGCGCCGAATCTTGTATTATAATGCTCTATCACAGAGTCCCAGACCTATCCTAAACGAGAAAATATATTTGAAGTTAAGTAGCACAATGACATTAAATTTATCAAAATATGTACAGCAATCTTAAAGTAAAAGAATTGCCTCTTGCTTGAAAGACTATGTTTTGCAACTTTGCGTAAAAATAAAACCAATAAAATCTAGGAGACTATATTCTTATTTCAGACATTCAAATTATGTCGGCATATACACAAAAACAAAAACGGAAATAAAATTAAAATATCGTATTAAAAATTCATTTGCCTTAGCTTAAATGAAAATATGTATATTCATTGAAGTCAAGAAAATGTATTCTCTGTTCAACCAAGTTTGAACAAAAAGCAATTTCGATAAAAAGTTTGTTGTCAAACGATTGCGTTTTTCGGTCGTAGTTTCACCCGCTTTTGAGAAAAGCCGCTCAGCTGGTACTGAGGTACCAAGTAGATGACAATACTTTTTTGAAAGTCCGTACAGTTTTGGGTAAACGGTTTTCATTTCTTCCCAAGCATCAATAGTGTTTCGACTTTGTTCTAATACCTGACAATTCAAATAAGAGCTCAATTCATCTTGTGGATATGTAAAATCGTTGTCCTTCCTCCTTCTTTTGTGCACTACAGTTTTGTGAGGGGCCTAGAGGTCAAACTCATTCTCTACCGATTCCACTGATGACTTGCTGCTCGTTTCCATAGTATCATCTGCAACTGTTATTTCAGTACGTAAAAACTTTATAACTGGGGGCAACGCTAATGGGTCTTTGAAATGAATTATTTTGAATCTCGGGTCGAGTAATGTTGTTGCAGCTAGCAAAAAGGAATGTTCGATGTAGCAAAATGTACGATCAAACTGATTTAACACGACATCTTTTAGTTTTTCAGCGACTGGCTGTTTAGCTGTTATTCTCACTATTTGTTCCCGACCACAGTGAACTAATGGAATCACTTGACTTAACGTTACTCGTTGATCACCACTTAGATGTACAGTCATTGCCTCTAATGATCTCAATATACTGAGTATTTCCATGATATCATCTTTTTCCTTAGATGTTGTCATTACCGGTGCGTCAGAATAGTTGAAGAGTATTTGGTTAATATATGAACATAGTTTAATGAACCGTTCAAGCATGTAGTAGGTCGAATTCCAACGTGTTTTCACGTCCACAATTGGCTTAAGCATTTTGCCTTCAGCTACTCCGGCAGCAGCTTTCATATTTCGAAGATCATCATTAGCTTTAACACTTCTTTTTAGCCGCTTAACTATTTCTTTGCATTCTACAGCAACTGCATTTACTTCAGGATTGTTCAGTGAGTTTTACATACTAAATTGAGGGTGTGTGCAAAACAAGGAATATGGCGTTTTTTGCCAAATGGATCATGTACAGCTTTTACGATGTTTGCACCATTGTCGGTCACTACAGCCATTACTTTTTTTTCGTCAATAGAAAAGTCTTTCAAAGCAGCAATGAGAACTTTGGAAATATGTGATGCAGTATGTGCTTCTGTTAATTTATAAACGCCAATTGTTTCATTAAATTGCTTCGTCCCATTTACACCATGAATGGTCAAACCAAACATGCTATTCATTTCTACATCAGTCCAGACATCTGTCGTTCTTCATCGTTCATATTTTCAATGTGAGCCGTGATGGTATTTCTTATTGGGACTTTGTAAAGAGGAAAATGTTGCTTCATGAAACTTAAGAAGCCTTTACCTTTTAAAAAATAAATGAACAAAAAGCGTCATTCATTATAAATTTTTTTTGTAATGTATTTTAATATACCTTCAACTAAGTCAAAAGGTAGATTATCCTTGATAACCATTTCCACTATTCCATGCTGTAGCTTTTGGTTCTTTGAGCCATGAAGCGAAAAGTTTTCAATATTTTGGAAGACTTTAGAAATGAGGAGTTGAGGATTTTTACTGCTACAGCTAGGTAGCTCTCTCATGCTGCCTTCTTTCGGTTTCTTGCTGCTGAAGCTTGGCCCCTCACTTAAAGGGCTTTCATTAATTGGTTTGCAACTCGGCATTTCAATCATGGTGTCAGTGTCATCATAACTTAGGGAAACATTGTCTTTACTCCTAGATTGCAGAGTCTAATTTGTACACATATATTTATGTATATATACCTAGAAGAAATTGTATTTAAAAATGTAATACCGATTGCTCCAACTTACCACCAATTTGCAGGCTACAGTTGCATGCTTTAATTTTAAATCTTTCAACATATTTGATGTGTTATTAGAAAATTTTAAATGTTTGCAGCAAAGTTGACATTTAACATAGTTATCGCTTATTTCATTAAAAAGTTTCCACACTCCGCTTTTAACTGACGCCATTGCTCTTCAAACAACTGAATGTAAAATGCGTTTGACTTAACTGTAAGTGCAGTGTTACCAGACATTCATTTGTTGATATTAAACTACGTTGACATATTAGAATTTAACTATGTTTACACCGTTTCCAGTTATAAATGACTGATGCGACCAATTTCGACCCTTGTACACTAACTTAGATGAACATAAAATGTATTAAAATTCAAAATGCTGTTTGCGATTATTTTGCAATTACTCGAGTAATAATCGACTAATTAAAAAAGGTGTTTCGATGCAATTAAATCGTAAATTGAATGAAAATAATCGATTAATTTAATCAAATGATTAATCATTGCCATCTCTATACATAACCCATTAAAAGTGGACCACGCATTCGGTAGATCTTCGATATTCATTAAAAGTCAAGGCTTCTTCCTACACCTATGTATATCCTCTTTTGACATAGTTTCAAACGAGGAAGAGCTATTGATAACATAGTTTCAAGTTGCAAGAAACAGGACTTCCAAAGGTTTCTTGCTAATCGCAGAAAGCCTGAGAAGTACTGGCGCCGGCTAAAAGCTCAGTTATTTATCTTGTTAGTCCTCTGAAGAGAGCTGTGACCTCAACTAATGGACTAGTTTTGAAATAATTTGAAATTCAGGCAAAGCATAAGTCTTATCCTTAAAACGTCAATAGAGTCGTTCCACTATAATATTCTGACCAAGTTGCGGTAACATTGTTGAAAGAACTTATCTACTTCGTCCTTCTGGACCAATTTCCATTTAATGTGGAGCCTTTTCTGTTTAGTGCCCGGTGAAATAAAAAAGACTTCAGCTTATTCGACAAAGGTATGCAATCCTCCGTACATAATATCAACTCTGAAATAATCTATTTTTATTCAAATACAAATACGTTTTATTGCGAGTTGCGAGTTTTCGTAAAATACGTTTTATTTGTATTTCCTTGCTGAAAGAGCTCAAAATGACGTGTGCTTCAGTTTTCGCCTCAAAAACCATTAAACAACTGCCAAGACACTGAGAGGCAAAGTGAGAAATCAAAGTAAAGAAAACTGAAGGCTGACAAAACTTTTTATGCTAAAAGTTTAAATTTGATTAAATAGTGACAGTGGTCGTTATCTCGCATGCTAGTTATTGTCGGCCATGCCAGGCTGGAGCCGGAAGAGATAAACACAGTCAACATAACACAAATAACAGCAAAAATAATAATAGAAATAAAATAAAATAAAATAAAATAAAAATGTTGCTCAGCAAAAAGGGTAAAATGTGCGACGAGTGGATGTAAAAATAGTGTCGCGTTGAGCAGCGGCCACCTTAAATGCAATAAACTCGCTCGTACTGCAACAATTTCGACAAAATCACTGCGTGAGGACTAAGTTGGTAGAATGCATCACAGAAAAAAGTGAATGTTCAGTTTCTGTAAGTAACCCAACGGTAATAAAAACGTATAAACTAGAAAATTGTGCTGACAAATACAGGCAGACACGACGAATAAGCCAGCGCATATTTTGGATGTGAAACAAGTATAGTGGGACCCTTTAGGGAACGTTTGTACTAAATTTATGGTTTCCGAGGTTCAGTCCAAATCAGCTTAGCTGACGAAAGCTGTTTTGCGAGTTTTCGTAAAATCACTTTTGCTGAGGTGTACGAACGGTATTTCATAGATAGAGATTTTCTACGAATGCGTCCTTTAATTTGCACCCTTCGAACCATATTGTTCAGGTGTCCGAAAGAAGCTCATAACACTACGGTAATAATATTGTGTTTACAGCCGCAATAAGCGTAGGCTTAAAAAAATACTATTTGGAAAACTACACACAGATTGAGAAGATTATCAATTTAAAAGAACGCTTGTTAGGTCCAAGGGAACTAATTTTGAAAATAAAGTTCTAACGAGCTCAATCCAAATTTGGGAACAACGTATAAAATTATTTTATTTACGCACCAGGAAGAATTCATAGGATCTTTATACGGATAACACTCGACAAGCTTGTAACGAAGCTTTTTTCTGCCCCTGCTTCTTACAAGTATAAATTGCTGAGGTATACTCGCCGTGTCCAGGGTTCGTTACAATAAATTTGTAAATATTGGGGCTCTTCTGCGAATCGTACTTTATTTCATTCAACTTACATTAATATGTATTAATCAATGTTGCAAAATTGTCTCCTGCGTTGTACTGTCGCCGCCCGAGGACGACGCTGTCAGGGTAACGGTTCTGTGTGGCCCGTTAGGGCAATACCGTTTCCCGCTCTGATGCGTTCCTGGGTGCTAGACGACTGCAATGACGATGTCCTGCGACGTGCGTTGACGCTCTCGTGCTACGACGACCACGCTCAGCTATTTCTGCCGACGCTCGTGTAGGCTTCAATGACGGTGTCCTGGCGTACACGTTGACGCTCCTCCGCAACGACGACTGCGCTCGACTACTTCTGCCGGTGATCCTGTATGCATCGATGACGATGTCCTGGCGTATACGTTGACGCTCGCGTGCTACGACGACTACGCTCGGCTACTTCTGCCAGCGCTCGTGTAGGCTTCAATGACGCTGTCCTGATGCCGACGCTCGTGTAGGCTTCAATAACGCTGTACTGGTATACACGTTTACGCTCCTCTGCTACGCTGGAGAGGTCCTTTTAACCACTTTTGCTGCGTAGAGATCCCGGATCACGGAAGACTGTGTTAGCGGCCGCGATGTTAAAGGTTGAGTTGGTCAGAGGATAAACTCACTACCAAGCTCACCCTTAGCAGACGCGTTCACAAGTCAGGGTATCAAGACTAGCCAGAGGATAAACTCACTGCGTAGTCTGATGCCAAGCGTGCGTACGCTGTCACCAGGAATAAGGGGATGTTAAACTTATTCCAGTGTGAGAGCGCCTCAAAATTAGCGTTTTTTATAACATTTTCCATTATTGCCAGATCGAACAAACTAACAATTTTTGGGCATTTTAACCCAATACCCAACATTTAGTACGAATATAAATTACTAATTAGTGGTTATTTATTATATGGAGAAACTATTTAAATCTTTTTAAAGAATATTATAACAACTGACTTTTGTCCTTTCAATACCCAATAATAGGATTTAAGGTTGTTAGCTCTCAATCATTAAAAATTTTTAATAATTTTCAATTGAAAATATTACTATGATGTTTCAAATTACAAAACATTTCATCAAATACCTTTAAATTTCACAAATTTATTTAATTTTCATTGTTTTGCATTTTTGATAAGAGGTCTTGAACGATGCAACAAATCCCTCCGTATACATATATATTTTTTGGTAAGATTTCAATCTGGCCATCGCTCGTTTCCAATTGCTAAACGTCAAAACCTCCTGACCTCGATCAACTGTCAAAGTTTAGGTGGTTTTGACGTTTAGCAATTGCTCTCTCACTTCCAGTGAGAGAGGAGTTAATCATCTCTTTATCTCTGCTGTCACAGTCCCGTGCTGACTGACTGATCATCCATCACCTAACTCCCCAGCAAGCCTGTGCTGTGTGCTAAAACATTCGCAACATGTTGCGTTGGGATGGCGTGTGTTGCTGGGACGGCGTATGTTGCTGGCAGTGACGTGGTTTTACCGCTGCGTATGCATGCTTGTTGTTGTTTTGTCTGCTTGCCTGATTTCTCCGTCTCCGTGGTATCCCGATGTATTGCTTGCGTGGCGTGGTTTTACTGCTGCGTATGCGTTGTTGTTGTCATTTACTCTGCATGTCTGGTTTCTCGATCTTCTTGTGTTTCTAGAAGTGGCGTGGTTTTCCCGTTGTGTTGTGAACAATAGGGTGTGCCTTTATGGGTTGTGTGGGGTAAATTCTGTATAGATATTTAGTTCTCACAAGCTATTTCGATAGAGTCGGACCAAACAACGAGAAATATTAGTGTTACTTGAGGAGTCCTTGCATGCAAAATATATACAGTCCTAACCCATGCTATATCTGCAAAGCGCCTAAGACCAGCCACAAATTTATTGAGCCCGTTAGTATCTACTTCAGCCAATACACCAGATTTATAGGAAGTATGACCAAGATGATCCAATCTTAATCTGGTGAAAGCTGGACAGATGAGGCGGAAACATCTTTCTCCGTCCAAATGTTTCAATCGCATCTTCCTTCCTGCAGATTTAACAAATTGTGTTCTCTAGCTGGCCTTACCGCGTGAAAAACAGTAGACAGGGTCCAGTTAGGACACTTATCATTGCGATTATGTGAACCTTTGTATGATTTAGAAGTTCAATGAATCTTTTGCGATCTACTCTATGCCAGAATGCTGTCACAAACCCACAAGCCCAACGCAACGCCAAAGGCATTATCAGAAATCTCAAGGCCTTCATTGCAGTTCTGCTATCGGAAAATACTCTTGGTAACTTACCCAGCATTTTTTTTCAGTTTGAGAAAAATGACAACAGCTGCCGTTGCAAATTATAGAAGAACTAAGGTCTTGAGAGAGTTCAGTTTCAAATGTCAGAAAATTAACTCTAAGCCATTATTCGTGAAAATATTCGTATCGGACATAAAACAGAGCAAGCAATATTGTCGTACATACTTATCACCGTGTTCTTGAAAATATATACGTATATGCATACAACTGGAATATGCTTAGTTATTTTTAACAACTACTTGATATTTGCGAAATACTGCGAAAATACGGAATTGTTTAACAAATTTTAAAGATAAGAAAACGTTCCGCGAATAGTGTTTGGGAGCGCGAGTACGAGTTACTTTAGGGTCATTTGCAAATAGATCCAATTGTCGTGGAAACTGGACGCAACCTCAAAGATTTTTACCTTGCATATTCCTTGCAGGCTTACAAATGAAATGCTGTTCACTTGCGCTTCGCATTTTGGCGCAACAATAATGTTGATGTGACTGCTCAAAAGCTACTAAAGTGTGTGACGCTTGAAAAAAGTATCGTAGAACACAGCACAGCTTCAAAAAGCAGCCAGCAAAATCGTCAACTTATTGTTGTCACAACAACAATAGTGCCACAGAGGTATTATGACAGTCACAATTCAAGTGCACAACCATGAAATGCATAAAAATAAAACACCGAAGAAAGTAGCCAAGTATCTTTACGAGTACAACTGCTAAGTATGCAACTGGTGAGTAAGTAATGATTGTGAACTAAATATATTTTGTGTTGGAAAAGTTCATAAAACTTGGAGAACATTTTCAAAAAATCAAAAACAAAAAATCGAAAATATGGTACTGAACTCAAAAATAGGGAGTAATACGTAGGAGACAATCGCAGTTGGGATGACCACGTAAAGTTTTAGTCTTTTTGGTTATTTTTATTTTCTGCAAATTTGGTAATCCACCACGAGTGCGTGAAGTACTCATAAAGCGGAGTAAGAAAATCATAAAAAATAGCAATAAAAAGAGTTTCAGACTCACATGTTAAGGACTAGTGCGACAGCAGCTCTGATGGTCGTAAAGTTATTAAGATGGTGACACAAGTGACTACTAAGATCGGTTTGGAGAATTTAGTTGATGTAAATTTTTATTCCTTTTCGCTGTTTGGCGCCAATTGGAGATTCTCAGTTTAGCCAGGTCTTTAGCTGCTGTCTCTTATTTCGCTGAACTATGTCAATGTCGTCGAACATCTCATAAGCTTATCGTATTGCGGTATTCGCCATTACCAATGCGCATAGGGCCATAAATCTTTCGCAGAACCTTTCTCTCGAAAACTCGAAATGTCGACTCATCAGATATATAACAATTTCCAGTTTGGAATTCCAACTTGCTTTAGAGTTCTACAAGGTCTAGACACCGAAGACACAATTTTATTCATAAATATTTTTTGAAGCGCCAAAATTTTTCTTCCGAACGGTCGTTTGAGTTTGCTGAATAGCCAGAAGTCATACGCAGATAAATCAGGCGAATACGGTGGGTGCAGAAGTTCGTATTGTTTAAAGATTACACGATAACCGAAGACGCCTGCCAACAGAACCTTTATTCCTGACAAGCTTTGACGTGTTTTATTTCATCTTGGGCTCTCCTTTGCAACGATATTCGGCTGATTGATCTCTGTTTCCAGGTCATAAGCATAAGTCCAAGACAACCAACATTGTTTCATAGATGTTAACGGTACGCTGTTTTTCGAAAAAAATTGGTGATTTTGGAACTAATCGTGCTTTTACTTTTTTAGGCCCAAATGATCTTTCAAAAAGGTTTTTACTGATCCTTCCGATATTCAAACAATTCCAGTCAGATCTCTGACAGTTAATCTTCGATTCTCATGATAAAAAGGATCTCGTGATCACAAAATTTATGGTTGTTGATAAGTGCTTCCTGAAGAAGCTGGAAGAAGTTTTTAGCTATTGCTAATGAGGTCATGCAGTTTTGACTAGTCAACGAGCTGGTAGTCTGAAACTAGAGTAGATGGAAAGCTCCCGACACCACCACCTGCTTTCTTAATATGTAAGTCATCATGAAACACAAGGACTTTGAAGCAAAAAGCTTAGGATTTCGACAGGTTTTGTGCAAGTTTTGTGGAACCTTAAGGAAATTATAAACATATCTCGGAAGAAAAATATCACAAGGAATTAAAATATGAATCCACATCTTAACTGTGGATAAACTCCATCAATCGCCAACACCGGTCAAATAAGAGTATGAAATATAGGTGCGTTAGCTACACAAAACCCCAGCCTTTATCCCTCATATTAGTAGACAACTTTTCTCATATCACATTTTGTTTTTGTAAGTTTGCAACCCATGTAACTTTGCTTAATACTAGTATGCCGCTAGTGTCAGCACTTGTTTTAGTTGATATATAAAACTATTATGTAAGCATTATTCGTATACAAGTTTCTTATGGATGAATCTAAAATGAAATTTGCATGCAAAATTGAATTTTATTAAGCAGTTCCGCGACGACACAACTCACAGCGAAAACAACAACAAGAACAAACACAATCATTTGTGTCACAAGAGCGAGCAGCAACCAAATTGCAAGACATAGGGCTTATTCGAGGCACTCCATAACTGCGACAATATTGCAGCCCTGATACTCAATTTGCAACACTGTTGCAGATGCTCAGCTGATACTTAAGCAAAATAATTGCAATATTTTGCGCGAATTGTGACCGAAAGTGAAACTTTAACCATGAACTTTTTAATAAATATAGCGATAGATAATTTTGAAAGCAGGGATAATAACCTGCTGCTTAAGTATGGAAAAAATAGAAAACAAATTTTTTTAACAAAGAGAAAGTGGTTCCTCGCTGAAATTTCAAAAAAGAGAACAGTGACGAAGATGATAAAGGTTTGGAAAACAATTCCATTGTACTATGATGATACATATTTCACGCATTTTCGCATGACTCGTGAAACATTTGCAGTAAGTATTGTTGTTTACTTTGTGGAAGTACGTGATAAATAAATTAATTTGTCTTAGGACTTGAAAAATGCGTTAGAACCTTTTTGGTCAACACCACACGGGGAATATTCCTTGGAACATTCCTTGCATATGACTCTTTGGAAGCTAAGCAATAGTAGCGTCACATATCGAGAGCTTGCCGATAGATTTTATGTTGGGCAAGGAACTGCCCACAAACTTTTCCTTAAAACAATCAAGACATGGCTAATGATCTATTTTAAGATAAGTGTTATATAATCAATTATTTAGGCCATATGCGACAGTAAGTTCTGTTTTTTAGATGTGTTCGTCGGCTACCCAGGTAGCTGTCATGATGCCAATGAGTGGAAAATAGTCCACTTTACAAAGGGATCACATCTGGACAAATAAAACTTGCGAAAGATGCAATTATTCTAGCCGATTCAGCATATCCTGTTTCAAGATACTTAATTGCTCCTTTTAGAGATAACGGACATCTTTCCAGAGAGGAAAAACAATTCAACTATTATATGAGTTCAACCCGAGTATTTATCGAGCAAACATTTTGAATTTTCAGGGCTAATTTCAAAATATTGAATCATATTGATATGCGTAATATAGAAAACATATCAACTGTGATATTAGCTTGCGCAATTTTACATAATTTTATACTGCGAAGCAATCCGGTTCATTCTGAAGACAATCATATGAGTATGCCTGAAAATTTAGAAAATTCAAATGATCACGATATGATTGAACTACCTGAAAATATAAATGACACTAATGAAGGAATTATCAGACGAAATAACTTGAAAATGCTATTTATTTCATAGAAGTATTATTTCAATAATGTATGTATGTATGTACATATCAAATAAATGATTAATTGATTGAAATCTTGTTATATCAGTTAATTTAATTAAAATCACCTACCCTAGAATACTAAACCATTTTCTGTTTCTTTTTTAATAAAATATTAATTAATTAATTAATATTTATTTTATTGAAAATAGGAACTCATACTTATAATAATAATATATATTATATTAATATAAACATAAAGTTTATTATAAAATGAACACTTTTTATTTTTGGCACAATCCCTCCAAAACTTGCCACAAATCCAACATTGATTTAATCCTTTCCTTGTCAACCAGCAATTTTTCCTTTTCGATCTTCATAGTTTCTTCGTGCCGAATCTGCTCTTTCCGCGCTTCTTCTTTAAAAAAATCCAATGTTTCATATGCAATAGTTTTTGGTCGTTTTTTTCGACTGACACCTTCTGCATCGCTTTCTTCCACGCACCTTTCCTCCTTACTCACTCCACTTTCAACTAAATATTGCAGTGAGCTCTGGAGGTTCCTTATGGGAGGCTCAATGGAGTGCCTATTTCCGAAAACGTTATCAAAATCCTTAAAATATTCCCACGTCGTGGCACCTCGACCTGTCGCGTCGTTGCGTTTTTAATTATCTTATACGTCGCAAACAAATTTAAAAATTTCCTCTGCATAAATTCTTTTGTTTGCGACACCTCCGGATTTATAATACGCATATTTTCGACCACCTTACCCCATAGGACAGACTTTTTCCTCTTCCCGCCAGCAAACTCGGGCTCCAGGTCAAGTCGGGACCTTACTAGAAGTTTTGTAACCGGTGAATTTAACTTTTCACTGAAAACATATAAATCACGATATAATATATATTATTAAATTCAATAAATACCACTTTTACTTACCTCTCTTCTTCCATTATTGGCGCGCAATACAAAAATTTTTGAAGCAACAAAATACAACTATTTAAGAATTACTATAAAATATTTGCGCGCAGTAGAAAAATTTTTGATGCATAATGATGACATTTGGCGCGCATCAAGTGTCAAATTTTTACTCGCTCGAACGTCTGACTTTTGCACGAGTTGCCACATTTTTACATCGAATATGATGTTTGCGCAATATTGCGCAGTACTGCCAAGCTCGAATAAGCCCATACTTTTATAGAGAAGCAGCACTCGTGCACAGACTTTTGCGCGCAAACAAAGCATACATGCATAGAAAATTAAAAATAAAAAGAAGAAGCAGAAGAAGAAGAAGAGAGAGGCAGCTGCTGGCATAGAGTAACCTGCTGCTAAAGAATAACTTTAGTTTATTTACGAGTGCATAGAAAGAACTCCATTACCGCGCAGAAGAGCACACAAGCAGCACTACTTGAAGACAAAGGCAAAACAGAGTATCGGAAGTGCGAAGTTATGTAAATAGCAAGAAGTAAGTAAATAAATATGTGAAACAAAAGCGAGGGAAGTAGCACATAAACATATACTCACACATATACACTTTCATAAACATACTCACACCCCCGTAGAGATAACGCAATGCAGATGTGGGTATTTGAAATTAATATTTGTGCAGTATTGCTGGATTTTCGCAATTTATGCGAAATTAAGCAGTAAGGAAATGAGAAGATAAGTGAGAGAAATCATATTAAAATTTTCTATATATTAATCTGTATAATGTAGTTTTCAGTATACTCAGGCCAAATCCGTAATAGAAGCAGATAATTTGCTTTGAAGCGTAGAAAACTGAAAGTATTTAAGCCAGTTGAAGCTCTCGACAATTCAACTGTATGATTACATATCACCCGCTCGTGCTATTTTCGAATTGTTCGAGGCCTTTGGAGGTTTTTAAAATCTGTGAGGTAACTATTTTTATTTTTGTATTATTACGTATATTATATTATTATATTATTAAGTACGTAAGTCCAGAAACGTAACATGGAATTTTGATAGAAAAGTAATTCCTTATAAAAGTAAAATTCTTAGAAAATTGCTATTTTAAATTAAAAATTTTACGATTTTTGAAATATAAAATTTTTAATATTTTAACACAGAAATTTTATTTCACTTTCTAAGTTTGTTGTTGATCGTTTGCAATGAATTTTATCTGATAATACCCACCTGAAAGCTGTCTTTCCATAAGCATTTAAAGAAGTTTACAAAATTTCAAAGCTTTCTAAAAGTTCTTTGACCATGCCAAAAGCTCTTTGAAGATGAGGTTGACAGAAAAATCTGAGAACGATGAGATCGAGATGCTGACTAATATGAGTGCAGCTGGAAAATTGTATCAGAAGGCAAGTCTACCATAGACCAGATTTCCACAATTTGTTAGATCCAGTTGATAAACAATTCGACACCCATTCCCTTTTTGTCGATTTCGAAAGCAATTTTATTTAATTTTGTTGTTAATTTTAGAATATGAACATTGAAGCAAGACTCAACCGAAGCTATAATATCAAAGATAAAAGATTAGTTACAGCTTTTCTCATTTCATATTTTGTTTTTGTAGGTTTGCAACCTACGTAACTTTGTTCTAGTGTTATGTAGTATTTTGATGCTATGGTCAGCACGTGTTTTAGTTGATATATAAAGTTATTATGAAAGCATTCTTCGTGTACAAGTTTCTTATGGATGATTCTAAACCTAATTGTAAATAGGAAATTTGCATGCAAAATTGAAATTAATTGAAAAGTTCCGCGAAAACACAATTTACAACGAAGACAACAACGGCAACAGGCGCATGCATAGCAAATGAAAAAGAAAAACAAGAAAAAACGTTAACTTCGGCTACACCGAAGCTAATATACCCTTCACAGATTACATTGGTGCCTTAGAAAATAATTTATACCAAATTTCGTAAATATATCTTGTCAAATGCAAAAGTTTTCCATACAAGAACTTGATTCCGATCATTCAGTTTGTATGGCAGCTATATGCTATAGTAAGCTGATCTGAACAATTTTTTCGGAGATTACAATATTTTTACAAACAATAACTTATAACAAATTTCGTGAAGATACGTTGTCAAATGTGAAAGTTTTCCATACAAGAACTTGATTCCGATCGTTCAGTTTGTATGGTAGCTATATGCTATAGTTAACTGATCTGACCAATTTCTTCGGAGATTACATTGTTGCCTTAGAAAATAATCTATACCAAATTTGGTGAAGATACATTGTCAAATGTATGTGAAATTTTTCCATACAAGAACTTGATTCCAATCGTTCAGTTTGTATGGTAGCTATATGCTATTGTCCAATTTCTTCGGAGATTATATTGTTGCCTTAGAAAATAATCTATACCAAATTTGGTAAAGATACATTGTCAAATGTGAAAGTTTTCCATACAAGAACTTGATTCCGATCGTTTAGTTTATATGGCAGCTATATGTTATAGTGGTCCGATATCGGCCGTTCCGACAAATGAGCAGCTTCTTGAAGAGAAAATGACGTTTGCAAAATTTCAAAAGGATATCTTAAAACCTGAGGGAGTAGTTCTTATACATATATACAGACAGACGGACGGACAGACGAACAGACGGACATGGCTAAATCGACTCAGCTCAACATACTGATCATTAATATATATACTTTATAGGGTCTCCGACGCTTCCTTCTGCGTGTTACAAACTTCGTGACAAACTTAATATACCCTGTTCAGGGTATAATTAAAAGAGGAAGAAGAAGAAAGAGGCGGCTGCTGGATAGAGTAACCTGCTGCTAAAGAATCACTTTAGTTTATTTATGAGTACATAGAAGGAACTACATTACTGCGCAGAAGAGCATACAAGCAGCACCGCTTGAAGACAAAGGCAAAGCAGAGTAGCGGAAGTGCAAAGTTATGCAGAGCGAGTTAAGTGGCGCAGATGAACACACTTATATACACATAAACACATACTCAGACATACACACTTTCATAAACTCACTCACACCCCCGCACAGATACCGCAATACAGATGTGGGTATTTGAAATTAATATTTTTGCAGTATTGCTGAATTTTCGCATACAAATTTATATGAAATTAAACAGTAAGGTGATTAGAAGATAAGTGAGAGAAATCATATTAAACTTTCCAATATATTAATCTATATAATGTAATTTTTAATATACTTAGGCCAAATCCTCAATAGAAGCAGATAATTTGCTTTGAAGCGTAGAAAACTGAAAGTATTTAAGCCAGTTAAGTACTCGACAATTCAACTGCTTGATTATATAACACCCGTTGGTGTTTTTTCGAATTATCAGAAGCCTTCAGTAACTATTTTTATGATTCCATAATAGTGCATGCAGATTGCTCTAATCTCTGGCGAGAAGAGTTCTACAAATAAAAACAAAGCCCATATACTATATGTGGGGCAAATTGAGCACAAGTAGGGTTTTGTAGAGCATTTCTAAAATAAATTGTATTAAGTACGCTTTCGTCGAAGCTTATATACTATTCTGAAATTTAAGGCTAGGAGCATAATTTTGATGGAAAAATAATTTCTTATAAAAGTAAAATTCTTAGAAAATGGCTATATTAAATTTGAAAAATTTTACGATTCAGTTTTTGAAATTTAAAACTTTTAATATTTTAACACAAAAATTTTATTTAACTTTCTAAATAGTTGATCGTTGGCGATGAATTTAATCAGATAATATCGACCTGAGAGTAGTCTTTCCAAAAGCATTCGAAAAAGTTTAAAAAATTTCAAAGATTTCTAAAAGCTCTTAGAGCTAGCCAAAAGCTCTTTGAAGATGAGGCAGGCAGAAAAATGTGAGTACGAAGAGCACGAGATGCTGGCTAATATGAGTGCAATCCGAAAATTTTATCAGAAGTCAAGGCTACCATAGACCATCATCACTCTTTGACAAATGCTGCCTATTTGACACCATTTCTAAAGTTGATATCTCTGCAAAACTCATACAGTTATGGAGAAAACTGTACTCAATATTTTTCTCATCAGCTCCGTCAAACTCGAGAAGAGCCTCGCCGAACCGTTCAATATCTGAAAAGATTTAAGACAGGGGATTTCCTCTTGTGCGTCTCCTTCAATAAAATGCGAGCAAATGTAATACGTGCCGCTTATCTGAACCGCAGTGAGACTGCCTACTCTGAAAGTACCATACTACTGGGGTGAGCAGTTAGTATTAAGAGCATTAGTCTTAACTACGGAGCCGTCAGTGCAGCCTTTTATAACTTTGAGAAAGAAGCGGAAGAGGTTGGTCTTGTGGTGAATGAGAGCAAGGTAAAGTTCTTGGAGGGCACACACAAAGATTCTTCGCGTCTGGGGTACTACGACACTTTTGGCAACTATAAATTTGAAAAAATTAAGGATTTTGAATATCTCGGGACTAGCATAAATACCACCAATAATCTAAGCCAACAACAGAATAACTCTTGCTAGTAGGTTCTACTTTGGAATCGATAGGCTCTCTCGACGATTCAAAATTTCGCTATCTCTCATTACTCCCATCCAATTATACGCCCCGAAGCATCAGCGATGTAGAATCGCAATGAAAAATCACTTTGAGCATTCTTGAGAACTGTTCTTCGCAAGATCTTTGGAGCCGTCCGCGTGAGCGATGAATATCGAAGAAGATGGAGATGGAAGATGGAAGAAATCCAATGAAAGCACTAGCTAGACAATGTTGCCCGGATGGAAGGTGAAGTTCCTTCGGTTTGAGACACACGAAGCCAAAGAAAAGACCATGTCAGGGCAAGATTGCTTAGAACACCGGTCCATTGTGATACATATACCTTATAAACAATAGATCATAAGACTCTTGCAAGTCTTCAAAGCGCTTTGAGCCTATCACAACTTTGTTAATGCGGCTAATGTCAGTTTCGCCGATGTCTCCTGGTTTGCCACCTTGCAAAGGCTGGACAACCTCCTTGAAAGCGCTATGTACTTTTCCTTATAAAGAGGTTTCTCAAGAAGTCAGATAGAAATACGAAAGTATAAATTCGTCAGTAACCGTTTGAGAAGTACAAATATCCGTGCGACAATAATTTTGGATACAAAAAAATGTTGCTTAAAAGTATGCCAGAATTCGAAGCGAGCAAATAATAAAAGAGAAAGTACACATTTCAGAATAATTTCAATTAAAAAACGCGATACTACTTATTTTCAAAATTATTACAATATCATATATTTTTAGAGCGCAATGAAAATTTCGCATTTTCCGCATAAACACAAGGGCAAATAATTACAATGAGCGTAGCAGTGCGTAGCGAATTTAATTATTTCAATGCAGCATAATATGCTTCACACTTGTTTTGCTGGGCGGCGTTACGGAAAATGTTGTGGAAAAATTATAAAATTTTAGCAAAAATTTCGCTGAAACGAGGAAATTTGTAATCGAAATTTACATTAGGTGAAACAAAAGAAAAAAATTAAAATAAAAATTATAAAAAAGTAGAAAACAATTGAGCGAATGAGCGCATAAAAATGTTTGCCCACGCGGTTGAAATTTATTCGAAAACCATTTTATTTAATTTTGTTATGAGTTTTGGAACAAGAACGTCGAAGAAGGAAAATACCTTAAATTCTACTTCACCGAAGCTATAAGACCCTTTACAGATATGAAAAATTAGTTACCAGTTCTTTATTCCGATAGTTCAGCACTGATTCAATCTAATTTCCCCGGAGATTGCATTATTGCCTTAGATAATAACGCATGCTAAATTTCGCTAACATAACTTGTCAAATCAAAAAGTTACTCATGCAGCCAATGCGATCGTTCAGTTTATATGACAGCTTCATGCTATAGTAGTCGGATCCATATTTCAAAAGTGGAGAACTAGTATATTCGTCCATCATACAATGAGGAAAATATAGCAGCCGTAGCTGAGAGTGTATACGAAGACCGTGGAGAGTCGATTTGGTGCCGATCGATGAAACACGGGCTGACGTATGGAACAACTTGGTATTGCTATTTCATCCCGAAAAAACCAAAGTTTAGTGTATTATGTGGGCAGGTGGAAACATCGGTCCATATTTCTTTAAAAATAATGCCAGTGAGAACGCAACCGTCAATGGCGACCGTTATCACGGCATGATAACCAAATATTTGATGCCTGAAATAGAAACCCTTGATCTCGGCGACATTTGGTTTCACCAAGAAAGCGCCACTTCCCACACATCGCATCAATCAATGAGTTTACTGATGGAACTCTTTCCTCTGGCGATGCCTAAAGTCTAATGTCTATGCAGACAGTTCCGTGTCATTTTCCAGTTACCAGACGAACTACTCAAACGAGTCATCCAATATTCGATGGCCGTGGTCAACATTTGAGAAAATGTGACCGACCATGGTAAATCGATGAATTATCTTTACGATTAGATGAAATAATGTACAGTAGGAAGATGATTGGAATACTCACTGGTTACAGAACTCTGGTGGCACCCTCCTAACAGAATGAAGCTGACAGAAAGGTCTGCAGGAAATGTCAAGAGCAAAGCACACTTCTGCACTTCTGCCGCATTAGCAAGGCACACTTCAAGAATTTGGGGGATCCACGGTGTGAGATTCCACGATCTGATACGCTTAAAGAGGGATCGTTAGTAAGCCCTCAGCGCCTAATAGAACTAGAGACTTTCTGATCCCGTTTCATTGGAATCTACTAAATACATTTCGTATAATAAGCGAAATTAACTTGAGAAATGAAATCGTATACAATGAGGTCACCACTTTTAACCACTACTACAGAATCAAATTCATCTCTGGTGCTGGCTTACAAGTGGTCTCTTGTAAGCTCAGTATTCTTCTGCTTCCGATTGGGAAACTTAGCCAGACAAAAGCATACAGAATGTGGGAAACTGAAGAACCGACTAGAGGCGAGCACAGATGAAATAACCAAACAAATTCGGCCGTTTTGAACAAAATAATAGTTGTACGCTTATTAAACTCTTCCAGAGACAGCAAAGATTCTTAGTTAACAAAAGGTTTCACTAATGTCCAATAGTTATGTATATATATTTAAAATTCATCAGATAAGAACTCCGTAAACTCAGTCATAAGTAATATCTTCAAGCATGAGAAAATAATAACCAACGTCTTCCGACTGCACAACAACGACTGGAGAGGCTCGGAACGGTAGTTGATAGAAACTTCAAAAAAAGTGTATTGTGCAAGCCATAACCCAATTATTTAACGGGAAACCATTCTAATCTCGAAAAGTATAAGCTAAGAAGTTTCCGGCTTAGTATGCACTATATTGAGCCAACGGTAATAGCTTCTCATTCATACAGTTCTTGAGTTTGGAGATTTTTCGATATTTTAGAAAAGGAGACTCTCGAAAACAAATTATTCGAAAAACTATTCTACTTCAGTTCGACCCGCGTTACAGGTGACTTAGATTATACTTTTCTCAGTTCAGTAATCACTGTAATTATAACGTTTAACAAAAGTCTAAACTAATTTTTGATAGAAACCCGATTTCATTAGATCTTTAGATTTATCAACTTCAACTTTAATTGAAAAATCATTGTCGGAATTAAAATTAACTTAATTGCACCGGAATGAAATAAAAAAACTCACGGAGGTGCCAATAAAAGAGCTGCCATTAATTAATTCATTACGAAAAAAGCAATTCATCAAAGCGATAAATGAATGTGCAATGAATATAGTGAAACAGCATGTTGCCACATGCCACAGCATGCTGCATGCAACAAGCACCGCATGAATTCATAAATTCTTATGCTTGATGCATGGCGATGTTGGCGAGGTGCTGGTCAAATCAATAAAGGACGACAAGCAAAATATGCGCCAAAGAGGTGTAGTGAGCAAGGTGCAGAGACGAGCCGAAGCAGTCAAGGAGCTAAGCAAGAGCGGAGGCTACGTCGGCATGGTGCTGCTTAATGAAAATCTAATTGCCAACGGTGAACACTCGCCGCTCGCAGGCAAAAGAAAACGCAAAAAGTTCTGAGACGCGGAAAAAGCTAGAGAGAAATGTTGCTGGTATAGTGAGGAAGAGGAATCGAAGAACATTATTAGCGACTGTGAACAGCTCACTGCAGCCACAATGCACATAGAGCGCGTAAAGACAGAGTCGGTAGGAATGGTAGTGTCATGTTAAATCTTTGACGAAAGCGGTACGGATAATAAATTAAAAGAATGTAAAACTTCAGCATTGTCATGGAAACTCATTGGCGCATAGTGAGGCAAGAATCAAATTAAACGGGTAGTGCAAAAATTCCGTGCAAGGATAAGCTACAGCTAAATTTATAAATCACCAGAAATCAGGGGTTCGTTTGCTGGATGTAGACCTTTGTTTCACAGTAGCATTCATCGAAACTACCACAATACGATTTGTTTCGGATTTTTAAACCGTTCAGAATGGAAAAGAGTATAATTCCTTCTTTTTTAGGTGTCAAGAATCAATAAATTTTATATGGGAAACTTGAAACGTAACGAAAGATCGACGTTTTCAAAGCACACAATTTTTTCACAGTCGACAATTTTAAAAAATTGCGTCTGCCTAATAGTTTATAAATGAGACGGCTTCTCACTAATTCGCTTGACTTCTGCTCTTTTGAAGACATGGAGCAACACGAGCAGCTTGGTATTTGAACTTGAGGCGTATTTGAATTTTCAAAGTCTATGCGGAAAAACGTTGACCAAAACCTACAGTTAGACAATCTTAAAAGATTTCTTATAGAAAACTGCCACAACTAGCTTAGCGGACCTTAAGTATGGTTTTAGAAATAGTTTGCATCTCTTCTTGAAGCACTAAGGACATCTATCAGATTATTACTTTCACTGTTACATAAAGACTTAAGATCAGCAGCATTTCAATGAAGTAGAACAGTTCGATGGATCCAGCATCATATATATAGTCTGAAGGACCCAGAAATCTGAGGCGAACCTAACGCCGACTTTAAGCGATGCCAGCTTATATTGGATCTCTTCTTAATGACAGTTCTTTCGCTATTTACCGCTTCCAATTTGCAAGAATTCAATGCAGTAAAACTGTCTGATAATTTCGGGATATTGGAATCTGACTTCACTTAAACCTCAAAATATGCAATCTTACGAAATAGGGGTCACATCAACAATTGAAGTGGATGCGTATAACATCTATGTGCTTTCCGACTGTTCCTCCAGGATCCTATTTCGAAGATTTCAGGGACCCAGGCGACTGACATCACCTCAGGAATAGAGATTTTATAAGTTTTTCTTAAATTACTACAGAGCTATTTCTTCATCAGTTTGCCACGTGGCACACATGACAGTCTTCCGCATCACCATCAATTCCGCTGCCTTTCGTCTCTTCACCCACGACTTAATCTCTTCTTTATTTCCTACTTCCACATTGGCATGCATGCCTTGGAGCGAAATATGTACGTATGTACACGCAATTACAACAACAAAATGTGTAAGAATAAAATCTGCGTGATTCCATGATGAATTGTAAGCGGAAATGAAGCAGCTGTGCGAACTGAAAAATGCGGCGATAAGAAAGAAATGGTGTCGAGACATGCATAACGCCGCGATTCTGAGCGCCGGCATGACCTCCTGTCAGCACCATTACCTTCCTCTATCCACCCCCACTTACGCTAAAAAACAGCAGTTTACGCTTCCTTTTCTGCTTGGCTGGGACAGAGCTCGCTCCATCGAATCGTCCATTTAACCGTCGCGACGTGGGGCAGAATGACCTAAAAGTTGGCATCAACTAAACGGCTTAAGCTAGGAAGTTGGAAATTGGCACCCTGATTCCTCTTACTAAAGTAAGTATGTGTACCAAATTTCAGAATATTGCGCCGCTTACAACCGAAGTTTGTAGACTGTATCAGATTTACCTGAACCGTTCATATAGTGATTGGTGGCGACTGCTTTATTTTTTATATATATTTATATTGCTACTTTCATCACTAGACCAATTTTCGTTTTGTTGACCGTCATCATCGTAAATATCATCATATTCTTCATCGTTATTAGGAATAAGTGGACATATCAATAATTCCAATACTTCAGTTGGTAACTTTTGGTTATTAGTTCTTTTGAATTTTCTCTTTGAACTTATTACCGGATCAGACCTTAGCATAAATGAATTGAATTTGTCAATATTAGTTTCCAAACGGCCGCATTTTCTTTAATGGTGTTCGCGATATCTTTTAAAATCCTTGTTGCAAGCCTCTTGTGCTTCTTCCGATAATTGGCCGATTGGTAGTAAAGCGTGAGAAATTATTTCAGGGCCATGTATTAAAAACTTATGCATTGTTGGAGGCATACGATACTAAGGGTATTTATCCACAAAGTACCTAGCAGTGTCCTGGCAATACTTCGTGAACTTTTCAACATTTATTTCATGTCCGCTGGCTACAGTTATTAATATGTTGTGCAATCTTTTAATCAAAGTTAAATCCAATTTTGTAATTTCGGCCGAAACCTCTGCCTCCCCATCATTAGAATTTCCAAACCCTGACTTTTAAACATCAACAATCAAACCGCAGCGTTTTTTAAATTCGTTTTGTATTTGTTTTTTATTTTCAGCAACAATATTTTTTTCCAAGTCATTTCGAACTTGCCATTTTTCTACTGGCAGTTTATAAGACAGATGCAAAAGACACTCAAAGAATCTTATCCATCCGTGCAATATTGGTAGTCCAAAGCTTAAGTTATCTGTATGTATTTCTCGTTTCACCATTTTGTCAATATTGTTAAAATCTTTTGATGTTGCATTACAAATGTAGCACTTTTGAGTGGATTTCGTCTGGGTTATCGCATTACAAACTTTCCCATCCACCATAGTAAAAAGTAAAGCATGCTCAACTTCAATAGATTTTCCATCACATATCGTCTTAGATTTTTTAAGATTTCCAATCTCTTCAGTAACTCTGTTTTTCTCCGCTATTGAAACTTCAGAGGATTCTTTAATAAATTCAATTTTCAAAGGCCTGCAATAGCGAGTCGAAGATGGAGCAGGATTTTGTCAAACAACTTTTTCGCCCAACACAATACGAATAGGCACAATACTAGTTATGAAAACAGCAGAATCAGAAGCTTCAATACCATGAAATATTTGCTTATATGAGCTATGGCCTGAGCTACCATCGAATCAACACTTTGTGTACATACGCAATTTGTGTAAATCCTTTGCGGGAATGGAATCTATTACTGTCCTCTGTGCAATAATCAGGCGACATATTGTGTGGTCCAGTAAGGATTGTAAAGTTGCACAGACAAGCGTATTAGTTGCCTTGATGTGTTCTTTGGAAGGATAATATTTCTTTTTTTCTTCCTGTATTACTTTATATGAAGGAAATTTATCCCGAGCAGCCAATCTTATTATATTATACTGATTCCTTTTCAACTTGGCATCTACCACGACAGCCAAAGCATCTTCACCTGACAAACAAGTACTTTCGTAATGGCCTGATGAAGTTTTTGAACACATATTTGCGCTATCATAATTCTGAGATAAGCTTTTCATCAAAAGTTTTGATGCCTTCACTTTACCCGATTCCCTTAATTTCATTTGAGTAGCATAACTCAGGACATCAACTGGCGTATATTCCCTCAAATCTTTTGTTTTCATTCGTTTGGTACGCTCTGAGCTTTCTTCAAAAGATCTCTCAGGCCGACCACCTTTTTGGCTTGAATTTTTCATAAAACAAATTGAGCAATCCAGCCATGTTTTATTAATTTCATTAAAAACGTCTATTTTTCGGTACGGTTTGTTCCAACGAAGTTTAAATTCAGACTTCAGGCGGTTCAATGTTTTATTCAATTCTTCTTTAGTCACTTGCTGAAATTTTGTTTGTTTTTCCAATTCATTTTTTAAAAAAATAAACTTTTCATCAGTTGTGATTTTTTCACAACAATATATTATTTGAATGAGCTCCCTACGATTGACAAAAATTGTTTTTGAACTAACACCTGAAATGAAGAGTTAAATCAACCACTAAAAGAATATAAAATTAAGATAGTATGGCAACACTCGATACTATTTGACGATTTACAACAAAAATAATAAAGATCAATGTAGTTCACATTTGTACTTGTAGTTGACGTTTGACAAACAAATAATCAAAACAAAGTAAAAAAAGCTTCGAACTAAACTACAACAAAAGGTAGTACATAGGCACATACATAAATGCGAGCAAATGCCAAAACGCAAAAAATCCGCACAATTTTTTTTCCAATTATGTACATAAATATACATATTACAGGATAATTAAAAAAATTCCGGCCGATCATGCCGGGCTCACTAACTTTTTCAATTTTTAAAACTTGAACTGTAGAAAAATAAACTTATTAAGGTAGGTTTCCGAAAAAAACGACCAAAATGTGAAAATCACAATTACGCACAAAGTGAATATAAATGAATCTTTATAAATACCCGATGTTGATGGTTCCATAATTAAAGTTGCTAAATTATAGTCAGCGACTGGAAAATAGTATATACTCAAACTGTGAATAGAAAATGCACAAAAATCAAACTGCACTTATTGCGAAAATAAGCTCTGTGTTTTTAAGGCTCTGAAAAGAGAGGTGGTGAAAATGACATTGAAAAACCGTTGGTTTATTGTTGCTAGTATATTCATAAATCCAAAGCAATAAACGAAAAGTGCTACCGGCTATTTTGAAAAAAATAGTTTTTGCCAACTTTTCTGGTCTGCTGCCCCATTGTCCGTCGCCTACCTGCCTTCCAGCTTTTCATAATCAACTAACGCTTGAACGTTTCTCCAACAATGGTTGGATATAGGTTTTTGTTTTTGAATTTGCATTTCGTTGTAATGCAGCCCATTCTTGTGACGCCACCACATTACCCCCGTTGCTTCTACTCATGGAAACGCGTTGAGCACTGTTTTGTGTATATAGTCATGTATATGTGTGTGTGCAAAATGCGCGAGCTGATAAAATGACATGGCAATGTGTATATGCGTATGAATAAAAACCACGCGACATACAGACATATATATGTATAAGTATATGCGCCAGCTTTTAACACGGCACGGCAAGCAACACATGTTCAATGTTGCTTAAGTCCTCAGCGCAGCAGTGCTCATCCATACCTCGCTGGCTCAACTCATCACCTACGCTCCCTACAACTCACCTAGCTACCTAACCACTACTTGCTACCCACTTCTCTTTCTCTCTGCTCACTACCCACTTTACGCCAAACGCTTTAACAAGTCATTTTCGCTCCTCACTCTCATCATCCTTTCACTCACTTGAGCAGTACAAGCACCACAGTACACACATAAAAGCAATCGAAGACACCCTACAACAACACCAACAACAAACCAGGGGAGACTCACCGTAGACAAAGTCTCATAGTGTTGTTTACTATCAACACCTACTATAGCGCACATGCACTTATCAATGCACACATGCACGCTCATACATATACTCAAACATATATATCAGGATTCAAATGTTCATTAACGGACCGAAAGCGCTGTGAAGCCGCGTGAACTATTCTTCAAGGAAATTGTTAACTTCGGCTCCATTGAAACTATGAAGCCCTTCACAAATGCCAAAAACAACCTTACAAGAATTGTGATGCAGTTTGTATGGAGGATGGAGTCTAGTGTAGAAGTTCACGCATGTGTGGAAAGTTCTCTGATCGCCATTCACTTGGGAGTGGCCAGAAACGATTCTTTTACACATGGCTCAAGCAGCTCACAACTTCCGGTCTTTGGCCAAATATCCTCTGTGTAGCCTAAGAACATCCGTTCGAAGGCGAGCTAAAGTGAGAAGGCGAAACATCCCCCAAATGGGGTTGTGCGCTGGGTTTGGGACCCGCCAAATAAAAAAAAACACCCCAATGAAAAGACACAATAAGCCTCGGATGAGTGACACCCTTTTGATGACGACCATGGCAAACGAAATAAGGACTACGATATCAGGGCATGCACCTGGAATGTCCGGACCCTTAATTGGGAAAGTGCGGCTGCCCAGCTGGTTGATGTCCTCGCGAAAATAAAGGCTGACATCACCGCCGTATAAATGAGCGCAAGTTTGGTGTTGGATTCGTGGTGGCAGAGAGACTCCGTCGCCGAGTACTATCATTCACTCCGGTGAATCCGCATCAAAGCGATGTTCTTCAACATATCGCTGATTTGCGCACACGCCTCGACGGAAGAGAAGGACGATGTGACCAAAGATGCTTTCTATAAGCGCTGGGAGCGCGCTTATGAGAGCTGCCCCCGCCACGATGTCAAAATCGTGCTTGGCGACTTTAATGTCAGGGTGGGCAAAGAAGGTATATTTGGAACTATGGTCGGTAAATTAAGCCTCCACAGCGAAACATTCCCAAATGGGTTGAGGCTGATCGACTTCGCCGGGGCCCGAAATATGGTTATCTGTGGAACTAGATTCCAGCATAAAAAGATTCATTAAGCTACCTGGCTGTCTCCGGATCGGAAAACTACCAACCAGATTGATCATGTTGTGATAGACGGAAGACACGTCTCCAGTGTTCTAGAAGTGCGTACGCTCCAAGGTCATAACATCGACTCGGACCACTATCTTGTTGCAGCCAAGATTCGCACCCACATCTGTGTAGCAAAAAACGTACGTCAACAAACACAAGAAAGGTTCGATGTCGAGAAGCTGCAATCACAATAGACAACCGAACGATTTGCTACTCGGCGTGCACTCCTGCTCTCTGAGAGCACTCGTCAACATCTCGGTATAATGGAACTGTGGGACGGCATTTCAAACTCCTTAAGTAAAGCTGTAACCGAAACCATTGGTTTTCGGAAAGTGCAAAAGAACAGCTGGTACGACGAGGAGTGCCGTGTCGCAGCGGAGAGAAAACAGGCTACCTACCCCGCAACGTTACGATCCACCACTACACGTGCGGGATGGGATAGATACCAAGAGTTGAAGAGGGAAGCGAGACGTATTTGTAGACAGAAGAAGAAAGAGACCGAAATGCGTGAGTATGAAGAGCTCGATAAGCTGGCCGACAGGGGTAATGCTCGAAAATTCTACGAAAAAATGCGGCGGCTTACAGATGGTTTCAAGACTAGTCACTGATGCCCAGAGCATACTTAAATTATGGAGGGAACACTTCTCCAGCCTGCTGAATGGCAGTGAACACACAACACCAGGAGAAGGAGAACCCGATTCCCCAATCGATGACGATGGAGCAGACGTTCCATTACCCGACCATGAAGAAGTTCGAATAGCAATTGCTCGCCTGAAGGACAACAAAGCGGCAGGGGCCGACGGATTGCCGGCCGAGCTATTCACATACGGCGGCGAAGAACTGATAAGGAGCATGCATCAGCTTTTTTGTAAAATATGGTCGGACGAAAGCATGCCCAACGATTGGAATTTAAGTGTGCTATGCCCAATCCATAAAAAGGAGACCCCACAATCTGCGCCCACTACCGTGGGATTAGCCTCCTCAACATGGCATATATGGTTCTATCGAGCGTATTGTGTGAAAGATTAAAGCCCACCGTCAACAAACTGATTGGACCTTATCAGTGTGGCTTCAGACCTGGAAAATCAACAACCGACCAGATATTCACCATGCGCCAAATCTTGGAAAAGACCCGTGAAAGGAGAATCGACACACACCACCTCTTCGTCGATTTCAAAGCTGCTATCGACAGCACGAAAAGGAGCTGCCTTTATGCCGCGATGTCTGAATTTGGTATCCTCGCAAAACTAATACGGCTGTGTAAACTGACGTTGAGCAACACGAAAAGCTCCATCAGGATCGGGAAGGACCTCTCCGAGCCGTTCGATACAAAACGAGGTTTCAAACAAGGCGACTCCCTATCGTAAGACTTTTTCAACCTGCTTCTGGAGAAAATAGTTCGAGCTGCAGAACTAAATAGAGAAGGTACCATCTTCTAAAAGAGTGTGCAGCTGCTGGCATATGCCGATGATATTGATATTGAAAAGTCCTCTCTCGAAGAACAAAATCCAAACTCTATAAGTCGCTCATAATTCCCGTCCTGCTATATGGTGCAGAGGCTTGGACGATAACAACAACCGATGAGTGGACGTTACGAGTTTTCGAGAGAAAGATTCATGCGAAGTATTTATGGTCCTTTGCGCGTTGGCCACGCCGAATATCGCATTCGATGGAACGATGAGCTGTACGAAATATACGACGACATTGACATAGTTCAGCGAATTAAAAGACAGCGGCTACGCTGGCTAGGTTATGTTGTGCGGATAGACGAAAACACTTCAGCTCTGAAAGTATTCGACGCAGTACCCGCCGGGGGAAGCAGAGGAAGAGGAAGACCTCCATTCCGTTGGAAGGACCACGTGGAGAAGGACCTGGCTTCGCTTGGAATATCCAATTGGCGCCACGTAGCGAAAAGAAGAAACGACTGGCGCGCTGTTGTTAACTCGGCTATAATCGCGTATGCGGTGTCTACGCCAATTAAGAAGAAGAAGAAGAAGTTTGTATGACAGCTGTAAGCTATAGTGGTTCGATATGAACAATTCATTCGGATTCTTTATTTACATTATTTAATACCTTTAAGTACTAAATTTCACAAAAATAATAGGAAAATAATTACATAGTTATATACGCTTGAAGGTCTAAGCACTAGTTCCATAAAGATTAGTTCACAATACAATCAACGAAATAAAAAATTATTCATGGTCTAACAACTAATCCTATTTTATAAGCTACCATCCACTCTTTCTCTCTCTCACACTTTCAATCCACACACACATACTTACATCGCATAGCTCATACTATATGGACAATTATTTGTACACAGGTATCAGCTTGAGCGTTAAGACATCATTATTGTAATTATTGTAAACGATTGCGCGCGCAAACAACAAAAACCACTTACATTTACTCGTATGCACTCCCGCACACATACACATGTCTATCCGCGCACATATACATTTTATATCAGCGTCATTCCCCGGCATATCGAAGATATCCTTACCAGCAACATAATGTGCAACATCAACAAGGACATAAAGTGGGTGAAAAACTCATTTTCTCAAACGCTAAGTACGAGGTGTGTTCAAAAAGTATCGCGACAGTTTGCTGACAGTTTTATTCGATTGCAGGGGCGTGGTGCATCATGAGTTCTTGCCACGGGGAAGAACGGTCAATAAGGAATATTACCTGCAAGTTATGCGCAATTTGCGCGAAGCAATCCGCCAGAAACGCCCGGATTTGTGGAAGAACAAAAATTGGCTTTTGCACCACGATAACGCCCCTGCTCACACATCGTTGCTTGTGCGCGACTTTTTGGCCAAAAACAACACACTATTGATGCCGCAGCCACCGTATTCCCCAGATCTGGCCCCCTGTGACTTTTTCTTGTTCCCTAAACTGAAGAGGCCCATGAAAGGACGACGTTACGCTTCTCTTGACGAGATAAAGACGGCATCGAAGGAGGAGCTGAAGAAGATAAAAAAAATGATTTTTTGAAGTGCTTCGAAGATTGGAAAAACCGTTGGCACAAGTGTATAATATCTCATGGGGATTACTTTGAAGTTCACAAAATAGATATTCATGAATAAATAAATAATTTTTGAAAAAACACAAAATTCGCGATACTTTTTGAACACACCTCACATTACGCGATAAATGTTGGTAAGTTGTTTCCACTAACAGTGTATTTGAAACGATAGGTTACAGTTGAAAGTGTTGTTAACTTAAAAGTAATGACAAGTAAAATCAACTTAATTGCGTTTCTTCCTTTCCACACTCATTTGACGAATGCAACATTTTATACTAATTTGCGATATTTAAACGATTGCTTTTGCGGTAAGTGTGTAATAAATTTCAATTAATATTAGTGAACGGTTTACGAATGAGTGAAAATTCATCCTCAATTAAAAATTAATTTCGATTGGATTTGAATGCATTTAGATTGCAAAGGAATGAATTTCTGTGTGGAATTCCGTGAGTGATAAGTTTGTGGAGACATTTTGAGGAGTTATTTTGTCAATCACAGACCAGTAAAGAAGCAAAGGCTTTACATAATACCAAAAGTTCTCAGGGAAGCTTTTTAAAATGTGATGTGAATTTTTTTTAAGTTTGTTTGAATGTTCGTAAAAATTTGTGAATACTTTCACGAAAACTCTTTCAAAAACTTGTAAAAAAGCATCCTTTGAAAAAGTTTTTATAACTAATGTTTTAACCGAAACTGGCACACAAAAGCTTTAATAAGCGAATGCGGAAACGCTCTCAAAATGCTTTCAAAGTGTTTTCCACAATTGTTTCATATCTTTCACCAAATCTTCCAAACAGCGTTAGCTTTCAAAAATATTTAACAAAGGCCTGTTACAAAATCGTTAAAAAATCTTCAAATATTTAATTATATTATTATCGAAAATATGAAAATTACTCTCAGTATGTATGTAGAAATCTTCCCGAAATTGCTGATTTACTTCCTATACCTATGTCTTTAAGCATAACAATGATAACTTCTTCCATTTCTTCTCTTATTGCCACCAAACCGATATTTAATGACTGCAATGAGATAGGAAGTCTGGCTTCAGCAATAATAAAGAGTGCCTTCATTATAGCAACAGCTGACGTTGCAAAATATAATTGCTAGGCAACTAAATTCAGCGACTAACTAATATAGCGGCTTATCATAACACTTCGTACTAGTTTTTGTAGCCGCTTTAGCCAATTGAAGCTCCAAGGACTACCGACTTTCGGTGCAATAAGAATGTCAGTGTTGTAAAGGGAAATTTATGTCTTAGCGACACTTGCACGAATACTAACATACACACATACGGTCTATTTTATATATGAAGGTGCGCCGCCACTTTTAGTGCTGAAATTTATAACCCAATGCCCAAGCGCCTCTGTGTAGTCCGCTATACGACTACATAATATAGCTGAGAACTAAGCGACGAAAAGTATGCTACACCATGCATCAGTGGAGTATGTAGTTTGAGTGAGCCAGCACGTGCTTATTGCAATAAAATTATGCCAAAATTTAAGTATGACAAAGGCAACAACAACAAGTAAGGAAGGGCTAAGTTCGGGTGTCATCGAACATTTTATACTCTCGCATGATAAAGTGATAATCGAGATTTCATTATACGTCATTTACATATTTTTCAAATACCGTATTTGTGTAAAGTTTTATTCCGCTATCATCATTGGTTCCTAATGTATACAGAGAATGCATCAGATGGAATTCAAAATAGCGTTATATTGGAAGAAGGCGTGGTTGTGAACCGATTTCACCCATATTTCGTACGTGTTATCAGGGTGTTAAGAAAATATTATATACCGAATTTCATTGAAATCGGTCTAGTAGTTCCTGAGATATGGTTTTTGGTCCATAAGTGGGCGGCGCCACGCCCATTTTCAATTTTTAAAAAAAGCCTGAGTGCAGCTTCCTTCTGCCACTTCTTCCGTTAAATTTTGTGTTCCTGACGTTTTTTGTTAGTCGGTTAACGCACTTTTAGTGATTTTAAACTTAACCTTTGTATGGGAGGTGGACGTGGTTATTATCCGATTTCTTCCATTTTTGAACTGTATATAGGAATGCCTGAAGAAAACGACTCTGTAGAGTTTGGTTGACATAGCTATAATAGTTTTCGAGATATATACAAAAAACTTAGTAGGGGGCGGGGCCACGCCCACTTTTCCAAAAAAATTACTTCCAAATATGCCCCTCTCTAATGCGATCCTTTGTGCCAAATTTCACTTTAATATCTTTATTTATGGCTTAGTTATGACACTTTATAGGTTTTCGGTTTCCGCCATTTTGTGGGCGTGGCAGTGGGCCGATTTTGCCCATCTTCGAACTTAACCTTCTTATGGAGCCGAGAAATACGTGTACCAAGTTTCATCATGATATCTCAATTTTTACTCAAGTTACAGCTTGCACGGACAGACGGACGGACAGTGTAGTCCGCTATACGACTACATAATATAGCTGAGAACTAAGCGACGAAAAGTATGCTACACCATGCATCAGTGGAGTATGTAGTTTGAGTGAGCCAGCACGTGCTTATTGTAATAAAATTATGCCAAAATTTAAGTATGACAAAGGCAACAACAAAAATTAAACTGGCAAAATGTACATTACGTACCATATTTGTGTACATGTATGTGTACAAAAGTACTGCGCGTTGTCACCCTCTAACCAAAGCGATACAGCTTACTAACCCAGCTTTATTAGACATCCTTTCTTGCTAATTAAATTTCCTCTCTTTTTACTACGTACTGCAGGTACTTTTATGTTTATAGGTAAATGCAAACAGTATGTAATTCTTGTGTGAACACATACTATACATACTTAACATTTCGCTCGAATAGCATTTCTCTAGCTGTTATTCGTTGTCATTAATTTTCTTCCTCTACATACGCCTCCCGTGCTGTAACTTTTTTAAGTCTACTTTGCTTCCTTTCAGTCCGCACTTCGCTTTTATGTGACTTGCAAGTACTCCCACTTTCATTAAGATTCTCCCCTTTGCCCAGTAATCTACCCTTCTTCTATGCCTGGGCCGCTTACTGCCACACAATTAAAATTATCGCTGTGTTAAGTGAGAGCCATGAAATTATATATGTTGTAGTGTCACTTTCACATGAATAAATTTACTCAACTACACTTTAACCAGTGAAATAAAAAACACTAACAAAAAGGCGGCACAGCTCTATTGCGTCAGAGATAATATGCAGGCGGCGCGGAGCTCATCGCGGCGGCCGTAAATTATTATTAATCTTGTAGTTTTGAGCACTTTTTGCTTTTGTGTTTAAGCAAAAAAAAAAACAAATAATTAATTGTTTGGCTTGTATTTGCAATAAATGAGGCGCCTGAGTGTAGGTTACATTAACTGGCATTAACGGAAAATAACAGACTGAAAGTTTACTACATATGTACATATTTTTGAAAATTTTTTAAACAACTTCTGCCTATTAGTTATCACGTATTGCATAATTTTGTGAAACAAATTTTTGTTTTTTCGTAATCTGGAATATACTCTCATTAAAATTTCCTGCTTCAAATATTGGATTGCAATACACTCCATATATGACATTTTTAATTTACAGATCTATCAACGTATTATGCGTAAAAAATTTTGTATCAACTGACACTGCGTATGAGTAAGTATTCTGAGTACGTTCTTGATTGGTTGTTTAGTGTAAACGTCTTAAAACTGCCGAAAATTTCACCACTGCGTATACGTAACATATCTTATAGAAAGGCGGACTGACACTGCGTATGAGCAAACTGAGTCACAGTGTTCTCAGCAGTATCTTGATTGGTTATTTACTGAAAATGTCCTACAACTGCCGGAAAATCGCATTGGCCCAAATTTAATTAAGGTGTCTTCTTAAAGCTTCTAAAATTCTGGATCCCATCTTTCATAAATGATTGAATTTGTCAGCTGAATTTGGACCTAATTTATACTCAAGTATGTTTTTGCTATCACTATATCCTTTAAGGAAAACTTAAATTCCCTTTCATCCGAAGTCGATTTTTTGCAGAGGAGTATCAATTTTTTTGCTGAATATTTAACAAATGAAATAAAAATATTTCCTTCCAGTTACTTTGATTAACAGTTCAGCCAAAGCGCACTTCGGACTGCAAAAAATGTCAAATATATATGTATGTCAATTTTACATATAACACTTTTGAATTCACAATAAAGCAGAGAGTGTAATGATGCATGAGAAGAGCAATAGAGTAGCATGTATTCCAGGGATAAAATATACATAAAAAATGCAAATACGAAGTGAATTTACTAATAAATATATGAAACCAAACCGTTTTGAGCAACGGCACTTCATCTCAGTAGACAACGTGGTTAGCTGTAATTTTTATGATAATTGTGATAATTTTTATGATAATTGCAGCTATCGATGGCACTGGGTGGTATATAACAGTTGTAAGCTACTGAAGCCTACAATAAATCTTACCTACCTCGCCACAAAACAAATATAAGCCGCGAGTGATCTTTGTTCACAAAATTAACAAAAACAATTGCTCCGTTCTCGAGTTTCTGAAGGATGATGCTAAATATTCTCGTATTGCAAAGATATTTATTTATGCAAAGAACACAAACTTTATGTACACAGTAGTAATATAACGCCTGTACTCGAATAGCACACATATCGAATTATATTTCAAGCTAACTACATTACTAGCTACTTAAGCGCTATTTACTATCTACTTTGTAAATATAAGCTGATTTCAAGCTAACTACATTACTAGCTACTTAAGCGCTATTTACTATCTACTTTGTTAATATAAGCTGATTATACATACAAAATTCAAGAAAAATGATAATCTCGTTTTCGAGTTTCTGAACGCTAGTGGTCAATAGTTTCGTTAAGAATGTTTTTATATACTTTGCTGTAATATATGTATAGTAGAAATTGCTTTTATTTATTAGAAAAGCAACTTAAAGTGAGAAAAATATAGCCTAATTGGAACTTTCGAACCATCTTATGTGTATATTTAAAAAAAAAATAAATATTTATTAATAAATTACAAAATTTTTATATCCGGCATTAATATAGTCCCGTTCTGGACTAATCTTTGATCAAACATATCCGTCAGAGCAACATTTAAAGAAATATACTATATTTAAATCTAACACCAAATAAAACTTAATTACTAACTATTATAACGCTATCTACTCCCTATTTTATTAATATAAACCACTCAAAGATCTCATACACAAAATCTCACCAAAATCTATTGAGCCGTTCTCTAGTTTCTGAAGGGTAGTGGCCAATATTCTCCCTTTATGAATGTTAGAATGCTATTTTTTGGCACTGTTATCATTTTTATAGTCTATATCATATTTTTTGATCGAAATATATTTTAATTTAACACCAAATATAACAAACTTACTTATTACTAAACCGCTATCTTACTACTACTACTACTTTATAAAAATAACGCATAATGGATTACACACATATAATCTAATTCTCAATATTCTCGGTTTACGAACGGTTTCTCAAATAATGATTTATAGAAGTTATTAGTTTTTCTAATAGATATATTGTATAGTGAGGAATTTCGACCTAATCTTTTCACATCGTATTACTTCTTCAGAGGGCCATTTGGCAAAGCATTGTTAGAAATATTATGAGTCGCATTGATGTAAGTAAGTATTTACGAACAAACAAAGTTTTGAACATAAATTCACTCTTTTAACTATTTTAGCTCATTAATCTTCTTCTCTTTATAAATCTTGTTTATCTTATATTTATAACCATGCTGCCTCACACTAACAATGCTTTTATTATGCTATGTCTTCTTCATTGACTCTACTTACTTTCTACATTTCTTTCCACTTACATTACTTTGCTTTCTTTTATCGTCGCCAACACATTTATTGTTAGTTCATCGCAATTAAGCTGCCATGCATCGCCTTAATAACTTTTAAATGCTGTTATAATCGCATTTATGGCTCGTTACATTGTGAAACTACCTTCGTATGGGTATGTGTGTATACAAGTATATGTATATATATACGAATATATGTGCGTGTTTTGGTACTTCAATTTAAACAAAACTTTTTGCGCAATAAAAAGAAGACACACACTCTCAAATTGATTTGTAGTTATATATATATGCGTATACATATGTATGTGTGTGCATTCAATCATATAAAATTGAACTTTTATTTTAATAAACTCGAATCAAAGTAATGCGTCTTCGTAGTTAATAGTTATATAGCTTCTTGTCACAAATCTCTTTATACATTTGTGGTATATACATACAATATATGTATACTTAGCGTGTATATGTATATACACTATATATAGATACACATTTATAAATTTATAGACATTTTCCTATAGTTTATTTTATTCATATAAATATGTACATTAGGGTGTCCCTTATATGGCAAAAAAATTTTTTTAGAATTTCGAAACGCATACCGTCTACTTTTTTTAAAAATGCTAAAACGTACTTAAATATGAAATTTCATATTTTTAGCATGATTGCAACCCGTGCCCACCGAGCTCTAAAGTTTAATAGAAACTGGTGTTGGTCTGACATTTTTTTTTTGATCCGAAACTAATTAAAATGCAACGAATGAAGTAAATATCATTAAATATAAAATAAGATTTACATAAACTTTTATTTAAACACAAATGATAATAAAAATTCATTAGGGTAGCTTCTCTTTAGTGTAGTGTTTTTACAGTCTGGATAAACATTTCTATGTTCCTGAACACAGCGCAACAAAACCTGTTTTTGGTCCTCTTCAACTGTGATAAGTCTTTGAAACTTTGAAAAAGGAAACAACAAAATTTTGCATTAATTTAACATCTCTTTCAGCAGTGTCATTTACAACCTTCAAAAACTAAGCCACGAAACTTTGAAAAAAGAAACAACAAAAGCTTACTAAACAGTTGCCATTAAAGTAAACATATTTTTATAGAACAGGCCGCTGTCGAGCTTGATGCAAAGCTGTGAGTTTTAGTTTATTCTCTGAATATCCTCCTAAGAACACAACGCATAGTTCAACCAATTGACGGTAATCGTCTCTAACAAAAGGTTTGCCCAGTTCAGAAATTCAGAGGTGGCTCAATGTTATCGGTGTTAATATTTTTCCAATTATCTCTTAACTTTTTGAAAATTGGAATATCTAGGCAATTTGTAATTTGCGTTACCTTGGTTTCAAAATCAGCTTTCAAGTCCAACTCATAAATATGATGGCGACAGGCAAAAAGCAGCAATTCCTTGTTTTCTAGAAGAACTTTCTAATTTTGATACTGCAAGAAGCTGTTCGCTATCGTCAAATGAAACAATAATTGGCAAGCGTTCTTCTTTTGAACTTCGTATATCCAATCCAGGTAATAGTATTCCACCCCAATGGACTGTGACTACGTCAGGCAAATTATTCTGCAAGTTAGTTTTTATTGCTTCTGCTCTGGTTTTTCTCGCCTGAATATTAATTTGCTGATTCGAGGATTTATTAATAGGAAAATCATCGCTGTTCAGACCAAGCGCTTCTTCAACCGCATGGAGAATGTAAACTGAGTCCCTTATGCTTAATTGGCATCGATTTAAAGCTGCTACCAGTTTAGGAGTTATGAAACTTTTCGTGCCTCTTTTAAAACTTTTTTGAGTGTAAGGAATCTGAGTACTAAGTTCAGAACTCACCCAGTTAATGGCTTTTTGTGGGCGTAGCAGTGGAACACACATACCAAGTTTCATCAACATATCTCTAACGCGAAAATAAACATCAAGTACAATCTTACCTAAAAATTTTTTCTACAGAGGTCATTGAAGTCTATCAGTTCAACCGTTTCAAAAAAACTTCATAATTAACATTGAATGCCGATTCACAAGTATATCTTCTTCTTAATTGGCGTAGACACCGCTTACGCGATTATAGCAGAGTTAACAACAGCGTGCCAGTCGTTTCTTCTTTTCGCTACGTGGTGCCAATTGGATATTCCAAGCGTAGCCAGGTCCTTCTCCACTTGGTTTTTCCAATGGAGTGGAGGTCTTCCTCTTTCTCTGCTTTCCCCGGCGGGTACTGCGTCGAATACTTTCAGAGCTGGAGTGTTTCCGTCCATTCGGACAACACGACCTGGCCAGCGTAGCCACTGTCTTTCAATTCGCTGGACTATGTAAATGTCGTCATATATCTCGTACAGCTCATCGTTCCATCGAATGCGGTATTCGCCGTGGCCAACGCGCAAAGAACCATAAATCTTTCGCAGAACTTTTCTCTCGAAAACTCGTAACGTCGACTCATCAGTTGTTGACACCGTCCAAGCCTCTGAACCATATAGCAGGACGGGAATTATGAGTGACTTATAGAGTTTGGTTTTTGTTTGTCGAGAGAGGACTTTGCTTCTTAATTGCCTACTCAGTCCGAAGTAGCACCTGTTGGCAAGAGTTATCCTGGGTTGGATTTCTAGGCTGACAATGTTGGTGGTGTTTACGCTGGTTCCAAGATAGACGAAATTATCTACGACTTCAAAGTTATGACTGTCAACAGTGACGTGAGTGCCAAGTCGCGAGTGCGACGCCTGTTTGTTTGATGACAGGAGATATTTCGTCTTGCCCTCGTTCACTGCCAAACCCATTTGTTTTGCTTCCTTGTCCAGTCTGGAGAAAGCAGAACTAACGGCACGGGCGTTGAGGGTGTCTTTTAGAAGATGGTACCTTTTCTATTTACTTCTGCAGCTCGAACTATTTTCTCCAGAAGCAGGTTGAATAAGTCGCACTATAGGGAATCGCCTTGTCTGAAACCTCGTTTAATATCGAACGGCTCGGAGAGGTCCTTCCCGATTCTGACGGAGCTTTTGGTGTTGCTCAACGTCAGCTTACACAGCCGTATTAGTTTTGCGGGGATACCAAATTCAGACATCGCGGCATAAAGGCAGCTCCTTTTCGTGCTGTCGAAAGCAACTTTGAAATCGACGAAGAGGTGGTGTGTGTCGATTCTCCTTTCACGGGTCTTTTCCAAGATTTGGCTCATGGTGAATATCTGGTCGGTTGTTGATTTTCCAGGTCTGAAGCCACACTGATAAAGTCCAATCAGTTTGTTGACGGTGGGATTTAATCTTTCACACAATACGCTCGATAGAACCATATATGCGATGTTGAGGAGGCTAATCCCACGGTAGTTGGCGCAGATTGTGGGGTCACCTTTCTTATGGATTGGGCATAGCACACTTAAATTCCAATCGTTGGGCATGCTTTCGTCCGACCATATTTTACAAAGAAGCTGATGCATGCTCCTTATCAGTTCTTCGCCGCCGTGTGTGAATAGCTCGGCTGGCAATCCGTCGCCCCCTGCCGCTTTGTTGTCCTTCAGGCGGGCAATTGCTATTCGAACTTCTTCATGGTCGGGTAATGGAACGTCTGCTCCATCGTCATCGATTGGGGAATCGGGTTCTCCTTCTCCTGGTGTTGTGTGTTCACTGCCATTCAACAGGCTGGAGAAGTGTTCCCTCCATAGTTTAAGTATGCTCTGGGCATCAGTGACTAGGTCATCTTTGGGGGTTCAACAAGAGTATGCTCCGGTCTTGAAACCATCTGTAAGCCGCCGCATTTTTTCGTAGAATTTTCGAGCATTACCCCTGTCGGCCAGCTTATCGAGCTCTTCATACTCACGCATTTCGGCCTCTTTCTTTTTCTGTCTGCATATGCGTCTCGCTTCCGTCTTCAACTCTTGGTATCTATCCCATCCCGCACGTGTAGTGGTGGATCGTAACGTTGCGGGGTAGGTAGCCTGTTTTCTCTCCGCTGCGACACGGCACTCCTCGTCGTACCAGCTGTTCTTTTGCACTTTCCGAAAACCAATGGTTTCGGTTACAGCTTACTTAAGGAGTTCAAAATGGCGTCCCACAGTTCCCTTATACCGTGTTGTTGACGAGTGCTCTCAAAGAGCAAGAGTGCAAGCCGAGTAGAAAATCGTTCGGCTGTCTGTTGTGATTGCAGCTTCTCGACGTCGAACCTTCCTTGTGTTTGTTGGCGTGCGTTTTTGGTGCACAGAGGCGGGTGCGAATCTTGGCTGCAACAAGATAGTGGTCCGAGTCGATGTTAGGACCTCGGAGCGCAAGCACATCTAAAACACTGGAGGCGTGTCTTCCGTCTATCACAACATGATCGATCTGGTTGGTAGTTTTTCGATCCGGAGACAGCCAGGTAGCTTGATGAATCTTTTTATGCTGGAATCTAGTACTACAGATAACCATATTTCGGGCCCCGATCCCATTTGCGGATGTTTCGTCGTGGAGGCTGAATTTACCGACCGTGGTGCCAAAGTTACCTTCTTTACCCACCCTGGTGTTAAAGTCGCCAAGCACGATTTTGACATCGTGGCGGGGGCAGCTCTCATAAGCGCGCTCCCAGCGCTCATAGAAAGCATCTTTGGTCACATCGTCCTTCTCTTCCGTCGAGGCGTGTGCGCAAATCAGCGATATGTTGAAGAACATCGCTTTGATGCGGATTCACCGGAGTGAATGATAGTACTCGGCGACGGAATCTCTCTTCCACCACCAATCCCACACCGAACTTGCGCTCCTTTATATGGCCACTGTATTAAATGCCGACTGAGCTGCAACAGTGAAAAAGCAAGCAAATTTATATGCATAAATAATATTTAATAAAATGACAACACGGAGCATTGAAATCCTCGAAGCTCAATGTCAGTACGTGACAGTACCAGTCGTGCCATTCAATGCGAAAAATTTAAATCCATAGGGAATTTCAGTTATTTGCGCAACAGAATGTTTCATATACTTCTAACTTTAGATTTATTGTGTACACAGAGGAGAATAAGAAAATGTTTGGCGAACTTTGGCATACAAACAAGTTAAGAAATACGAAGGTTTCACAAGTCGAGTTTGTTTGAAATAGAGGAAGAGAATGACTTGGTCACACAATAACTAAATGTGATTTCCCTGAAGCCTAGTGCGAGGCTTACCACTTACTCCAGTGTAGCTTATAGGCTGCTGCAATACGACATCAATATTATTGAATGCTAAGAATTGATTTGAATTTTGAAATATACTTAAAGCTTGCTGCACATTGAATACAAAGTAGGAAGTCAAGAAATTCCTCACGAACGCGTACCAACTAAAATCATAAATAAGGAAAAAATATCAAAAAGAACGGTAAATACATAAACAAACAACAACAAAAACTATTGAATAAAAACAAAATTTATAGCTCGAACAAGGCAGCAATGATGATGAAATAAATTTTATTTAGAAAGCAAAAAATATATTTTACTTAGAGTATAGTTGCTGTTGTTGGAAAAGAACAAATGATAAGACTGGCTAAATTCTCGAAAAAGTCAATTTTATGGTATAAGAAATCTGTAAAGAGTAAATAATAAATAAATAATTTCACAAGGGCGATAAATAATTTTTGGACGTGATTTTTCGTGGCGATAAAATGTACGTGCAAAAACTTAAAAAAATATACATTTATTTTGTTGGAGAAAATTTTAAATTTAGAAATAAGTTTGAACATAAATATGTTGTGTTGAAAAAGAAAATCAATTCTGGAAACTCTCTTAAAGTTATAAGTTATAACGATTCGAAAACATAGCTGGGGTACTCACAACCCGTCGTAAAGCATCGTAAAATCGTAAAATTATAAATTTTTACACTTGTTAAAAAAAATTGTTGTTGGATTTCATACAAAAATGAGTTTACACATTTACAATTCTCAATGCTATCTTTTCGAATCGTTATAACTTATAACTTTATGAGACTTGTGAAAACCCTAAGCATTTAGAATTGTAAATGTGTAAATTCATTTTTGTATGAAATCCAAAAACAATTTTTTTAAACAAGTGTAAAAATTTATAATTTTACGATGCCTTACAAGGGGTTGTGAGTACCCCAATTGAAAGCTTGCTGCACATCAAATTCGAAGTAGGAAGTCAAGAAATGTAAACAGAAGGAGCCAGCTGTAGAAGAACATATGGCCGAACATTGCGCTGAGGTCAGTGTGTCGGAGAGTATTCGAGTAACGTGCCAGCAATGCGATGGGGCTTAAGGAGAGGCGGAGGGGCTTGCAGTATTGAAAGCGTAGCAGCTAGTTAATACAGAAGTTTCACCAAACAACAATCAAGCGAATGAATGATGATTACGAAGTAGCGTTGGTAGGCACACGCAGAGCCGGAAACTTGAGTAAAACGGCGGGGGAAAGTGATGGCTTGACATATGCTCACATGTTGGCACAGAGTGCGCTTAATTTCCGTGCTGTTTGATGTAATGAAATATATTTTATTTAAGACACAAAAATTAAAGTCTACTTAGAGTAGAGTTGCTGTTGTTGGAAAAGTGGAAATGATACATTAAAGCCCAATGGAAAAAATCACTAATAAAATAAATATTATACTTTTAATAATTATTTAATATATACATATATTTTAGATTAAACAAGTAAGGAAGGGCTAAGTTGGGGTGTCACCGAACATTTTACACTCTCGCATGATAAAGTGATAATTGAGATTTCATTATCCGTCATTTTTTTTATTTTGCTGTAAAATTAACTAGATTAGTAGTTCCTGAGATATGGTTTTTGGTCCATAAGTGGGCGACGCCACGCCCATTTTCAATTTTTAAATAAGGCCTGGGTGCAGCTTCCTTCTGCCATTCTTCCGTAAAATTTAGTGTTTCTGACGATTTTTGTTAGTCGGTTAACGCAATTTCAGTGATTTTCAACATAACCTTTGAATGGGAAGTGGGCGTTTTTGAACTGTATATGGAAATGCCTGAAGGAAACGACTCTATAGAGTTTGGTTGACATAGCTATAGTAGTTTCCGAGATATGTACAAAAACTTATTTGGGGGCGGGGCCACTCACACTTTTCCAAAAAATTTACGTCCATGCCCCACCCTAATGCGATCCTTTGTGCCAAATTTCACTTTAATATCTTTATTTATGGCTTAGTTATGACACTTTATAGGTTTTCAGTTTTCGCCATTTTGTGGTGAAAAAAAAATTTTTTTTTTGAAAGTGCCACACTGGTATAGCCCCTTAAGACGCAAAGCTAAATATATTTGGAAATCAAAAAATAAGATTTTTTTCTGTTGAAGAACTTTCGACGATATGGTATTGAAAAAATATTTTGGTGCAAAACAATTTGGGGTAATTAAGTTTAAGAATTTCGACTTTCCTAAGACTTTAGCACTTTAAAAAAAAATAAAAAGAAATTAATCACAAAAATTTTGAGACAATGAAATCATAAGACTGACTAAGTTCACGAAAAAGTCAATTTTATGACTTAAATAGTTTTGGTTTAAGAAATCTTAGGACAATCACTTTTTAATTCAAATAAATAATTGCCCAAGTGTAATAAATAATTTTTAGACAAGATATATCATGGCGACCAACAATAATTAAAAACCGGCATATAGAAAAAATAATTTTTCGTACACAATTTTTTTGACCAAGAAATACCTTTATTACCCTTCACAGGTGAATTAATCCTAACATAAAAAACACAAAAAAGCCTTTAACTTCATTTTGTTCGGTTAGTTTGGCAGCTATATGCTATAGTTGTCAGATGTGAATAATTTTTTCAGAGATAGTAAACATGTTTTTCACACAAGGGCTGGAGACACGAAATAAGAGCCGAGGAATCAGGGCCAACGGAGTGTCCTAACAACGCATCGCTTTTTACCATAGAGCGGCAACTGGCGCCAAGGAAACCCAAAGCAGACAAATCTCCTGGAACATTTGGCATACCAGCAGAGGTACTAAAGGTAATAACCAAAAACCGTTCAAAGGTGCTACTAGAAATGTTTAATACCGATCTTACAGCAGGCATATTCCCAGAAATTTGGAAAAACAAAGGCTCTTTTTCATTAGTAAAAGAAAAGGAAATCCAGACAGCCGGTAAGCTTTTCGAATTATTGCTGAAACTAGAAGTAAAAAAAGCAATCACTAGGGCAAGCAGCTTATCACCTAGACAATACGATTGCAGACCCGATAAATCAACTCTGGGCACAATTGAGAATGTCGTGAGGAAAATGGGAAAAGCGCACAAAGGATGCAACAAACGGGCATGATGAACGGAATGCTTTCAACAGCTCTCTTTAAAAAACAGGTTGAGGTGTTAGAAGAAAACTTTAAAATGCCTACACATCTCAGCCTAATGTTGAGGAGCCACTTCAAACACAGAATCTTGGTGTATAAAACCTTCCAAAAACAACGACACTTAAAGCGAACGATCTATGCCTCTAGAACGTCAGTTTTGAAGGCATATTAAGCCTTAACTCACACAGGCAACATCACTGCAATAATCACCTCCAGAGGCATTGAAAACGCAAACAAGAAACTAAACCAGGTGATGATCAGAGCGAAAATGTGACTTATACTTGCCACTGAAAAACCGGGTTAGTATTGTTAAGAGAGAAACATATTCTAACTATAATAGATATGAGGACATAAAACGTTGTCAACTATCTCGTTTACGTACTGGGCACAAAACCAACACACTGGGGAAAAGGCGTCTGAACAAAATTTCCAACTTAGTAGGCTAACGGCGAACATCGAAAGATCGACACAGAAGAAAATAAAATTGTACAGTCTACAACAGCGAACGTCTTGCTCTACGGAGCAGAGATATGAACTGCTTCATTGAGGAAAATAACAGACATAAAGCCCATATCAGCATACCGCGCAGTTTTAGGCGAAGCTGTAGCGATAACAAGCTGAAGCACGTTCATCGACTTATTAGCATTTGGGAAAAAGAAAATGTGGGCGTTGAAGGAACAATTGTAACCACAACAAAGGATATAAAGAACGATAACTTGGAAGAATGACAAACTGGTTGGGAGCAATCGAAAACATAAAACTGTGATCCAGTGGACAAAAAACAAAGTAATATAATAATAATTCTAATCGGGCACGGATATGTTATCATTCCGAACACACATTTTTTAAATAATAAGCTGAGACAAACTGAGGCGTAATGCGCTGCATACTTTATTCGGTCCCCGAATGCGTACAACATCTTAACTGACATGCTTCAAAACGAAAAAAAAACTCGAAAAACGTGATTCTTCAATAGAAAAACGGGACCTGGACGCATGTAAGTTTTCAAGGGTTATATACCGCTAGAATTTGAAAAAAATCGATTTGGTTTTTTTATTTTCTTAACGTACATTTATTTCGTTTCCGTGTATATTTTCCAAGTTAAACTCAAATTTAAAAAAGCGTTTCAGAGCGCTTGGAAGGGCATTCCTAACTTTAAACACATTTTTCTCAAAATGATGTTTTCAAAATCGGTGACCAACATAACTAGAAAACTGCTAAATGCATTAGCTTCAAATTTTAACACAAGTTTCCTAAGTATATTTTTTTGTAATTATGGAAGATTTTTTTATAAACAATTTAAAGCCGAAGTTTTGGTCACAAATCGATTTTTTTTGAAACTGCCATTTTGTCAAATAATTTTATTTTGCTTATTTCTTCGTTTAATTAATAAATTTAAAATTCCTTAAACCAAACAGATTTTGGTTTTTTAATTTCAGAGATATAGAGTTCACCGCAAAACGACTTTCTTGAGAGGAGCTGGCGGAGATCAGCCGTAGATCCTGTGGATTTGGAACTAAGCATGACATGAGCAAAAACAATTGAGGCCAAAAAATGGGGACAAATACTGTGAGAAGATGGTGCGAATTTCATATTCCTATTTAAAATATTTGTTTTTATTAGTGCTTGCCACATTACAACATCTAATACATAATTATAATCAAAAAATTACCTTCTTCACTTTTCTTCCCCTCTTTTGTTCTTTTCAAATGCTCTCCTCCACTCCTTAGTTGCGCATTTCGATTACTCTCAACTACACAGCATTCGAGATTTCTACACTTCATGTTGCTGCCACTGCTGACATTTTCAAATGTCATTTTATAGCATTGACAGACGGCAGCGTTAAACCAGATTAATTGCATTTTTCGGGATTAATTCAGGAGTTACCACAGCTAACTCCGTTGTTGAATCCAAAAATAACTCTCAAAATTTTAGGGAGTTTGTGAGATTTTCGTTGGCAACATTGTTAAAAATGGCCAATTTTCATCTATTGTGAATGAAATACAAGCAACCCTGACAGCTGTTTATCAAATTCTCAATATAATATCAATAAAACTTCTATGTTATGATGCCGTTTTAAAAATAATGTGTTGATATGTTTTTGAAATAAAAAATGGTTTGGTAAAAATTGGTCGGCTAACAACCGTAATGTTTATCTTCTATCAATTTTCATTGAAAATATTATAAAAAGGACAATGAGCTGTTTATGAGAGTTTCAAACTCGCATAGCTGCCGTCTGTCACCTATAAATTTGGATCTGATTAAGTACGCAGTTAATCCGGATTAACGCTGCCGTCTGTCAAGGCTATTATTCTTGCTTTTGTTGTTTTTTTTTTTAACAGTACTGCTAGCAGTGCTAAGCTGCATAAGAATTTAATATTATAAACACATTCCAAGCGATTTGATGTGATGTGTCACGCATTGCTTGCTGTTTGTAAAAAGCAAAACTACAACAACAACAGATAACAGTATTTGCATTCGTTTGTTGTTGTTGCCACTTTAGTTGCATGCATTCAGAGTGTAATATGGCGGCAAGAACCAGCAACGAAATCGAGATAGAAATAGAAAAAAATTCCAAACTAGAAAATAATATTGCTCTACTCGGTGTTGTGGTAAGTCCAGTGTGCGGCAGTATGTATGTATGTATATAGTTACAAAAAATTCCAACCTTCAAAGAAAGCTGTAAAGTAGCACTCTGTGTGCTTGCTGCTGCTCTAAGCGTGTAGGTTTGAGGTAAATTATGTGGCAACATCATTTGTTGCACCTGTTCGTGGTATACTAGAAGCTCGGCAGCTGCCGCACCTGCCACCCTCCATAGTAGTTCTTATAGCTGTTGCCACTTTAGTTGCATGCATTCAGAGTGTAATATGGCGACAAGAGCCAGCAGATTAGAAATAGAAAAAAATTGCAAAATAGAAAATAATATTGCTCTACTTGGTGGTGTGGCAAATCCAGTGTGAGGCAGTATGTATATAGTTACAAAAGATTCCAACCTTCAAAGAAAGCTGTAAAGTAGCACTCTGTGTGCTTGCTGCTGCTCTAAGCGTGTAGGTTTGAGGTAAATTATGTGGCAACATCATTTGTTGCACCTGTTCGTGGTATACTAGAAGCTCGGCAGCTGCCGCACCTGCCACCCGCCACAGTAGTTCCAATAGCTGGGGCTTTGCCACTTTAATAAGCAAAAATCGTATTGCATTGCTGCTTGGCATTGCATGTGGGATGTTGCAATATAGTTGGGAGACACATTTATATAGTAGTTAAAGCTGGGTTGAACACGAAGAGTCTATGTCACAATGCGTTGTAAGTAGAAGCATAAGCAACAACAACCAAAAATCATTAAAACAGCAACGACATTGCAACTTGAGACGTCCACTGGATGCATGCATGCTAGTGCGCATGTGTATTTGTGGCATGCAACCGCTTGCTGATGACACACTCGTTGACAGTCCGTTAACAACTGCTGTAGCAACATGGCTATGTGGCGTTACCTCGCCGTTGATTGCTGCTGCGTTTTGATTTACTTTTTTTACGCTATACTTTTATTGCTCGCACTTTTTCTCTGCTTTTTCTTGTCGCACATTTTCATGTCACTTTCATATTCAATGTTGCATGCAACATTTGTTGTTGCGAAAAACTTGCCACAGCTATACAATTTCAAATTGCGATTATTTCGATTAAAAAAAGTTTAGGTTTTACTGCTTTAGTATGAGCATGCCGCATAGTTTGCGTTATCATATAGCTAATGTTGCAACATGATTGCTACTTTGTGCCTTTCAACTTTTCTACTGCCTTAGTACACTCAGTTTGTGCAACACTTACAACTTCTGTATACAGTATGCACTACAAAACTATGCACACCTTTGCAACTTGCCGCAAATTCAAAACAAACAGAGGTTCCTCGTCTCATGGCTCACACATTTGCTGCTTTGCAATGCAGCAAATTCTTGTGATATGCGCTACACAGACACACAAACCGCCGAAAAATACTTCAGCTCCCCCATTTTCGTTGTTGTTGCTTATTGCGTAAATATTTCTTCGCCAATTTTTGTTTGAAAGTATGCAAGTCCAGTTTTCAGTTCCCTGCCTTAACCGCAACGCGCACGTATTCTGTTGCTACAAGGCAACGACACCTTCACCATACACCAACTCCGATGCTGGCAGCACAAACAGTCCAATTTGTCAGCGACAATGCAACCCTGTTGTTGAGCACAGCACATTTTGGGACATGGAGCCAGATATCAGGAGGACAATTGCTTGTTTGGCAATTTTTGGCAGTTTCTCCATGTGATTCCTCAGCGCTACTCTGCAATTGTCTATGTTTATGAGTATGTGTGTGTATGTGTCGTGTAGCTAAGTGCATGCCGGGTGTTGAAATCAATTAAATTTTCAATTTTATTGAGTGAGAACTGAATTTAAAAGCAGCTTCAATCAAATTAGTATGCGGAGAACAATCAAGACTCCGACTTGCTATTGAGTGCTGACTACATTTGCACTGCATTGTTTAATAATTATGGAATTTTGATTAAAAAAAAAAACAAACAAGAAAAAACGTCAACACCGGTTGTACTGAAGCTATTTTAAAATAGTCTCCAGACAAGGACTTCATTTTGTTCGTTAAGTTTGTATGGCCACTAAATGATATAGTGGTCCGATCTAAGCAATTTCTTTGAAATTTCTACTGTTGCTTTTAAAGACAATTTATTTAAAGATCGAATAAAAAGGTTTTTATTCGTAGATTACAATGTTGCTTTTTATAATAATCCATGCCAAAAAAGAAGAAGAAGATGCCAAATTTCGCGAAGATATCTTTTCAAATAAAAAAAGTTTTCCAGACAAGGAATTGATTTGGTACGATCAGTTTTATAGCACGCTTATGATATAGTGATCTGATATGGGTTTTGACAAACGAGCAGCTTCTTGGGAAGAAATAGTTTTATTCAAAATTTTTAGAACGTTATCTCAACAAATTGAAAGAATAGTTCACGTATATACAGGGAGACGAATATGGCTAAATCGAGATGAGTCGAGAACAGCTGATCGTTAAACCTTTTACATCTCCTCCGATGTTTTTTATCGATGTTAGAAACTTCGTGGCAAACTTAATGTACCCTGATAAGGACATTAATGTTGAATTTTAATTTATTAATTTTTCTAGTAACTAATCTTATTTCTGACCACTGAGTGTTATCATGATTACAGATGTCAGTATTTATTGCTGATTATGAAATCATGGCTTTGACTTATGACTATTGAATGAACTATAAAAGTCGGACTATAGAATTACGACTAAAGAAGTCGGATTACTTAATAATAATTACTCTTTATTGGATTGAAACTAATGACAATTAAATTAAGACTACAAGACTTATATTTTGTATTATTTATATTGATTTCTGATATCTGAAAATTTTTCTGATTCAGTGAGTTAAGTTTTCCAATGATTTGATACTTTGAACCATGCGATATTGATTCCTGATTTTTGACCGATGATTACTGAACTGGACAACAAGATGTCGAATTAATGTAGGGAATGCTAAATACGCAACTTTTTTTTTATTAGTTTCTAATTTCTGAAAATTTTTATAACTCAGTGAATTAACATTTCAAATGAATTGGTATTTTGAATTCTGACTAGTGACTTAGAATTAATTCTAAAAAAGTCTACTTGTTTGGTAATATCTATTAAGACTGAAGCTGGCCGTTTATTGATGCTGACTTCGCAAGGTTGGTTTTTGACTTTTGTCGTATGACTTTTGAGTCAAGACTACACAATTTATATTATTTCATATTGGTTTCAACTTCTAACACATGATTTTATGATTCATTGAATTAAGGTTGCGAATGATTTGGTATTAACTAAGTGATACTGATTTCGACTTCTGACTAATCACAATTCAATTAGAACTTCATATTTAGGATTATTTTCTAATAATTTTTGTTTTTTGATCTATAGTCTACTGACTTTGACTTCTGACTAATTGCCATTGAATTATGACTTTCTATTTCAGATGAGTAATTGCTAATTTTTGACTTCGTATAATTTACTTTTACAAAAAGCTGCAGTCTACCAATTATATAATGACTAAGGTTTATTATCTATTGACTGCAATGACTTTTATTATTTTCTATAAAATAAAAGGGATTGATTAGCTCCAGTAATAATTTGAATACAATCCAATATATACCGTGAGTTCAGATTTTTTAAACAAGAAGAATGTATGTGATACTGATTTCGATTTTTAACTAACTATTGACTAAAGATTGTTAGCTATTCAAAACAAGGACTCTATTTTATTTAATTCTTTTTTTCTACTACAAAAATAACAACTTCTGATAACTGCACTAAGTCAGAATGTTGGCTGTTAGAAATTGATTTCAACTATTGAAGATTGATTAACGCCTGCAATAATTGGACTGCGAGTTTTAATTTTTTAATCAATAGGAACTAGAACTAATGACAACTGAATAATAAGGATTTGTAAGTAAAAACATATTTCGTATTTTTTATTACTAAATAATACATTTTGAGTTAAAATTATACATTACACTGACTAGTATAATACGACTAAAGACCAAAGGCTATTGACTGACGCTGGGACTTAATGTATCGTTTATATTTAATTTTTTGTTATTGTGACGTAAAATTCATGTAGCTGTAGTCTATAGTTTTTCCTTTCCAGCAATTTTCTTTCCTTCTTATTGTAAATTAAATGTTGTCAATTTCCAATCGCAATAAACGCCGGCGTCCACAAGTTGCGGCACATTCAGGTTGCGACTGCCAGCTGTCTTCGGACTTTCCTGAGTTACGGTATCACCAACTATTCCGCTGAGACTAATGCTTTGGCAGCAATGCTCGCCAAGACTTATTGGCGACGGTCAATACAAGTTTATTTATATACATATTAGGCCGGTTCGATTTGTGGGGAGGCAAAAAAATCGCCCATTGCTCTATGAAAATCATATTCTAGGGATCAAAATTAGAAACTTTGCCGAAGGAAACATACCTCTGAAACGAATTCTGATCTCCCCCAATTTGGGTCGAACTTTTGGGTAGGGGCAAATTTTGAAATAGAATTGAAATTACCATTTCATTCTTATTACCTCTGAAAGTGAGGAGAACTAAAGCAATAACCACTATGGTATTTCAAAAAAAAATAATAAGTGAAGTGACCATTCCAAATCAAAAAGTTTACAATGAATCCACCATCCTCTACACCGCAAGATGAAGCAACTACATCAACAACTATCGAAAACCCAATGAGTCATATACCCAAGCATGATGTTACTGTTTTTGCTGTGTCTACTGATTTGACTGATCTTAATTTACCAACCCATCTGGATACCTTGAGATATTATTTTTACTTAAGCGAACGTGCTAAAACAGAACAAAAAAAATTTTCCTATAAATCATTCACTATTCAAGTACAAGATAAGTTGATTGGAATTTGGGAAAAACTTGGTATGGAAATAATGCTGAAAAAAGTGTATGTAATAAATTGAATAAATTGCTTGACAAGTATCAAGAGCAAATCAAGAGAAGAAACAACACCCAACAATTTACAGAGTATGTAAAATCTCTGGAAACAATTTTTTATATTGGAACATGTAAATAGGATTAGAAAGCAGCTCCATGTGCATGCGGCTGGGTTCCCGAACGCCTCAAAGAGTTCATGCACGATCAACATAATCAGAGAAGACTAACAATGAATGCATTTATGATGGAAACTGAAGAGCAAGGAGCAACGTCTATGTCATCAATGCCAACATACCAAGATCCCGATGATTCAACATACGCACCGCCACCGGTTCAAGAAGATATTGATAGAAGCATAAGTTCACAATACACAGAGAGATACGATTGTTTTAACTTTGCCTTAGTATGTGACAGATTTGGTGTGCCTGACAGAGTAGCATCAGAATTGGGAACCGCTCTTTTGCAAGATTTTAAAATTAAAGATAAGCATGGGAAACCTTTCATCATGGATAAATCGAAAGTTCACAGAGAAAAAGAGAAATGCAGACAAGAAGTGCTTCGCAAACGGTTAGATGATACCAATTTGTTAGCGTTTTCATTCGATGGCAGAAAAGATTATACTTTAACGATAGATAAAATTGATGAGAAGTATCATACTAGGATGGTAAAAGAACCTCATCTTGTTATTTTGTGAGAACCCAATTCTGAATTGATTTTTTACGTAAGGCTGGAACATGAAACCGCTGAATACAAAACAACCAAATTAAATGGTTTTTTCAACGATAAAAATATATCACTGGATACATTAATTGGAATATGCACTGACGGTGAGCCAACAAGCACTGGCCCACACGGTGGAATTATACGACGATTCGAATTGCTGTTAAAAAGACCATTGCATTGGTTTGTTTACCTTCTACACTTCAACGAACTTCCGTTTCGGCGTTTGTTTGAAGCTTTGGATAAATCAACCAGCATTGGACCAAGATCGGCAACCGGAAAACTAAGCCGTCAAATCGAAACTTGTGAAACTCTTCCGGTAAGTTATTGCTATCACTCATTTTTTATAATTGTCAACCATTTTTAATTATTTTATTATTATATATTTTTAGGTGGTGGACGGCTTCCAGAAAATTGAGTTGCAAAATATGCCCCCTGCTCCAGAAAAAAAAAAAGAATTTTCCACCGATTCGAAGTACTTATACGACAAGGCCCATGAAATTTCTAGCGGCGTGGTTCCGGTGGATCTGGCTAACATCAAACCAGGGATAATTGTACATTCTCGGTGGCTCACCAAGGCCGCTAGATTATTGCGATTATATGTGACAACGGAAAATCCAGATGCAAATTTAAGAATTCTGGTTGAATTTATAATTAAATGTTATGTGCCAATGTACTTCAATATCAAGTATTACAGCTCTGTCGTGTACGGCAGTGCATTATTTTTCAAGTTAATTGGTTGGTCACGATTTATAGAACCTCGCTTACGCAAAATTGTCAAACAAGTAATTAATGATAATTCATATTATGCGCATTCGGAAAATATCTTGTTATCAATGTTGTTTGATGATAGGAAAGAAAAGCGCGACAGTGCCATCAAGAAAATTCTACGCTATTGAACCGATGTTGACGAGCCGATGGAACTTAGAGTTTATAAAAAACCAGATATAAACTTTAATTGCACAAGTTATACGGAAATGATCAATTTGAATGATATAAATATCGTATTTGAACCACCATTCACGCGAAGCATTCCGTACGATACATTGAAAGAATATTTAAATCAAGATGATCCACCGTTTAATGATCCAAAAATTCCATCACACATACAAGGAACGGAACGACATATTCAATTGCTAGGTAGCGTTTCCAAACGGGTTATACCGGAAAATGTAGAGGCTGTTATGGCGACGACATTAGAGAGCCGTGCGAAATTGCCCAGACTTGAAAGTAAAAAAGACTTCAAACAATATATTTTTTTAATTTCTTTTCTATAACTCACTTAAATTAATTTTTTTTTCATTTACATATGTTCTGACTAAATAAATTTCTTAAGAGAAAAAAGAGATATTATTATAAATAAATAAATAAAAATAAAGAAAAAACATAGCCATTTAGCTGATTTTTTCATGTAAAGGCCAAAAATGGTGATTTTTTGAAATGATTGTATTGGGAACCCCCCAGGGGAGTTCCAGGGGGTCTGCCACTGGCATGGGTGGATCGGCCGTCCAAAGTTAGTGGGGGTCAGTCATACATTTGGACTCGATTGGAGCACTCTAAATGGGTCAAAGTTGGAGTTTTCAAAATTTGCCCCTACCTAAAAGTTCGACCCAAATTGGGGGACATCAAAATTCGTTTTAAAGGTATGGTTCCTTCGGCAAAGTATCTTATTTTGATCCCTAGAATATTATTTTCATAGAGCAATGGGCGATTTTTAAATCGACCCGCCATAATATATATGTATATATGCTTCAGTTCTTGTAATATTGATTCTTGTTGTTAGAATTTTAACCTAACCATATCTAAATCTCAGCAAATAATTATTTTTTTAACTACAATATTGTAAAGAATGCTAAATAGTTCATAGTCCATACAAAATAGAATTTAGTTAATAATCAACAGTCATAGATTGATTGTCATTAATCCACATTAAAGTCATTGGGAAGCATTCTTTCTGATATAAAATATAGTTTGAGCCTTAACAATTTAAAACTGGTCATCTAGGTAATATATGGTAATTTTCACACTTTTAGATTTCTCTGTAATGACTGAAACGATGAAATTGAAATTTTCGCCCGACTTTTCTAGAAATAATTAAATAAAAAATGTACTTCTTTTTTGGGAAGCCGGCATTTTGTCAAAAGTCAAAATTTTTTACAGGTTCTTCGATCATATCATAATAATAGATTTTTTTTGCTTTTGGATCTGAGATAATTTTAAACTGAATATCGTCCTCACCTCCAAAACATTATTGCGGGAGTCGGTCTGCAAATTGTGTACTGGATTAAGAGAATACAAACTTTTTCAAAATGAATCACCGATCTCTAAGTGCATGTTATTTGAATTAATTATTATGCAAAGGATATTAATCGTGACAATATGAGCCGAAGGCAAAACAAAAATACTTCTAAGCAGTCAAAAATCAGAGTTATGTTGACAGTTTTCTTTAATTAGCGAGAAACAAAGAATACTGTTTGAGTGTTATGTGTTGTTTACGCGATTCGTAAAAAGAGGCCGAAATTATGGGCCGACAATGCTTAGTTTTTGCACTACGATAATGCACCGTCGAATACTGCATTGATTGTTCGTTAGTTTCTCTGCAAATTTTTAACCAATATCATCCCGCAACTACCATCTTCGCCTGATTTAACTCCGTGTGACTTCCGGCTATTCAGCAAACTCAAAGGACCGTTCCGGGGAAACCGTTTTGAGTCAATTCAAGACCTTAAACGTGAGTCGCTACGCGCATTGAAGCCGCTTCCGGAGATTCACTCTAACAAATGTTTCGCGGATTGGAAACAACGTTGGTACAAATGTATTAGAGTCAAAGAGGACGACATAGATTTTTAAGAATAAATTAAGAATTTTAAAATTATGAGCAAAGTTTTACTATTCTTTGCCCATAGTAGTACAAACCACAAAGATCGCAGCTGCCAAGGTTGAGTTTTATTCCGAAAAAATCGGTTAATATCTAGGATATTTTGATGAAAATAAGTAACTTTCTCTGATAGCAATATGGGCTGGTACAAAAATTAGATAAAACAAGGTTTGCCTCGGTGCGCATGCATCTAATATAATGTCTCCTGAATTATGTACAAGATACAGGTCTGTATGCCAGATACCGAGACCAAATAATGTTAACATTTCTCTTAGATATACTACTAATTGATGAAATCGGCCAATGAGCTGCCCCAGTTTTCATCGTATACATTTTCGTGATATCTATGGTTTTTTAAGGCGGAAATACCTAATAAACGGCTGCACCCAAATTTAGCCATGCCTTACTTTTTTATTTCACGGAAACTCTATTTTATTTTTTAGCCACCATTTTATTTTTAACTAATTCCCGTTATTATTACACATGCCTAGCAATCACCAACGAGCAAGAAACATACATATAGAGACAAGAACAACAACAACACCAGCCGTGACGCCTAACAAATGCGCCAGACCTACATACATACATATTTGTTTGAGAGAGTGTGTGTGTATAGTAACTAACTAACACTTTTGTAGCCAACTTCCGCACGAGCGCCCGTTTTCTAATCGTGTTGCAAATGTGAAATATCACAACGGAAAGAACAGTTGTTGACTGTTGGAAGGCAGTGGGGTCCGGAGAGACGCAGCTGCTGGCTGCAAACCTAAGCGGAGCGAAGTAAACACCAGCAAATACTCACATGTAAACATGTATACTAGGGTGTGTCATTCTGAGGCAACCTTTTTTTCAACTGAAAAATAGGCTAAAAACTTTCGAAAATGTGAAAAAGAAAGTCACTCAAAAGATGAGCTCTTAATATTAATGTTAAGAGGTGCCTATTTCAAATTTTCTGTTTTCTATATAAATTACATGAAAAAAAAAATAATTTTTTTTTGTGGTGGTTATTGTGCGGAGGTTAGGGATGGTAAACTCGATTCCGATTCTACTCGAAAATCGAGTTTTCTCCTAAATTAATCGATTCTTCGGAATCGATCTTCAGTAGTCGAAGTCGATTAAGAATCGATTTTTGACATTCGAAAAATCGATTATTTTACGATTGTTGATTATTCAAGTGACTTCGTATACACGTTTGGCTGTGTGTATGTGTCTCACTGTCTGTATGTATCAGCTTGTTTGCCGGCATTCCTATTTATATTTGCGCTGTCCTTTAGCTTCAGCTATTTTTATACTCTCGCAACAAAGTTGCCAAAGAGAGTATTACAGTTTTGTTCACATAACGGTTGTTTGTAAGTCCTAAAACTAAAAGAGTCAGATATAGGGTTATGTATACCAAAGTGATCGGGGTGACGAGTTGAGTTGAAATCCGGATGTCTGTCTGTCCGTCCGTCCGTCCGTCCGTGCAAGCTGTAACTTGAGTAAAAATTGAGATATCATGATGAAACTTGGTACACGTATTTCTTGGCTCCATAAGAAGGTTAAGTTCGAAGATGGGCAAAATCGGCCCACTGCCACGCCCACAAAATGGCGGAAACCGAAAACCTATAAAGTTTCATAACTAAGCCATAAATAAAATTAAAGTGAAATTTAGCACAAAGGATCGCAATAGAGAGGGGCATATTTGGACGTAATTTTTTTGGAAAAGTGGGCGTGGCCCCGCCCCCTACTAAGTTTTTTATACATATCTCGGAAACTACTATAGCTATGTCAACCAAACTCTACAGAGTCGTTTCCTTTAGGCATTTCCATATACAGTTTAAAAATGGAAGAAAACGGATAATAACCACGCCCATCTCCCATACAAAGGTTATGTTGAAAATCACTAAAAGTGCCTTAACCGACTAACAAAACACGTCAGAAACACTAAATTTTACAAAAGAAATGGCAAAAGAAAGCTGCACCCAGGCTTTTTTTAAGAATTGAAAATGGGCGTGGCGTCGCCCACTTATGGACCAAAAACCATATCTCAGGAACTACTAGACCGATTTCAATGAAATTCGGTATATTTTTATTTATTTTCTTAACATCCTGATGACATGTACGAAATATGGGTGAAATCGGTTCACAACTACGCCTTCTTCAATATAACGCTATTTTGAATTCCATCTGATGCCTTCTCTGTATAACATATGTATACATTAGGAACCAATGATGATAGCGGAATAAAACTTTACCCAAATATGGTATTTGAGCTGAGGTAAACCTTGTGGAAAAATTGTCGTGATCGGACTATAACTTTTCAAGGTCCCTGATATCGAACACGAAGAACTCAGTGCCTAACCTAACATAACGTAATTTTTCACCGAAAATATCGGTAAATCTCTCAGACATTTTCATGTAATTCAGAGGGCATCATTTTTATACTCTCGCAAAAAAGTTGCTAATAACAGTATCTCGATTATCACTTTATCATGCGAGAGTATAAAATGTTCGGTGACACCCGAACTTAGCCCTTTCTTACTTGTTAACACTGCGTTATTGCTCGTTGGCCGCATTGTTTCTGGCATGCATTGCTCGTTTATCTTGTTATTGTAATGAGTAAATTGAAAATTGTGAAATCGAATTCGAAATGCATTCGCCAAAACGAAATGAAATTCTTCGCAAAGAAAATTGCCGAGGCGTCGAATGATAAGTGAATTTAGGAAATATTGAAGGTAGCAACAACAACAACTCAGACAATAACAATGACATCGAAAACAATAACGATTTCCACAACAACAAAATCATTACAAAAACAACAAGTCATTTCAAAAGCAACAATTATCTACATCGAACACTGACGTAAAAACTAAAACACGAACTCTTGCAACAACAGCAATAACGATTCTATTACGGCAACAGCAATTACAAAAACAACAACACCAACACTGTTAAGAATAACAACAACAAGACAGCAGTATTTACAACAAAAATAACCAAAGTAACGATGCACGTTGCCATGCATTGAGCAATAACAGAAATAACAATCGGAGGCACACACACGTGACGACAGCAAGCCAGCGCAATAACAACAACAAGTGCTAAACAACAACTACAATTATAATAGCAGCAGCAACACCAAAAGCATCATGATAGCGAGCAATCCAATTGCACAACAACACAATACGGAAACGAACGAAAATCATTCGAGTGCGCTCAGCGATTATTGAATCAAGGAATTCGATTGCGATTTCGTAAGTCCTACGGCCGGTTTGGTGGAGACAACCGACCTGCCTGGGTCTGAGCTGTAAGAAATTTCAGCCATCTAGTGTTGTAGAAACAGGTTCAAACTAAATTCTAGTAACCGATTATCCGACCTGGTTTGCATACAATGACTTGATTTTATTCTGTCCGTTTGTATGGCAGCTATAATTATTAGATATTGATAGATCCGACAAATGAACAGCTTCTTGAGAACAAACGAACGGTTTCAGATCGACCTCTCAAAAATTGAGTAGTATATGTTGAGAAAATAGAGATTGAGCCTCTGCAAACCGTAAGAGCCACTGATATTAATAATATGGACAAAAATTTTGAACAGACTTAAAAGAAATCGCGTTTATATAACTGTAATGTAGCTGTATTTACTCGTAAGTGAGAATAAATTCTACGGGTTCTACCATTCTCAAGATACCGGGGCATTACACAGCCGAATGAAAAATTAGTCCAACTCAGCCGTTGCAAACTCTCCTTAAAACTTGAATCTACCAGGTTGTTCAATAAGTTTTGTCGTTTGATAAGAAAAAACACAATTTTATGATTTCAAATACACTTTATTGCGCAGTATAATATCCCTGAACATTAATACACTTGCTCCAACGATCCTCTTATCTGTGGATCCCATCCCTGAAGTGATAATCCGGAAAGTCTGCAAAATACGCTTCAACAGCCGTTATGACCTCTTCATTTCAAAAACGCTTGGCACTCATAAATTTTTTGAGTTCTGAAAACAAATGGAAGTCGCTGGGGGCCAACTCTGGTGAATACGTTGGATGCTCAAACAAATTTGAACATATATATATTTTTTTTGAACGTCTTTCACGTGGATCGTCTTCAAGGCTTGAACGAACACTTTTAAATTCAGCAACCCATCTTTCTACTGTTCTAATTGTAGGTGAATAGGCATAATACACTTTTAACATTCGTTCGTGAATTTCTTTTGGTGTTACACCTACCAAAACACAATCTATTACAACGTCGATAAATTAAGAGACTCTGATAAAGCTTTTGTCGTATGTTCTTCACGCCGAAAAGATTTTATGTACTTATAAGATCTGGATTTGAAGTGTTCGAATATTTAAAGGCTCATATAAAAAAAGAGAACCTATACTACATCAGACATCGCTAACCTCCCATCATTTAGTGAGCTCTATCTATGTACATCGGATCCGCGGAAAGGAATTATTTGGGCTATTTTCAAAATCTGCAGGTATTGATTAAGGCCTCGACCGAGAGATCCTAAGCTTACCGGCGAAAGGAACTTGCTAATTTCTGTCTGTACGGAAGAAAATTTTATACTCTCGAAACCACGCTGGGAATGAATGGCAGAAAAGGTGTCACAATAGTCACTCTACCGATTGGAACATTAACTCCTCAAATTCATACTGTGAAGGAATATATATTCAGTAAACCGATTGAAAGATTAAACCTCCAAATTCATGCTGGTAGTAAAGAGCAAATAAGCATTGAAAGTAGCGAAGATTACTACTGAGTAGTTTCCTTCTCCGAACTTACTTACCAATAACTGGCATCCCACTACCGGTTACCATCTTTGAGTCTTTCAACACTGTAGCATAAGTAAACAATTGCCTCCTCTCCAAAACCGATTGTTTTAATAATTTACACTCTCACACCCGACGGCTCCAGTCGAATCAGCTCGTTATTATTGCTGTTTCAACAATTATTTTAGGTGTGCAACGACTTGCAATATTTCATATTTTGTGCATCTTTTGTTTTCCGAATGTGCCAGGACAACGAGACAACCAGCTAACAAACCAAACGAAAATCATCTATAAAATCCACACAGCGCGTGAACCATTTAAATTTAAACCAGCTAAGCTTATGTTCGACGAGTATTACGATATCGCATATATGATTGGATAGTATGCAGGAATACTTGATACTTGTAGGTGAGTAGATGTGTCAGTACTCGCGAGATCGCGCGAGGAGACGACAGCGACGAGACGGTCTCTGGCGTAAAGCTATTTGCTTGACTGTCAAAGCTATTGTGGCGTTTCCAATTGACTGGGCAAGCTCCTCGCTAGCGAGCTGACTGCCTGGCTGCCACAGTGATTGACTGCTTAGTGTTGCAAATGAAAGCTGTTCGTAAATTCGTTAACCATATACGGTAAATCGTTGCCGAAGGGCAGTCAAGTGGAGGCGCAACCGGAGACTGAGTCTGGAAGCTACTAGGCAATGAACCGCTGTCGATGGATTTTCTGTAATTCAAGCGGATTGGAAGCGAGTTAAATGCAGTAATGTGCTAAGTAGTGAAGTAGCTGGCAGCGAGAATAGTATGTACGGCAAACCTTCTTGTTGTTGGTTGCGAACGTACATACTTGTATGTAGAAATCAGAAAATAGACAGGAAAGACGTTTGCTTGCAGTAGTGGATAGATGAGAAGAGGGAAAAATTACAAATGCAAGTAAATAGAATAATTGTTGTCATAAATCTTTAGTGGCGCAATAATTTGGAAGATTTCAAGGAACGTCTGAATGCGGTAGAATAGTGGTAGTAAATATTTAAGCAGACTGACGGCATAACTCAAAGTTAACAAATTATTTGACAAGTCCATTTAGCCAAAGTCTACAATTTTCTCGCGGACGGTTCCAAACTCTCTGAAACTGAAATCTTGAATTATAAATGCCACAAAGCTTTGAGCTTTATCCACGATTCCACGATTTGATCCACAACGACGCAACTACCAGCCCAGGTACCCGATGCGAAGGCAAAATTCACTGCTGGAAAAGGATCATTAAAAATAGGTGAAAGAAAAGGAGAACTAAGAGGGGAGTAGGAAGAGTGGGAGAAAGACTACGAGCGAGTTGCATCGCAAGTGAAGTGAGTGCAGCACATATACACCCACAAAGCTGCACGTACCTCACTCACCTAGAAAGGGCGCGCAGTGTATGGGTTAAAAGAGAGAACTTAGCACAGTTTTATATTTTAGTGAAAGCTTCAACTCTTTTATGAATGCGCATGTATGTCTATCACCTGTAAGGTGAGCGTTGCATTGCATTCATTAACAACATGTGACTAATTTTGGTGCCGTAAAAAGTAAAATATACTGAAAAACATTATAGCCAGACACATTAAAGGTCTGATATTAAAGGCGACCATCGCTGTGACCTCCTGAACATCGAACTAGTTTTATTTGCGAAATTTATTAAAATTGACTCAAATGAAATGAATGAATTGTGTAAATGAGTATGCGGGCGAGATGAAGGTGGACTGGCTTTTACTACAAATGACATTCCAATGGAGCGAACGGCTATTGGAAGACAAATTTTTATGTAATCATGAATCCCTATTGCAAGACAAATTTTTATGTAATCATGAACCCCTATTGCAAGACAAATTTTTATGTAATCATGAGCCCATTTGGGTCGAAGACTGTAATAGTTTGTTTTTTGTAGCGCATTAAGAGGTGGTGAGTTTGCATCACAAAAGTTGCATAAATGAGAGGAGCAGAAAGTCCAAAGTGGAGCAAAATGTACATGGAAAATAATAAAACCACGAAGCAAAGTGTAGGCAAAAAATAGTAAGACTTTTTAAATTACATTTCGCACTATAACCCATTTGTCAAAATTTTATTTTCTAGGTTGGTATGACTGTCAGTGACATCTGTACCAAGTGCCACATCAAAATTATCGTTTAAATTTAGTATACGCTTGCCTTTCTGGAGTACACAAAGTGCATTTGGTGATTTTTACGTTGAGTAAAATTACTCAATAAGGAAGTTCCATCAGATTTCGTGTGCGGAATCAATTTTATGATGCTGAAATATTTAGAATGCTGGAAAGGATCTTCGGTGATAATTTTTTGTCGCGAGCAAGTGTTTTTAATTAGTAAAAAATAATCAAAGAGTGTCGAGAGCGCGTTGGCGATTAACTACGAAAAGAAAGGAATTCGTTCCAAAATCACAAAATTTGTTCGAAAAACAGCGTCGCATTAACATCTGTGAAACAATGATTCTGACTATCCGAATGTCATAAAACGTATTATTACTGGCGACGTGTCTTGGATCAATGCTTACGACCGAAACCAGACGAACAACCGGCCGAATATCGTGGCAAGGTGAGCCGAATCCAAAAAAAAACACGTCAAAGCTGGCCAAAATTCAAAGTTATGTTGACAATTTTTGTCCGATTTCCGATTACTTACTTACTATTTTTTCTCATAGTAGTACATCACAAAAAGCTAAAATTGTCCATTTCGCAGAGTTTTTTGTTATGTTCACGAGCCATCTATCGTCAAAGAGACTCGAGTGTCTGTACGCCGCAAATTCTTTCAATGTACAACTTTAAATCACACTATGGTAACGATCTTTTGAAACCAAATAGCTCGTAGTAGTGTTTATTAGGAAAATATGAACTCCATTTTATGTCGCAAGGATACCTCAATATCGCAGAGGGGAGTAAAGAAGAGTTGAGAGTAGAAGAGCTCAAGTTAAGGAAATGATATCGGAGACACATTTTACCCCACAAACTTATTTTAAAATTAAAAATTATGAAACTTACCATACAATTCATCGTAGCAATTGCGCCCGTGGCGGAAGCGCAATACTAATTAAAAATACGATTAAACATTTTGAGGAAGAAAAACTTTCAACTGATAAGTACAGGCTACAAAAGTGACTATTTACGGAGTTAAAAGTCCACTCTCACTTACCTCTGTGTACAGTCCTCCAAGGCATTTAATCCAATTTGAAGAGTACCAACACTTAATAAACAGACACAGGTATAGATTCATAATGGGTGGAGATTTCAACGCAAAGAACACGCACTGGGGTTCAAGGCTTACGAATACAAAAGGGAGAGAACTCTATAAAGCACTGCAGTCAACCGGAAGTAACGCATTCTCGACGAACTTACCATCATATTGGCCAACAGATAGTCTAAAGATTCCAGACCTGATAGATTTTTTCATTGTCGGCAAAATATCCCCGAACTATTTGTCGATCAATCGGATCATTCCCCAATCTAATTAAGCTATAATGAAACCGTCATCTTTAAAGACAAAGCAGCGGCCTTGTATAATAAACGAACAGATTGGGAATACTTTAGAACGATCATGGAATGTTACGAAAGTAAATATTACTCTATATTAAATACAGGCCAGTTAGAATCTGAAATTTTACACTTTACAACAAGTATGCAACACACAGCTTGGAGAAGTACACTGTAATTAAATTGCTGTAAGCGCTCAATATGCTAATGATATAAAAGAAATAATTAAATTAAAGAGAAAGCTACGACGTAAGTGGCATCAGACTCGTTGCCCAGCTGATAAATCTATTTTAAATAAAGTCTCTAAAGATCTTAACCGAAAAATTAAGAGGTTTAAAAATGATAGTTTGGCAAAATATCTTCGGTCCCTAAGAAATTCTGACTACTCTCTTTGGAAAAGCTGTAAACCAGAAACTGTAGTATGTCCCATTAAAATAAGTGCTGAAAGCTGGGCCAGAGACGATTCAAAAAAAAAAAACAGAAGTATTTTCGGATTATCTAGCCAAAATATTCTCCCCATATAAAACACACGTAGATTATCTTACTGCTTCCAGTCAAGAAAGCGAAGAAATCTCAAGTTGCACAAGTAGTGAGCTAAGAGAGGAAATTAAAAATCTGAAAAACAAAAAAATCCCCCGGTTACGACCTGATTACTGCCGAAGTCCTAAAACAGCTTCCTCAAATAAGTATAGTAAAAATTACACACATTATTAACGTGGCTTTTCATCTTAAATACGTGCTAACTTATTGGAATATTGCTGAAACTATCATGATTCCAAAGCCAGGAAAACCAGGCTATGATGTATCTTCTTACAGACCCATATCACTTCTACCGGTAAAATCGAAGTTTTTTGAAATAATTCTCATCAGTTTGGGTTTCGAGCCAACCATTCTACGATTGATGAAATCCACAGGATTACACACATTATTGAAAAAGCCTTTGAGGAAAAAAAATTCTGTTCTGCCGTTTTTTTGGATATGGCAAAAGCGTTCGGTAAAGTTTGTAACAAAGGACTGCTTTCGAAACTGAAACTGATTTTACCGAAGCAGCATTATGACGTCATAAATTCTTATCAGATCGCTACTTTCGCGCTAAACAAGGAGACAAATATTCTATTCTGAGGGAAATAAAAGCAGGAGTTTCACAAGGTAGTGTGTTGGGCCCTCGTCTTTATATTCTACTAGCTGACCCCGCAGCCGTTGTCCTGCGTGAAATTATGTCTTTTGAATTGAAAAGTCAAAAATTCATATTGTGTTGATTATCATTTATTTGAGATTTTTCTACATTTTTTTTTCAATGTAACGCAGCTTGATAAACAACATTCTTTGGTTTCTGTTCCGGTGTACAGAATAGATGGTTTTCCAACTCGTGAGCACGCCACGTATATCTGGCCGTTTGAAAACAAATTTATGCCAAACACTATGCGATTATTGTTGTGTCCTGTCGATTGTCATTTCAAATGCTATTTTCCCTGGAAACGGAATACCTTTGAACTGAAATGGAAAATCGTCAGAACTCAAAAGAAATCCGTAGAATCAAGCATTCTGCCCCATGCATTTGATAGGTGCGTACAATCATATTGCGAAACATAATAACGACAGATCCAACTTTGAGACGCAAATTATGCGATGGCATACCAAGCCTCTCCAAGGAATTTATTTAGAAATTCCACCGGATAATTCACGGTGTTGCCTTCATTGTCAAGACGATCGATCGATTTGTATGACCGCAAGTCTCAAGGAATTTGATATTGAATCTTCCACTTTAAGTAAAAAATATCGGTGTTTTCGCCAGCTAACATTGCGCATGCATTTAAGGAATCGCACTAACGATAATTTGTCCAATGTTCGTATAAACATTCCTGATGAGTCCATCTTTCGTGAACTGATAAACGGCATATGGAATTGATATCAATGGTATTGACCCATTTCCAATTCTTAGCGTATACGATGTAAAATGTCTTCGGCAATGTAATTTTTGGTCGTATCCCATAACTGACGCGAATTTGAAGGCTGATCATCGCGAAAAGTGTGCGAACATCATTCCAGTGATTATCATGTTCCAGCAATTGTAATTGTAATTGTATGTATAATATCAAGATATTTCCGAACAGAGCAAGTTCTCGCAAACGGTTCAAAGTTGAGAAAAAACTCGTAAATGTTAATTTTTTTGCTGCGGGTGTTTTCTCTGTCTATACTGTATTCTCTGTGTTGAAATAGACTACTTGGTCATTCTCCAAATTAACTGCGAGACGCACAACAACGTCCGGTGTGTTTTACGTGGGCACCTGCTGACGACAGCCTTACTCCACGGCGCTCAAAAGCACAGCGGATCAAATCAATGCGTTGATCAGCGCCCTGAGAATGCAAAGCATTTTCAGTACCAATTGGCAGTGTGGAATGGACACACTAACCACCTTGGTAGGGTTCGAGGCCCATCTAAAACCTCTGCCGTGCTTCGGGTCCGGCACCCCGAGACGCACAGCAGTCGGAAAACGTTCATGAATCGCAAAAGTAAATATCATATAAAGCGCAGTTCACGTATCGACCGTATCGTTCAAGACCAGTAACCGCCATGTTGCTTCCTTTGGTGACGTATTTACAAACGTATTTTATCGATTACACCAAACTGCAATACGCAACATTGACATGACTTCTGAATGTGAATTAGACAACAGTGGCGAATATGGTACGATCCATATGTTGTCGACTTCGATGTGTTGTTAACTTCGATATTCACGTCTCTAAATTGAATGCTAAATGTTCTGCCATTGTCATCTGGTGAGCGACGCTGATACATTGGATATCCATCATTTCTAGTTTGTGTTTCCGAAAGAAAAGCACGTGGATAGTGTTTCGTGCATTTATTGTCAGACATACAAACCGAAGTGGTATTGTGATGTTCGTAAGATACATGAACCATATTCTTCTTCTTCTTTTTAATTGGCGTAGACACCGCTTACGCGATTATAGCCGAGTTAACAACAGCGCGCCAGTCGTTTCTCCTTTTCGCTACGTGGCGCCAATTGGATATTCCAAGCGTAGCCAGGTCCTTCTCCACTTGGTCCTTCCAACGGAGTGGAGGTCTTCCTCTTCCTCTGCTTCCCCCGGCGGGTACAGCGTCGAATACTTTCAGAGCTGGAGTGTTTTCATCCATTCGGACAACATGACCTAGCCAGCGTAGCCGCTGTCTTTTAATTCGCTGAACTATGACAATGTCGTCGTAGATCTCGTACAGCTCATCGTTCCATCGAATGCGATATTCGCCGTGGCCAACGCGCAAAGGACCATAAATCTTTCGCAGAACTTTTCTCTCGAAAACTCGCAACGTCGACTCATCAGTTGTTGACATCGTCCAAGCCTCTGCACCATATAGCAGGACGGGAATTATGAGCGACTTATAGAGTTTGGCTTTTGTTCGTCGAGAGAGGACTTCACTTTTCAATTGCCTACTCAGTCCGAAGTAGCACCTGTTGGCAAGAGCAATCCTGCGATGGATTTCCAGGCTGACATTGTTGGTTAATACTGGTTCCTAAATAGATGAAATTATCTACAACTTCAAAGTTATGACTGTCAACAGTGACGTGAGTGCCAAGTCGCGAGTGCGACGACTGTTTGTTTGATGACAGGAGATATTTCGTCTTGCCCTCGTTCACTGCCAGACCCATTTGTTTTGCTTCCTTGTCTAGTCTGGAGAAAGCAGAACTAACGGCGCGGGTGTTAAGGCCGATGATATCAATATCATCAGCATACGCCAGCAGCTGTACACTCTTATAAAAGATGGTACCTCCTCTGTTTAGTTCTGCAGCTCGAACTATTTTCTCCAGGAGCAGGTTGAAGAAGTCGCACGATAGGGAGTCGCCTTGTCTGAAACCTCGTTTGGTATCGAACGGCTCGGAGAGGTCCTTCCCGATCCTGACGGAGCTTTTCGTGTTGCTCAACGTCAGTTTACACAGCCGTATTAGTTTTGCGGGGATACCAAATTCAGACATCGCGGCATAAAGGCAGCTCCTTTTCGTGCTGTCGAAAGCACCTTTGAAATCGACGAAGAGGTGGTGTGTGTCGATTCTCCTTTCACGGGTCTTTTCCAAGATTTGGCTAATGGTGAATATCTGGTCGGTTGTTGATTTTCCAGGTCTGAAGCCACACTGATAAGGTCCAATCAGTTTGTTGACGGTGGGCTTTAATCTTTCACACAATACGCTCGATAGAACCTTATATTCGATGTTGAGGAGGCTAATCCCACGATAGTTGGCGCAGATTGTGGGGTCTCATTTTTTATGGATTGGGCATAGCACACTTAAATTCCAATCGTTGGGCATGCTCTCGTCCGACCATACTTTACAAAGAAGCTGATGCATGCTCCCTATTAGTTCTTCGCCGCCGTGTTTGAATAGCTCGCCCCTGCCGCTTTGTTGTTCTTGAGGCGGGCAATTGCTATTCGAACTTCTTCATGGTCGGGTAATGGAACGTCTGCTCCATCGTCATCGATTGGGGAATCGGGTTCTCCTTCTCCTGGTGTTGTGCGTTCACTGCCATTCAGCAGGCTGGAGAAGTGTTCCCTCCATAATTTAACTATGCTCTGGGCATCAGTGACTAGATCACCTTTGGGGGTTCTACAAGAATATGCTCCGGTCTTGAAACCTTCTGTAGCCGCCGCATTTTTTCGTAGAATTTTCGAGCATTACCCCTGTCGGCCAGCTTATCAAGCTCTTCATACTCACGCATTTCGGCCTCTTTCTTCTTCTGTCTGCAAATGCGTCTCGCTTCCCTCTTCAACTCTCGGTATCTATCCCATCCCGCACGTGTAGTGGTCGATCGTAACGTTGCGAGGTAAGCAGCCTGTTTTCTCTCCGCTGCGACGCGGCACTCCTCGTCGTACCAGTTGTTTTTTTGCACTTTCCGAAAACCAAGGGTTTCGGATGCAGCTGTACGTAAAGAGTTCGAAATGCCGTCCGACAGTTCCCTTATACCGAGTTGTTGATGAGTGCTCTCAGAGAGCAGGAGTGCAAGCCGAGTAGAAAATTGTTCGGCAGTCTGTTGTGATTTTTCCTTACTTTTCGACGTCGAACCTTCCTTGTGTTTGTTGGCGTGCGTTTTTTGCTGCACAGAGGCGGGTGCGAATCTTGGCTGCAACAAGATAGTGGTCCGAGTCGATGTTAGGACCTCGGAGCGCACGCACATCTAAAACACTGGAGACGTGTCTTCCGTCTATCACAACATGATCGATCTGGTTGGTAGTTTTTCGATCCGGAGACAGCCAGGTAGCTTGATGAATTTTTTTTTGCTGGAATCTAGTACTACAGATAACCATATTTCAGGCCCCGGCGAAGTCGATCAGCCTCAACCCATTTGGAGATGTTTCCTCGTGGAGGCTGAATTTACCGACCGTAGTGCCAAAGATACCTTCTTTGCCCACCCTGGCGTTAAAGTCGTCAAGCACGATTTTGACATCGTGGAGGGGGCATCTCTCATAAGTGCGTTCCAAGCACCCATAAAAGGCATCTTTGGTCACATCGTCCTTCTCATCCGTCGGAGCGTGGGCGCAGATCAGCGATATGTTGAAGAACCTCGCTTTGATGCGGATTGTGGCTAGACGTTCATTCACCGGAGTGAATGATAGTACTCGGCGACGGAGTCTTTCTCCCACCACAAATCCAACACCAAACTTGCGCTCCTTTATATGGCCACTGTAGTAAATGTCACAAGGACCTACTCGTCTCTGTCCTTGTCCCGTCCATCGCATTTCTTGGACGGCGGTGATGTCAGCCTTTATCTTCACGAGGACATCAACCAGCTGGGCAGCGGCACCCTCCCAATTAAGGGACCGGACATTCCAGGTGCATGCCCTGCTATCGTTGTCCTTATTTCGTTTGCCATGGTCGTCATCAAAAGAGGGGTTTCTCATCCGAGGCTGTTTGTCGTTTTTCATTGGGGTAGGCTTTTTACGTGGCGGGTCCCAAACCCAGCGCACAACCCCATGCAGGGGATTTTTCGCCTTCTCACTTTAGCTCACCTTCGAACGGATGTTCTTAGGCTACCCAGAGGATACTTGGTCAAAGACCGGAGGTCGTGAGCTGCTTGAGTCATATGTAAAAGAATCGTTTCTGGCCACTCCCAAGTGAATGGCGATCAGAGAACTTTCCTTACTTGCGTGAACTTCTACACAAGACCCCATCCTCCTTCACAAGTATATATAACCCCAAAATTACTTTAAAAAAAGGCATAATACAACTGAACAAGTGAAATACCAAACGACTGAGCTGCAACAGTGAAAAAGCAAGCAAATATATATGTATAAATAATAATAATAAACATGAAGCATATTGATTTCGTATAATTCTGCTTCTATCTCTAGATCAGGAATTTCCGCAGAAATGATTTCATCAATTTGATTTGGTGTAACCACCATCCACCATCCAAAGAAGAATATGTGCGTGCGGCAAACCTCTCTTTTGCCACTCAACAGAGTACATCCAGCATCTAACAGCACCACATATACGTTGCTTTAAGATAAAGTTTACAAAA
>NC_065921.1:54709987-54753972 GCF_024586455.1 Bactrocera neohumeralis
TATAGTAGTTTCCGAGACATGTACAAAAAACTTAGTAGGGGGCGGGGCCACGCCCACTTTTCCAAAAAAATTACGTCCAAATATGCCCCTCTCTAATGCGATCCTTTGTACCAAATTTTACTTTAATATCTTTATTTATGGCTTAGTTATGACACTTTATAGGTTTTCGGTTTCCGCCATTTTGTGGGCGTGGCAGTGGGTCGATTTGGCCCATCTTCGAACTTAACCTTCTTATGGAGCCAAGGAATACGTGTACCAAGTTTCATCATGATATCTCAATTTTTACTCAAGTTACAGCTTGCACGGACGGACAGACACGGACGGACGGACAGACGGACGGACAGACGGACGGACAGACAGACATCCGGATTTCGACTCTACTCGTCGCCCTGATCACTTTGGTATATATAACCCTATATCTGACTCTTTTAGTTTTAGGACTTACAAACAACCGTTATGTGAACAAAACTATAATACTCTCGTTAGCAACATTGTTGCGAGAGTATAAAAATGATACAGCATTGTGTGTATTTTTCTCAGATTTCAACGTGATTAACATTCTGCATAAGACGCATTTACACCATCCATCTATTAGTCAACGTGCGCGGACCAAGATCATTTGATGATTTGAAAACTGTTGACTGTCAGTTGTGTGCGACGTATCGTGAACCATGTCAGCGATTGCATTTGTTAGAAGATGATATGCATTGGGACACCACACTTCATGACGCATCTCTCACATCTCATCCAAAACAAATACGCGTACTATTCGCCATAATAATATCTACATGCCTTCCGTCAAATCCGCAATAACTGTGGAATAAGTACAAAGACTGCATGACCGAGGACTTATTAATTTTGGCGCGTAATCGATCATCGGACGCAGACTTGCTATATACATTACAAATGTGTAATTCTGCTTTGATATTGGTTGAAGATCTGTGCCTTACAATTGCGAATAAGGCATTAGCGCAACTTGGCATTACTGCGCCCAATCATTGACCATGAGCTTCAACGTGAACAACAATACGATTGCAATGAATTGCGTGCTTTCATACAAGCTAACATTACCAAATTGAATATTCAGCAGAAAAATGCTTATGATAAGATTATACGAGCGGTTGACAATAACGCCGGTGGATTCTACTTTCTTGATGCGACCGGTGGTACAGGGAAAACGTTTCTGATCTCTTTGATTCTTGCTACTATACGGTCACAGCAGAAAATTGCGCTGGCAATTGCTTCGTCAGGCAGCGCTGCTACTCTACTTGATGGCGGCCGAACAGCACATTCTGCGTTGAAATTACCGTTGAACATCCAAGTCGTTGAAACACCAACGTGCAACATATCGATGAATTCAACAATGGCAAAAGTTTTGCGAGGAGCTGGAATAGTTCTATGGGATGAGTGCCTAATGGCTAACAAAAAGTCATTAGAAGCATTCAATAGAACAATGCAAGATTTACGCCAAAAGCAACAAATTTTTGGCGGAGCATTAGTCTTATTATCCGTCCTTATTATCCGGCGATTTTCGGCAAACTTTGTCAGTCATTCCTTGATCAACTCCTGCCGACGAAATAAACATATGTTTAAAATCGTCAGTTTTGTGGAGACATGTTCAAAGGCTGACTCTTACCATCAACATGCGAGTCCAATTGTAAAATGATCGATCCGCAGCGGCGTTTTCGAAGCAGTAGTTGGACATTGGCGAAGGCAAAATACCAATCGATGATACCGGTTTGATCACATTGCCGAACAACTTTTGTACACTTTTACAATCGAAAGAAGAATTGATTGAAAGTGTATTTCCGAATATTGTTCAACACTATCAACGCCACGATTATTTAAGTGAACGCGCAATATTGGCACCGAAAAATGTACACGTCAACGAAATCAATTTTGCGATTCAAGAAAAACTGCCAGGAGAAGCTAAAACATATATGTATGTACATCTATTGATAGCGTTTTAAATCAAGATGAAGTAGTCAATTATCCAACTGAATTCTTGAATTCTTTGGATCCCCCCGGTCTGCCACCGCATCGTTTGGTCCTGAAAGTCGGTTCACCCATTATACTTCTACGAAATCTGAAGCCACCGACTTTTTGTAATGGCACAAGACTTTCAGTCAAAAAATTGTGGCCAAATTTGATTGAAGCAACAATACTAAATGGCAAGCCAGCAGGTGAAGTTGTACTCTTACCACGCATTCCCATGATTTCAACGGACATGCCGTTTGAATTTAAGCGCTTGCAGTTCCCAGTACGTCTTGCCTTTGCGATGACCATCAACAAATCGCAAGGGCAAACGTTTCAAGTGTGCGGCGTCAACTTGGAAGAACCGTGCTTCTCCCACGCCCAATTGTTCGTCGCATGCTCGAGAGTGGGAACACCAAGGCGCTTATTCATTTACGCGCCAGGTGGAAAAACCAAAAATGTTGTATACCAATATGTTTTATAAATGTTTTATAAATAAGTAACAGTTTTACAACAATAAATAAAACACAAAGTAAAAACCCTTAAGAGTTTTAATCGATTTAGGTGGAGCGAAACGCACAGGGTAACAGCTAGTTATATATGTATATATATTTTGTACGGTTCCCCGTACTCTCTTGGAGGTATAATAAAGTGTTTATTTACTATGGATCCGTTTAAGGCACTGAAACTTCGTGATGAATTTGAAAACCCACTCTCAATTTGGGAAATAATGGACACTCTAATGGGCACATTATAAGCCGAAATTATTTGCTTTATAATTACTCAACGGTTCTAGTAATTGAAAATATTTTGGAAATTTGTTTTCAGCTGCAAATTGATAATGGGTTAATGTGATTAGATTGCAAGCAGAATACTAAAATAAAAGAAGAATAAAAAGTACTAATCAGAAAAATAATTGATGTCAACAGGGCGCTAAAAACCAAGGCATGGTTAGTTATAAAAATTTTGTTTCAGCTGAAGACACCGTAAGTGGTTGACTTTAAAAACCTTCAGAAGTATGTTGAATAAACCAATTGTGTAGTCTTTTTATAGTTCGGAAATGTTTTTATAATACTTAGCTCAAACAATCTTGGTACACACATTTCAAACTGGATCACTGGACCCTTTGAAAAACGTTTCAAACTTATAAATATCTAACTAATAAGTTAAGAAAGTAGAATTATTAACTTGTAGAAGTGTATACGAGTATCTTAGCACTTAAACAAGATTTTTCGAAAAGTGTGTTAGGATTATTCTCGCATTATTTGCATCTAATGCCAATGTGAGAAAATACTCAGTAGTAATACTCAATTTCAGATTGCGGTTAATAGAATGGAATATACAAGTTGCTTTAATTAGCAGTGGGTGGAGATTTTAAAGAAGAATAATTAAAGCAATATTTCGTCCAAAATTAATGAAAACTGGGTAAACATTTCATACGTTTGCTTGGTCCATTAAATAATTAAAGTCCATTAAGCGGGTAAGTTCACAGAGTTTTTCCACCTTTATTTAGCGGGTAATCAGCTAATTTCCTGCACATCGTGCGCATATTCAGCACATAGCAAGTGTTTTCCCATAACGCGAAAAAGCATTTTTCTCCTTAACTCTGTCTGTAAGTGAAAGTGAAGGATTTCTTTAGAACTTTTATTCGCGAAACCGATCTGCACAGTGAGTCGAGCTGCAACAATGCAGGAAATAACGAGAGTGCATTGTACTTTATCCCTAGAACACACACCCAGAAATTACCACGTAAACACACACCCGGGATACGTTTGTACCCGGGACCTTATTTTGCGGTTTTTTAATGCTTATTCAACCGATTTCTATGATTTTTTTTTTGAAATGTTAATTTTAATATATGTATAACAAGTATTTTGCCTTTTTTTTTGTGGTACTGGTTCCAGCGATATGGGCAAATAAAGTCAGGACATGCAACAGTGGATTTTTGTTTTTGTTGTTATCCTGATAAATGCAAAACAAAATAATATAATTTATAATAATATACTTGTAGAGTAACAACGAATACACATTTTGGTTTTTATTTCATTGAAATATTCTACCTGGTTCAAAAGATATGTGCAACAAGTAAGGAAGAGCTAAGTTCGGGTGTCACCGAACATTTTATACTCTCGCATGGTAAAGTGATAATCGAGATTTCATTATACGTCATTTACATATTTTTCAAATACCGTATTTTTGTAAAGTTTTATTCCGCTATCATCATTGGTTCCTAATGTATATATTATACAGAGAAGGCATCAGATGGAATTCAAAATAGCGTTATATTGGAAGAAGGCGTGGTTGTGAACCGATTTCACCCATATTTCGTACATGTCATCAAGGTGTTAAGAAAATATTATATACCGAATTTCATTGAAATCGGTAGAGTAGTTCCTGAGATATGGTTTTTGGTCCATAAGTGGGCGAGGCCACGCCCATTTTCAATTTTTAAAAAAAGCCTGGGTGCAACTTCCTTCTGCAATTTCTTCCGTAAAATGTAGTGTTTCTGACGTTTTTTGTTAGTCGGTTAACGCACTTTTAGTGATTTTGAACATAACCTTTGTATGGGAGGTGGGCGTGGTTATTATCCGATTACTTCCATTTTTAAAGTGTATATGGAAATACCGTAAGAAAACAACTCTGTAGAGTTTGGTTGACATAGCTATAGTAGTTTTTGAGATGTGTACAAAAAATTTAGTAGGGGGCGGGGCCACGCCCACTTTTCCAAAACAATTGCGTCCAAATATGCCCCTCCCTAATGCGATCCTTTGTGCCAAATTTCACTTTAATATCTTTATTTATGGCTTAGTTATGACACTTTATAGGTTTTCGGTTTCCGCCATTTTGTGGGCGTGGCAGTGGCCCGATTTCGCCCATCTTCGAACTTAACCTTCTTATAGAGCCAAGGAATACGTGTACCAAGAACAAGAACAATTATTTCCTTACCGTGGACGCACACGGTTTACGCAGTACATACCGTCAAAACCTGCTAAATATGGTGTCAAGGTTTGGTGGATTTGCGATGCCACAAATGCATATATACTGCATGGACAAATATATACTTGCCAAGCAGAAACTGGTAGGGAAACGAACCAAGGCGAACAAGTGGTGAAGGATTTGTCTGCCAAATACCAAGGAAGTGGCCGAAACAACAATGGACAATTTGTTTACGACCTTGCCAGTTGCAGAACTGCTTCTCACCTGGAAACTCACGATCGTTGGAACTTTGCGCAAAAACAAATCACATATTCCTCAAGAAATTAAGCAGAACAAAAACAGGACAATTGATTCAACGACATTTGGCTTCAAAAATAATGTGACAATGTGCACTTATGTTCCCAAAAAAAATTAAGCAGTAATTTTGCTTTCGACCATGCATAATGATGCTGAAATAGCTGACAGTGGGAAACCTGAAATAATTGAATATTATAATCGTACCAAAGGTGGTGTTGATCGAATTGACCAAATGTTTGCGGAATATCCAACACAAAGACAAACAAAACGATGGCCAGTAGCGATGTTCTTCAACATGTTGGACATTACAGCTCTTGCAGCCTACATTGTCTACGATTTGAATAACCCTGTGTTGCCTTGGAGAACAAACAACAAGCGTAAGCAGATCCTGCGCAGCTTGGCTGAAGCATTGTATATGCCCATTATTGAAGCCGGAGCCATAAATCGTCAAGTGACGCGAAATTTTTCGAAACTTGTGTCCGGATCTTGCTATTTATGTTACAAGAGGAAAAACGCCGTAGAAAAACCAGAAAGCTGTGCGCCAAATGTAAGAAGCCAATGTGTCTTGAACATTCGGTCACATCAACAAATTGCTCTATTTGCCATGATTTTCCTTAGATATAAGATGCATTTTAATAATAAAAGTCAATAATATAATATGTGAAATGAATATTTTTAATTTTTCAAATAAAAAAATAATATAAAAAATGTTTTTTTTGATTATTATGAGGATTTTTACTATTCGGTTACAAACGTATCCCGGGTGTGTGTTTAGGTATATAATGTGTTTGGAAGGCTGTAGCTCCTGATAGCGGTTCAAAAGTTACAACACTTCAAAGTTTTTTTTTTTTTATTATTTCATTTTATTTACAATCTATCGTGTGACAATAAGCAAATGTTATTATATCTAAGATTCACTTTGATGCTAAAATTGCAATTTGTCCCTTAAATACATAAGGGCATTTGAAATATAAGACTTGTACTATATATCACAATTCACTTAATTTAGTATTATATATATTTTACAATTTAATTAATTCAGTTAAACTTAAGATCTAAATGGTAAGTCTAATGGATGTAGCCTTTGCAGTCGGCGAGTATCTTCACTGTTGTCCAGTAGGTTAATGGCATGTATGTTGGGATGGCAGCTTAGGCGATTAAGATATCTTGAACTGAGTTTCTGAATCTCGCTCTTCACCATATTTATTTCAAGATCTTTGTGTAAGTTAATATTTTTGATGTACCATGGAGCGTTTGCAATCAATCTGAGTGTTTTCGACTGATATCTTTGAATTAGTTCTACGTTCGATTTACTTGCAGTTCCCCAGATTTGTATTCCATATGTCCAAATCGGTTTTAGAATGCTTTTATATAGGATGACCTTATTTTTGAGACTAAGTTTCGATTTGGGACCCGGTAGCCAGTACATTTTTCTCGTCTTGATTTTTAACTGATCTCGTTTAATTTTTATATGTTGCTGCCATGTTAGTCTTCTGTCTAAGTGCATCCCGAGGTACTTAGTGCTAGTGCATTCTGGAATAATTGTTTGATTGAGATTGACGCTGGGGCAATCTCCTGCTTTCATGGTGAAGGTAACATGCGCTGATTTTCTTTCATTTACCATAATGTTCCAATTTCGAAGCCAGGATTCAACTGCGTTCAGTTGTTTTTGAACAGTTTCAGACGCTTCGTTTGCAGAGTAAGCAGATGCAAGAATGGCGGTGTCGTCCGCATATGTGGCAACAGTTATGTTTTCATCGTTTATTATTGGCATATCGGCAGTGAAAATCGTGTACAGCGTTGGGCCAAGCACGCTGCCTTGTGGAACGCCTGCTTTCACTTCGTATATGTCGGAAGTGTCATCATTAATTTTAACGTAAAAATGTCTGCAATCTAGGTATGACCGAAGAAATAGGTAGAATTGAGCTGGTAGTTTCATTTTTATTTTAAATAACAACCCCTCATGCCAGACTCTATCGAAGGCTTGTTGAATGTCTAAGAAAACTGCCGAACAATACTGTTTCTCTTCGAGACATTTTAGTATGGTTTTTACGATTCTGTGGCACTGTTCAGGGGTTCCATGTAGTTGCCTGAATCCAAATTGATGGTCTGGGATAACGGATAAGGAATCCAAAACTGGCAACAATCGACGAAGAAATATTCTTTCGAATATTTTAGAGAATATTGTCAGCAAACTTATTGGTCTATAAGAGGTTATTTCGTTCTCGGGCTTGTTTGGCTTCGGAATCATTATAATTTCGGCACATTTCCATTGCGTAGGAAAGTGACTTAGCCTAAAACCACAATTAAAGATTAAAACTAAGAATAGCAAGCATTTCCTTGGCAATTGTTTGATTGTCCATGCATCAATATTATCTGGGCCAGGCGATTTAGAAATTTTCAACTGTGACACTTCTGATTGTACTTCAGTCAGTTTAACGTAACGTATTGGTTTATCCATTTGACATGGATTCTCAAGAAAAGTCTGAACATTTTGGCGCTGATGGTCAGTATTGAGACCAAAAGGCTTGAAAGTATTCGCAAGGAGGTTGCCAAAAGCGTCAGCTTTTCTTTTGTCAGATCTACACCAAGAGTTGTTTTCATCTTTTATCGGTATCTGTCGCTTCGGAGGACGTTTCAGATATTAAGTAGCTTTCCACGGATTGTATTCATCATTTTTATTTGGATCAGCATTCTAAAGAAATTCTGCAATAGATTCTTCTTTCAGCTCTGTCAACTTGGATTTTAATTCTTTAATTGCTTTGTTTAGCCTGGTTTTGTCAACCGGATTTCTGCTATTCTGCCAGATCCTTCGAAGTCGTCTTTTATTTTGTACCATCTGCGCTACTTCATCTGAATATGGCACATTGTTGGTACAGTATGGTTTAGATGAATTAAGAGGAGAAGCTAACGAAGCGGCTTGATGTATTTTTTGGGTGAAGTTTTCCACAGCGTCGTCTAAGTCTCGTTTTGTTGTTATTTCCATGTTAAGGTTTACGTGGGACTCCAGCCAAGTTTGGAAAAATCGTATGTTCGACCTTTTAGTTAAAGAACGCTGCTTTCGGGATGTGACAACCACAGGCATATTCATATTGATAATGAGAGCGGAATGATCTGAGCTCATATCTTCATTATTCGAAATTTCTAGATGATGTGGGTTTATGCCGGTATAAATTGCGAAGTCAATTAGATCCGGAATTTTGTTGGGATCAGTCGGCCAGTATGTGGGTCTGCCAGCAGATAAAACATTTAAGCTTTTTTGAGAAACACACTTGTACAGTTCGCGGCCTTTGGGATTCGTAAGGCGTGAACCCCACCATGGATGTTTTGCATTGAAATCACCTCCGGCTAAAAATCTGGGACCCATTTTGTCGAAAAACGATTTAAAAGTTTCTTTGCTTATATTGAATCGAGGTGGGAGATATAAAGAAGTTATAACAATCGCTCCACTGCCGGTCTCGATTTTCAAAGAAGCTGCTTGAATTGATGGTACTGAAACTGGCTCTAAAACGATGTGTTTTAGTGATGATTTTATAAGAATTGCCGAACCACCGTGTGCTTTACCGTCGGGGTGGTTTGAAGTAATGAGATCGAATCCATTAATTTTAAAATAGGACTTAGCGGTAAAGTGGGTTTCTGAAACCAGTAATATATCTATATTGTTAGTTTTTATAAAATATTCAACTTCCAGTCTATGGCTGCTTAGTCCATTGGCATTCCAAATCGCTATTTTTAGACTTAATTGCATAGCTTAGTTAAGAGAGACGACATCATATTTATAAGTGTTGTGGTTAGCTCAATTTGTTTCGCAATCAATTCTTCGAGTTTGTCAATTTTTTCATGGCGTACTGTGGTTGTAGTAGAACTAAGTTGTCCTCTTGTTACATCAGCATAGCTAACGTTTTTATGGGGAACTTGATATTCGGCATTTGCAAGTTTGACCAAGGAAGGCCTTGTCTTATTATTAAGCGAATCTTTTTTTGACACTAACTCTTGATAAATTTTACAACCTTTGTAATTGGCGGTATGATTTTGAAGGCAATGGAAGCATTTCGGTGGAGTTTCTCTATCTTTTGAACAAAGAGACGAAGGATGGTCTAGTGCACACTTTACACATCTATAAGGCTTTTTGCAATATTGCTTGGTATGGCCGAACTCTTGACATCGGTGGCATTGTACCAAATCGTTAAATTTTCTAGGTGGCTCAATCTTTACTATGGCATTGCATAAGCGATTTACGTCAAATACTTTTTTATTGTTTATTGAAGGTTCAAGATCAACAAAGAATATTGACATCGGCAATTTTGAAATTTTGCTTTTTTGCATTCACAATATTTCGTACAGTATGCCCGTTTTTTGCTAAGTCATGCTTGATATCATCGATAGGAGTTGAAAAGTGAATATTTTTTATAACTATTCGATATGGCTTATCTTCTTTTAATTGATATGTAAGAAAAGTAATATTATTGGTATTTAAATAGCTAACAAGTTTTCTGTAGCAATCACTGTTTGAGGTCATTACTCTCGCTTGTCCGTCCCTGCCTGACTTGTAGGTGAAATTTTCTTTACCAATAACAATTGAAAAGCTTTTCAACATTTTATTTATATCACTCACTTGACGTACAAAAATTGGTGGTGGCTTGTGAGAAACTACAGCAGTTAACATTGAGTCCTCTTTTTCCTTAGAGTTGTGTTTATTACTATGCACGTCCAAATCTAGCACAGAAAACCGGTTTGAGTTGTTTGACCGTTCACTCATCCTTTGTTGTTTTTTAGTTACTTTTGGAGAGTCAATGCTCATACGCTTTCTTGCTTTAGGTAGGTATGTGGTTTGCCAGCCTTCGCTGTCCACACACGTCCCGTCGCTGTCAGTGTCATCGATCATTAAATCAATGTGTTTTTATTGTTTTTTTTTTCTTCTATTTTAGTTCACACGCGTTCGGATTATTAATAATCGCTTGTTTTAGTTAATAAATCCAGAGCTTAGTACGTACGACTGCACTCACTAAGCACACATTAAGAACTGACTTCAAAGTTGAAAGTGGATACATTTGTACCCGGGTGTGTGTTCTAGGATTATTGCTAGCAAGTAGTAAAAAAATAAAATAGCAATAATAAAATTGCGCGCTTACAAAAACAATGTACTTACATATAAGATGCACAACAGAAGAAAATTTTATTCTTCTGTAATTCTGTAATAATTCTTATTGATTTTTGTGCTCAAGTCACATCTTGTGCGGCGGCGAAAATTTACTTCATGTTGCCCGCAATTTGTTAGGTAACAACCGAAGTAAGCCATCAAATACCGTCTAGTTTGCTATAACTATAGCAGCGCCCTAGCGCTGCAATCACGTTTCGTAGCTCGTAACTTTTACTTTCGTTTCGCACACGCGCGACTATTTGCGGAAGCGAACTGCATTCTTATTTTTGTGTTTTTAAAGAATACACAGGCAGTACCCGTTTTCTTCTTCCTCTGCCACACGTGACGCTTTCTTGTTGTAGAGAGTACATTTTTTGACCGTCGCAAAAAACGGAGTTCTCCGTTACCTCCCTACCACGTCAACAAGTTATACGTTTAGGAGTTACTACTATTAACACAACGACGATCATTTCCAGTACCTTGTGTCACTACTTATTCAAGTATACGTAAAAGATCCTTCGGTTAGATTTATGAACATTGTCTACGACGTACGTCGCGCAGGAATGTTCATCTAATATTACCTGCAAATCCATATTCGATTTTAAAACATTAAATAAGAATGGGTTGAATGGATTATGCCATTTCTCCGCTGATGTTCTTTTCAAGAAAATCCGTGGCCGGTTAATTCCCGCAGAAAGTATTTTATAGTTTTGTTCATCCAAAGTTATATTGTTGCTTTGATAGATCATCAATGTCGTTGTAATCTGACGAAATTTGGGTCTTCTTTCTTCATAGGGACGAGTATTTGTGTGGATTGGTGCTTCAAATCGACATTTTTGTGGCTGGTTACCTCTAACTTTTTTTTAACACGTAAATGTGTGTTTATTTGTCTGCAATTGATATTTGATATCGCACTTTCTCTGTCTTCCTCCAATGGGAGCTTCGGTGCGTTCTCCAGCCACAGTAGAATATGGGCGTGAGGACTACCACGATGTTGAAATTCGATCCACGTGAAATGGTCTTTCACCCTATTTTGTGCAAATGGGGATGCTTTTTTGCTTTGTAGGAGACTCAGTAACGTGTGCACTAATTTGTCGAAATAGTTGGCACAGGTTACAGCGTCCTCGTTGATTAATGTACTCTTATGCAACCAATTCAATTGAGTGGTTTCATCTTCAGAAATGACTCTTCCATCTTTCATTTTTTGTAGCAATTGTAACAGCGGGATCCACCCAATTTCATTTGCACTCATCGTGAGAAACAACGTAGGCCTTCCGCTGTTGTCTCGTCACTCTTGTGTCATTACCTATAAACTTGAAGGCAACAGTCAAGGATGAAGCAACACGAAGTCTCATATTTTTTTGCAGCCCCACGTCGATCCACTCATCTTATTTCACTCGTTGCTATTTGGAAAAGTGTAACTGAAATTCCGTCTCGAAATGTTCTTATTTGTCCAAGATATATACTAGAAAAAGACAATTCCTCGCCATAATCATCGAAGAGCAGACTTTTTGGAATTTGATTTTCTCCTGGCGCATGTCGCAAATATTTATCTTCATCCCATAATAGCGTTTGTTGCTGGGCAGTGAGGCTATCTTCGTTTGTGATTTGTTCACTGATTTCGTCGTTTGGCATTTTCCCCATCACATATCGGTCCATTCAAGAACTGCTGATCAATTTCTATGTCTTGATACAGTGGTGTACCTTTGAGAAAGTTTAACCATGCTCGAATTGTCCTTTTAATAACCAAGCTTTGAACATAGCTAGATTTGTGAATCTTCCGTTTATTTATGTGCACGTTGATACTGGGATCATCTCCAATATTGCAAGGTAGTTTTTTTACCATCGTATCCACGTCAACCGGCACATTTATAACTTGTCCATGTACTCCAAATTACCCATGCACGTGTCTCAAACTTTTTATTTCCATGAAAGGAATTCTGGGGGAAATTAACCGTTCCGTTATAATATCCAACGGTGGCAAATCATACGGCATTGGTCGATATTTGAAGCCATTGTTAACTGCGTAAGTATTTTTTTTGCCGCAGTGATTGCAGACACGCTAGACGGTGTTTAATATTTTCGCTTGGAACATCCTGTAAAATTCTGTCAAGTACTTCCTGATCAACATTCTCAGGAAGTGCGGTTAAATCTTGCTTGAACCACAGGCGATCACATATCGAGCAAGCAAATCCAAAACTATTATTCATAAATTTTGCCATTACAAACTCATGTGCTTTTTTATATTGTTGAAAGTGAGCATAAGAAATTTGTGGATTATTTCTCACGTTTTCGGTGCCGCTATTATTGGTGGTTTTCTCTGTAACCTCGGTTGTACTCTCGCTTCTTTTCCGTAATGGTGCGGCCCTTGCTAATTCTCGCTGAGCTTTTTTCCGTGCTCTATACTCTCGCTGATATTCTGCTGTTGATTTCCTTCGTGGTATGTCCCTAAAATGTATACCACTACTTGTAGAGGGTGCTGCAAACGTTGATGGATCAACACACGTAGAAGGTCCAGCAATCGTTGATGGACGCAGAGATTGATGGAACAGCAGACGTTGAATCTATTTTACGAGCTCGGTACTCTCTCTAATATTCCGCAGCTGTTTTCCTCTTCCTCGATTGAATGACAGCTATCATTTCCAATTCCCCCTTTTCCCGCTCTGCTTTCCTCTTAAAACACGAGCTGCACTGTCTTTTTCCGCTGTGAAATCAATTTAAAATCAAACCATTAAAACTTTTGCAAATCCAATTGATATTAGTTTCAAGTGTTATGCGTATTATCACTGTCACTCATTTTATTGTTTGTTTAAATCACTATTCACTGTGTACTAATCCTACAAATAGTACGTCAATAATATATAGAACACGAATTAATTAGTAAATATATAGAACACGAATAAATTAGTAATTAAACACTGACTACGGAAATGATGCTGTGAAGTATAGTCTTAACTTTTCAACGGCCAACGCAGAGTATTTCAACCAAAAGTTAAACAAAATAGTTGAGTGTTTGCAGAAATGAAACAGAAACGAAAGAAAAACAAATAATGCACAAGCATACAAACATACATATGCGAACACATGTGAATATGTCACCAACCAAAAATTGAAACATTGTTCTACAAAAAAAACAACAATTGCTCAAATAGCATAAGCATGGCAAGTACTTTAAGATCTCTGCTTTACTCTCATTCTCTCTCTCTCGCGTTAATTGTTCAACGCTATTCCCTCTCCACTGAAAGTGTAAACACAATGGCTACGACAGACTGCAAACTACATCTGTCAAATATTAAAATACACACGTTCTTATGGGCAGTGTTATTTTGACAGCTGCACGACTACACGACTGCAGGCCGACAGTTGTCGTTCTCGCTAACTTCAATTTGCTCCTATTTTTGCCAACGACAGTAGGACGACAGTAGAGTTGACAGTAGAATGGAAGATAGAAAGAGGAGGTAGAGTGGTGATGCCACTAATATGTAAAATGTAAAATTATTCACAGCTCTAACAAACTTGATGCTATTTTACAAATAAAAGCATAAAATAGCTATATTATAGCTCTATTATATCATTTGTAATAACAAGTGATAATTTAAAGCAAAAATATTTACCTATTTACTCATTTTTTGCATAAAAAATTTCACTTTGAACAAAATATTAAAATTTCATTGAAGTGAAAGGTATTAGTATGGCCATAACGAAATTGTGTGCATGCAAAATGGACAACTGCGTTGTTTGTGTACATGCCGGCCATTGTGTTGTTGTTGCTTCTCAAAATGTAATGTATAAGATGAACAACGACGTTTTCAGTTCTGTCGTGCCGCTGCAGTCTGTCGTAGCCATTGTGTTTACACTTTGAAGCGTCAAACAATTATCGCAACCTTTTCCTAAGTCGTATAAGAAGTTTAACTTTTGTATTAAGTAAATAAAATTGAAAATTTTCAGCTCTATTTTCGCTTTTGCTCTCTCTGCGTTGCATGTAATATAATAAAAACTGTCGTCCTAAAAGTAGGCCACAATATAAACGAATACTTGAGTTATGACAAAAGTTTTTACTACTTTGCTGCTTAACCCTAGAACACACACCCGGGTACAAATGTATCCACTTTCAACTTTGAAGTGTTGTAACTTTTGAACCGCTATACCTATATAACGCTAACTTCTGATCTAGGAAGATTATTTAGTTTTGAGTTCAAATTCAAAATTTGACCCAGATCGGACCATTGGTTCAGGAGCTACAGCCTTCCAAACACATTATATACGTAAACACACACCCGGGATACGTTTGTACCCCAATAGTAAAAATCCTCATAATAATTAAAAAAAAAAAACATTTTTTATATTATTTTTTTACATAAATAGCAAGATCCGGACACAGGTTTTGGCGTGCGCGCTGCGGCAGATGTTGATGCTGCTGTTGACACTATTGATTCCACCGGTCGGTTGAAATATGCTTCAATAGCAATTTTAGTCGAAAATTTCGCGTCACTTGACAATTTATGGCTCTGGCTTCAATAATGGGCATACACAATGCTTCAGCCAAGCTGCGCAGGATCTGCTTACGCTTGTTGTTTGTTCTCCAAGGCAACATAGGGTTATTCAAATCGTTGACAATGTAGGCTGCAAGAGCTGTAATGTCCAACATGATGAAGAACATCGCTACTGGCCATCGTTTTGTTTGTCTTTGTGTTGGATATTCCGCAAACATTTGGTCAATTCGATCAACACCACCTTTGGTACGATTATAATATTCAATTATTTCAGGTTTCCCACTGTCAGCTATTTCAGCATCATTATGCATGGTCGAAAGCAAAATTACTGCTTAATTTTTTTTGGGAACATAAGTGCACATTGTCACATTATTTTTGAAGCCAAATGTCGTTGAACCAATTGTCCTGTTTTTGTTCTGCTTCATTTCTTGAGGAATATATGATTTCGTGAGTTTTCAGGTGAGAAGCAGTTTTGCAACTGGCAAGGTCGTAAACAAATTGTCCATTGTAATGTTTCGGCCACTTCCTTGGTAGTTGGCAGACAAATCCTTCACCACTTGTTCGCCTTGGTTCGTTTCCCTACCAGTTTCTGCTTGGCAAGTATATATTTGTCCATGCAGTATATATGCATTTGTGGCATCGCAAATCCACCAAACCTTGACACCATATTTAGCAGGTTTTGACGGTATGTACTGCGTAAACCGTGTGCGTCCACGGTAAGGAAATAATGGTTCATCAATCGTCAAGCATGAGCTGGGCTTGTAATGTGCAGCAAGATTATTGTTCATCATCGTCCACAACTCACTGATCGGTGCTGCTTTATCAGTTAGTAAGCGTGTTGCACGAGTGTTTTTATCGTCAAATCTTAGGAACCGCAATATCGAACAGAAACGGTTGGCTCCCATTGTGGCGCGATATAAAGGATAGTTTTTGACGCTCCATAAATCTCGAACATGTTCTCCATTGCTATGGTGCGCACCACTCATAATAAGTATGCCAAAAAATGCACACAGCTCTGTTATTGACACTGGCGTCCATGACTTAGGAGTTGTGTTTGGATGCGCATTGTTGTAAGCATTATAAGTTTCTTTTGCTAACTTATTTGTGTGGCGCATAATTATATCAGCCATTTCAACGTTCATGAAACATTTGAATGTTTGCTCTATTGACAACATTTCAGTGCATCTAGCTGGTCCAGAACGTTCTCTTATAATATTTTGTCTGAGTACCTGACGACTTACATTTGGTTCTTTCATCCACTCAGTACCATCACGTGCAACAAATTTTTCGGCACTAGCAGGTAATTCATTATTTTCTTCTACTTCTTCTTCTTCATCGTCTTCTTCATCATCCTCATAGTCCGCATAATCAGGTAATACTTCTGCCGCACTTTACGAAACTTCAGCATCGTCATCAGCAATTTCAATGTCATTGATTTGAATTTCTTCTTCATCTTCTGAGTCAAAGTCATAGGGAGCGTCATCGTTACAAATTTCATCAAATAAAGATTGTATATATGATTCTCGCTGTTCCTCAGTTAGCCTGCATAGTAAAAAAAAATTAGTATATGTTTACATTTTTGCTTATTTTACATTTTTTACCTTCTATATGCTGCACTTAATAAATATTCGTTTCTTCTTGAAGACATTTCGTATCCAGTTATTTATAGTTTCAGTTATATTTATTTTCACTTATATTTTCACTTCTTACACTTTTGAGCACCAAAACAATAATGAAAATATCAACAGGCAGCATTTATAACAACACCTCGTGTGAAAACAACCCTTGCAGCTGCATATAAATACAAAAACCAGTTATACCAGTGTATTTGCTACCTACGTACCTATACCTTGCGCGACCTTTTTGCACATATCTTTTGAACCAGGTAGAATATTTCAATGAAATAGAAACCAAAATGTGTATTCGTTGTTACTATAGAAGTATATTATTATAAATTATATTATTTTGTTTTGCATTTATCAGGACAACAACAAAAACAAAAATCCACTGTTGCATGTCCTGACTTTATTTGCCCATATCGCTGGAACCAGTAGGAATATTCGAATGATACAAAAGACAAAATACTTGTTATATGTGACCTGGTCTACGAAAAGGGGGCTTAGGTGTCAAAAAAAAGGAGAACAATTAATGAGATAACGAGAAACTGACTGGTTGAATAAGCATTAAAAAAACCGCAAAATAAGGTCCCGGGTACAAACGTATCCCGGGTGTGTGTTTACGTGGTATTTTCTGGGTGTGTGTTCTAGGGTTAATGCAAAGAGCCTGTAGAACAAATTTCTGGTGAGTAAGTCCAAGGATAAATTTCAGATTATGCATAACTCTTTCAAAAAGAATAGTTGTTAGACAATCTGAGTAATACCTGCAGATCACAAAGAAAGGGTTACACTTTATAGAGTAAATAATTTTTCGATAACGCCTTTAAATAATTTGTTCAGTTGTATTTGAAGCATCTATTAACTCTTTCTGTGATCTGGTACCTTTGTCGCTTTGCTTCCATAATCATATTGATATATATTTCTGATTTACCGGTTTTAAAATCTGGTAACAGAAAACAACTTCGTTGACATTTATACTGGGTTCTTCTACTTAAATTGTCTCAATTCAAGTCAGCGAAAACGTTGGCAAAAATCTATGAGTTGAGCTTCGAATTGGTTCCCTAGTAGCTATTTTCTGTTCTCTGATCTCAAAGGAATGTTCGCTAGGAAGAAATTTTCATCGAATGTAATAGTGATCGCAGAAGCTGAGGCCTAATTAAAAAAAGAACAAATCGCGCCATAAAAATGGATCCGAAAAGTTGGAGTGTTTCACCCTTGAAAGGAGCTATGTTATTACTACCTATTTTGTAGAGGTATTTTATTATGCTAAGCCGCGGATTTTTTAATTGTTATAACTCCAAGATGTTAGTCTTTCGTTGTACCAAAGATTATATGCGCCCCAACGAAGTTCAAGTCGATGAGCAATTGCTCATTAGTTCTAGTCCTTCTAAGATGCTTAATGCTCTTGAATGCTACCCGTGCGATTAATTCGCCTTTTGGTTGAAGAATAGCTAAATCTAGCGATATTGGCAAGATATTTTGACTTACACAAATTTTGTACTGATTCATTTAGACGATAATGAACATGTGTACATACAACATTTTTTGAAGTTGTAGAGTAAAGGAGCTAAAACAGCCGTTAGCAATTTCATGCTGCAGAAAACTTATTTTTGTGGAAGATTTTTTTTTGAATAGTTTGTTTTTAAGAGACCTTTCGAGAAGAGTCTGCTACTCAGTAATTCTATATTCACAACGTAATTTAAAAATAAAATAGATTTTAATAGGTTTTTTTACTTGATGCACCATCTTATGTAAAATTAATTTCTCTTTAATGGAAAATTAGTAGTAGCCGGTCTTTGATATACTAAGCTACTAATTTCCTAGCCATTTAATCTCTTTACTAATTTTTACTCTCTTATCTTTATAATTACCAAATTTCTGCCAACAGGTCAAATATTAGGTAATAAAATTATTTTAAGAAACATCAAATATCCCTACCTACAATTCTACACACCGCAAAACACAGTTATATTTTGCGCTCTTGCAACGTTCCATTTCCACTTCATCTCATTTGCTGACATCTAATTTACACCTTTAATTAACCACAAATATATGTTCGCAACGACGCGAGTTCGACCCTGCTGGTCTTAATGAGCTTTTTTCATATGCTGCTTTTTTTATTCGTCTCATCTTTTGCGCGGCGTTGTCTTATAAATTATTCATTTGGCCACTTTAGTGCTAATTTTAAACGATTTTCGGTCTTGCATGTGAACGCAGCGAAGCAATTTCTCAAGTTACTTTGCTTAATAACTTTTCGGCTTTTTAAAATAAAGGAACTAATAAATGAAAATTGACCAGAGGTATGCATAAATTATTGCAGTAAGTAGACGACGAAAATAACAGTGGTTAGGGTACCCAAATACTTAAAATGTCGGTAGGACATGCGAAGTGAAATAGCGAAGAGAGAGCGCTTAAAATTAATAGAGCTTGTCTTCTTATATTTATATTTAACAATTTCTTGATATTATTAATATGGCCATCTGTCCTCATTCTTATTATTGGGAAAGTTATCAGTAGTACTATGTAAAAATATAGAGTGATTCCAAGGGTTCAAGTGCTTTCAAACTGGAAGAAAATTTACATAGCATGAAAGTTTACAAAATTACAGAGCAACTAAGAAGCAAAAATAATATTATATTATTATTTTAACTTGTATTTTTTGGATTCACTAATCCATTAATCTTAGGGAAGAAATTCTTAACTATCATCGAAACTTTCATGTATCTTTATATTTTCTACCCAAATCCGTTCTAAAAATCCCTATTCCACTGCAATATCATCAGCCATATTGTGTTTCCTTTCTTCTCATTACTCGCTCTCATATTATTTGATTTTTTGACATTTTCTTCCACCCATCTTTTTAATATCATTATATTCGTGTTTGATTGCTTTGGGGAATCACATGTCAAGGCTTTTTGTTGAAGCTGGCGCCCTATTGCTAACACTGGTGGTTGATCATCTCCATTAGTTTCACCAGCAAGCTGACGGCGTGCAAATTCTATTTCACTCAAACAGCAAAAGAAAGTGAAATCGAACATGTGAGTATGCATTTTTACGCAAGTGTGTGTGTGTATTTGAGTGAAAGTGAGTAGCTTGTTACGCGGGCGATGGCTGCCTTTCTATCCCGTGTGTGGTGTGTCAGTCACTTTTGAATAACGTAAAATATTTATTTTTGTACACATAGTATATGTACGTGTGTGTGTTTTATAACATACATATATGTATTTGTGTAAGTATGTGTCGCTTCTGATCAATATGCAGCGGTGTCATTTACTTGACATGACATGGTCGAAACCAATACTTTTGATTTATTTTCCATATTTTAGCCTTTAATTCCAAGGTTGCATTTGCGAAGTGTTCGGTGCGTTCAAATGGAGAAGTATATTTATTTTATTGTTGCTTTCATCAAAGTGATAAGTAATGAAATTGTGGTATTTAAGTGGATGAAAGTTTTGCTGTTGTATTAAAACGGATTTTTCTTTAATTAAAATGCTTTGGAAATTGAATAAGTTATGAATCAGAAGTGTGCTCGCGATTCCTTTAAGCTCAGTAGGAAACCCTTCAAATATAAACTGTAGCACATTTTTTTCAACTCATCAAAAATTTGAAATGTGGTTTGTGTTTTGCAAATTTCATTTCATCAATTCTTTCAAAACAATTATTACTTTAAATGTAGAGTCTAGCAAATTAAATATTACTTGCTTTTCCTCCTTTAACAGATTGTTATTTAGCTATGTGGTAGTCTCTTATCAGTTCATCAGCACAACTGTAAAAATTGGAGTTCTTCTGTTTCTGGAGCTGACTGGCTATCTTATTAAACTCTGACTATCTCTTTTGAGATTTAATAATTCTACGTTTGCATATATAAACGAAACCCCTCCTTAATTTAATTTCGTTTTTAATAGTATTAAAGATGGTTTCTTTATAATTGAAAGCAAATAAATTTTTTACTATAAAAATTTTCAGTTCTAGAGACCTCAGAGCAGAAAAAATTTCTCTTCAAATTCTTACTACCCAGCGCACATCTTAAATGTAAATTATTAAGTTCTGTTTGAGACAACGCATTTGACTTATAGAGCTTCCAAAACCAAGTAGATCTTTTCTCGAAGAACTGCTTTTACTTTAATTTACGAAAGCACCTGCCTCGGACTTCAATAATTGTAAATCCGCCAGTTTTGGCTTATCTTATTCGCATTAAATTTCTTAAAAGTCAATCTGGTTCTTTTCGTAAGTATGGGACTATAAACCAATGCTCTTTCCAGTTAATTCAGAAATCATCAAAGCAAAAATATTCACTTAACGTGGAGACTTCGAGGGTGTCAGCTTTTTTACTGAGGTAGAGTTTTATCATATTCGCTAACCAGCTGTCCTAATTGTAAGAAAGACCAATAATTGTGCTTGCTCATAGATTATGCAAAAGAATACCGCTGTGAAGACCGTGTAAAGTACATAAATAATTAATTGAAACAATTTAGTCACTTTCGCCTCTCTGTATATACTCGTACTAGTCTTCAATTTGAATTCTTGTACTCGTCCATTTTCCCTAAGATACTGTTCATTTGTCGGAACCGCCGATATCGTAGCATTATCAATTTTTCTTTACTTAATGACAAAAAATGTGTACGTTTCTCCCAACCAACCAGCATCCTATCTCCCTTAAACACTTTCTGCTGACATTCACCCAGATCGAGTGCCCTTCGCCACTGACGGACAGTCAATAGGTACACAGTTAAATAGTGTTAGTTGTTGCAATAGTATAATTAGTGGTAGTAGAGAGTATGAGCAGCGTTAATATATGTCAGTCAATGTCAGACATGACGTATGAGCAACTTTTTAAACATACCGGCAGCTGACTGCGCATTCATTACACAGTAGCGTGCAAAAGTTTGCAAACTCAAACGTTCTAGCACCTTGATAACGGGATAAATGTATGTTTGTATGTTGTATATATATGTACATTAGAGTGATTCAAAAAAAAAAAAGGTGCGTGGAGTCCCTACGCGCGGATGAAGTTATACTTCTTATTGATATTCCAAGAAATGCATATCATTTTGTATGAAAGAAAACTAGAAAACTTAAAGCCACATTTTATAAATTTATTATAACTTATTATCTCCCCGAGCATGCCTTTGTCAACAAGTCGTCTTTTCGCGACGATGGCAAAAGCTAAAAATCATAAATTGCACAACTTTCTGGTGCTTCTCGCAAAAATCTGCGTCGATATGTATTCAAGATCATACGTATACATACATACATATTTACACATGTTTGCAGGCGAAGCTGCTACAGCGGCAAGGGGTGACAATCGGCTGCCATTACTTTACTTATGCCATAGAAATTCTATTGCTACGAATATGGAAATGACAACGAAATAATGCAAATATGCATATTTCTAAAGGTCATTAATTTCTTTGAAGAAATGAAAGGAATGAATGATCCTGAGAAGTATAGTCTTAACTTTTCAACGGCCAACGCAGAGCATTTCAACCAAAAGGAATTTATTCATTAAAATCACCACTCAGAAGTCGTTTTATCCGTTGTAAGCGAACGATTTTCGAAGAAACAACATTTCTAATATGCCACAAGACAAAATTAGAAAAGAACTTCTTAAACCTCACGCTGTCAGATAAAACGATATACCTCGTCATCGCGGGTCGATTTCCAAAAAATGTAAATGAAGACTAACTACAGAAATAATCTTGTAAAGTATAGCCTTAATTTTTCAACGGCCAACGCAGGGTATTTCAACAAAAGCTCACATAAAATAGTTGAGAATTCGCAGAAATGAAAGACAAAGAAAAGAAAAAGGGGTATAACTTCAATAATGCACAAGCATACAAACATACATATGCGCTCACATGTGAATAGTCACCTCGTCATCGCGGGTCGATTTGCAATTAAAGTAAATGAAGACTGACCAGAGAACTTAAAAGTATAGAGAAGGTGCAGATTCGACTGCGAACATTTGATAGATTCAAATTAGGGAATTCACCGAATTTGTTAACATTGTAGGTCGGAATTCGCCTCGCAATTTTAACATTTTTTGCAATTCTCTCACATATTCTAACCGAGAATATGAAGAGACAAAAATATATGTATTTATAAAATGATTTCTTTGATATTCCATAGGATGGAAATATGTATGTAGAACACTTTTATTTTTGATTTGTTATTTTTCAAATTATTTAATGCTACATAATTTGATCTTATTTTATAACAACTCATTTTAAATATATAAAAGATTTACCTAAACATTATGATGATATTTTCATGATTCATAAGCAATGTACGAATGTAAGCAATTTCGTTTTGCCGTCGGCATTTCAATTTCTCATGCTTCAATTTTTGCTTTCAACCAAGATGTATGTATGTACATATGTACATATGTACACATATGCCTTTGCGTTTTGCTGTCGGCATTTCCATATTGACATGCAAAAGTAATTATGTATGTATTTCATTGCTTCGTTTTGGCCCAATTTTGTATATTAAGACAAGTGTCAATAATTGCGCCAAAATCAAATATATTATAAAAACATATGTAAACATGTTTTAAACTTTACATAAAATTGAAGTGTCAATAATTGCGCCAACTTTCATAAAGTTGGAAATTTTGCGCGAATAAGACGTGTGCGGTTTAAGTCGTGAATTTTACTTATATTAATTAATGTGAAAGTGCCGAAAAATGCGAAACGAAATTTCAATAAATTTAAATAAATTTAAGTAAATTTACTTGTATTTTTATTTATATTTAATTGTCAATAAATTTTTTAAAAATTTTTTGCACTAGTTGTCCATTTTTTTTTCTCACACATTTCCGCCGATTTTTGTATAAAAATTTGACCGGCGTAGAAACAAAATGCGAAACAATCATACAGACATATATTATGTCGTTTGCACATTTGTCTGTATGTTTGCGAAAGCAAATGTTCTACAAAAGCATATTTCTATACTTAAACAAAATTATTAGAACCATCGTATGTTTCTTATGTACATGCATAACCAAACCATACTTAAGTCAGCGCAACCTAAGTGTCAATGGTGGTGTTGGTGGTAAGCGCTTGGAAAGTCAAGATGCTACCACAGGTTCAAATCTCGACAGAATAATTTTTTAATTTTTTGCTTTTAACATCGTATACTATACAAATAATTATTTTTCCTACTAATAGAAATTAAATTTATCACAGCAATATTATGTATATGTATATTGCTGTGATAAATTTAATTTCTATTAGCAAGAAAAATATTTATTTGTATAGTATACGATGTTAAAAGGCATACATCTTCTATCCTATCTTGTGTATCTGCACATGCTCATATGAGTGTATGTATACGCATGTGCGCGTTCAGAAATTGAAATCATATTTTCATCACTTATCAATATACTTATTACATGTGCGCGCATTGACTTGCATGTTCACACATTCATATATACTTATATGTACATATATTTGCATACATTGCCAAACAAATAATGCACAAGCATGCAAACATACATATGCGTACACATACGAATATGTCACCAACAAAAAATTGATCTTCACAAGACAGCCAAATTGGCGAAGAACAAGTGTAGTACAACAAAACGAGTACAACAGAAGGATGGAGTCATGTGTAGAAGTTCACGCAAGTGAGGAAAGTTCTCTGATCGCCATTCGCTTGGGAGTGGCCAGAAACGATTCTTTTACATATGGCTCAAGCAGCTCACTACTTCCGGTCTTTGACCAAGTATCCTCTGGGTAGCCTAAGAACATCCGTTCGAAGGCGAGCTAATGTGAGAAGGCGAAACATCCCCTCCGCAGGGTTGTGCGCTGAGTTTGGGACCCGCCACGTAAAAAATCTTACCAATGAAAATCAACAATCAGCCTCGGATGAGAGACCCCCCTTTTGATGACGACCATGGCAAACGAAATAAGGACTACGATTTGAGGCATGCACCTGGAATGTCCGGACCCTTAATTGGGAAGGTGCCGCTGCCCAGCTGGTTGATGTCTTCGCAAAAATAAAGGCTGACATCACCGCCATCCAAGAAATGCGATGGACGGGACAAGGACGGAGACGTGTAGGTCCTTGTGCCATTTACTACAGTGGCCATATAAAGGAGCGCAAGTTTGATTCGTGGCGGGAGAGAGACTCCGTCGCCGAGTACTATCATTCACCCCGGTGAATGAGCGCCTAGCCACAATCCGCATCAAAGCGAGGTTCTTCAACATATCGCTGATTTTCGCCCACGCCCCGACGGAAGAGAAGGACGATGTGACCAAAGATGCCTTCTATGAGCGCTTGGAGCGCACTTACGAGAGCTGCCCCCGCCACGATGTCAAAATCGTGCTTGGCGACTTTAACGCCAGGGTGGACAAAGAAGGTATCTTTGGCACTACGGTCGGTAAATTCAGCCTCCACGACGAAACATCCCCTAATGGGTTGAGGCTGATTGACTTAGCCGGGGCCCGATATATTGTTATTTGTAGTACTAGATTCCAGCAAAAAAAGATTCATCAAGCCACCTAGCTGTCTCCGGATCTAAAATCTACCAACCAGATCGATCATGTTGTGATAGACGGAAGACACGTCTCCAGTGTTTTAGATGTGCGTGCGCTCCGAGGTCCTAACATCGACTCGGACCACTATCCTTGTTGCAACCAAGATTCGCACCCGCCTCTGTGCAGCAAAAACGCGCGCCAACAAACACAAGGAAGGTTCGACGTCGAGAAGCTGCAATCACAACAGACAGCCGAACGTTTTTTCTACTCGGCTTGCACTCCTGCTCTCTGAGAGCACTCGTCAACAACTCGGTATAAGGGAACTGTGGGACGGCATTTCAAACTCCTTACGTACAGCTGCAACCGAATCCATTGGCTTTCGGAAAGTGCAAAAGAACAGCTGGTACGACGAGGAGTGCCGTGTCGCAGCGGAGAGAAAACAGGCTGCCTACCTCGCAACGTTACGATCGACCACAACACGTGCGGGATGGGATAGATACCGAGAATTGAAAGGAAGCGAGACTCATTTGCAGACAGAAAAAGAAAGAGGCTGAAATGCGTGAGTACGAAGAGCTTGATAAGCTGGCCGACAGTGGGTAATGCTCGAAAATTCTACGAAAAAAAAACGGCGGCTTACAGAAGGTTTCAAGACCGTACTCTTGTAGAACCACCAAAGGTGATCTAGTGACCGATGCCCAGAGCATACTTAAATTATGGAGGGAACACTTCTCCAGCCTGCTGAATGGCAGTGAACGCACAACGCCAGGAGAAGGCGAACCCGATTCCCCAATCGATGACGATAGAGCAGACGTTCCATTACCCGACCATGAAGAAGTTCGAATAGCAATTGCCCGCCTCAAGAACAACAAAGCGGCAGGGGCCGACGGACTGCCGGCCGACCACGCCGGCGAAGAACTAATAGGGAGCATGTATCAGCTTCTTTGTAAAATATGGTCGGACGAAAGCCTGCCCAACGATTGGAATTTAAGTGTGTGCTATGCCCAATCCATAAAAAAGGAGACCCACAATCTGCGCCAACTACCGTGGGATTAGCCTCCTCAACATCGCATATAAGGTTCTATCGAGCGTATTGTGTGAAAGATTAAAGCCCACCGTCAACAAAGTGATTGGACCTTATCACTGTGGCTTCAGACCTGGAAAATCAACAACCGACCAGATATTCACCATGCGCGTGAAAGGAGAATCGACACGCACTCTTCGTCGATTTCAAAGCTGCTTTCGACAGCACGAAAAGGAACTGCCTTTATGCCGCGATGTCTGAATTTGGTATCCCCGCAAAAGTAATACGGCTGTGTAAACTGACGTTGAGCAACACGAAAAGCTCCGTCGGGATCGGGAAGGACCTCTCCGAGCTGTTCGATACCAAACGAGGTTTCAGACAAGGCGATTCCCTATCGTGCGACTTTTTCAACCTGTTTTGGAGAAAATAGTTCGAGCCGCAGAACTAAATAGAGAAGGTACCATCTTCTATAAGAGTGTACAGCTGTTGGCGTATGCCGATGATATTGATATCATCGGCCTCAACACCCGCGCCGTTAGTTCTGCTTTCTCCAGGCTGAACAAGGAAGCACAGAAAATGGTTCTGGCAGTGAACGAGGGCAAAACGAAATATCTCCTGTCATCACCGCTTACGCGATTATAGCCGAGTTAACAACCGCGCGCCAGTCGTTTCTTCTTTTCGCTACGTGGCGCCATTTGGATATTTCAAGCGAAGCTACGTCCTTCTCCACTTGGTCTTTCCAACGGAGTGGAGGTCTTCCTCTTCCTCTGCTTCCCCCGGCGGGTACTGCGTCTAATACTTTCAGAGCTGGAGTGTTTCGTCCATCCGGCCAACATGACCTAGCCAGCATAGCCGCTGTCTTTTAATTCGCTGAACTATGTCGATGTATCGTCGTATATCTCGGACAGCTCATCGTTCCATCAAATGCGATATTCGCGTGCCCAACGCGCAAAGGACCATAAATCTTTCGCAGAACTTTTCTCTCTAAAACACGCAACGTCGACTAATCCGTTGTTGACATCGTCCAAGCCTCTGCACCATATAGCAGGACGGGAATTATGAGTGACTTATAGAGTTTGGTTTTTGTTTGTCGGGAGAGGACTTTGTTGTTTGTTTTCTCATATAGTTTGATAAAAATGTAACTACTATTAAATTATTAAAAACGAACAGTTTATCGAGATCTGGTAAAACTCTTAAGTCTGATACATTTGTGTATTGAAAGTCGTCTCAATAGTGAACGAAAATTGGGTACCAAATATAGTGTGTAAAAGCTGCTACAACCGTCTAATGGATTGAAAAAATAGATAATAGTGGTTCGCGAGTTATGTTAAAGTACGTTTTTGCCAAAATGTTACAAATAAGCGAAAAAACATCAAGATAAGGAAAAATTTAAAAGGTCATAAAAAAACTGACACATACGAACGCCAAACCCTTTGAGGGTTTTACTATACTGACCTAGTACCATCACCCTGACTTGGGATTTCTCACCCCCCAGACAATAATCCCAAAAATGTTCCACAGTATAATGAGACTTTCCATGAAATAAAATAGCTTTTCAGGAAATTCACATTCTCCGCGTATAATGTCATCTGCAGTTAAATGGCTGGGGCGTCGACGAGGATTAATATTCTTGATGCACTTTCTTAAATAATATGCTACATCTTCAAATTTTTGGTCATTCCAATTTCATGTTGGAGACAAGAACTGACACTTCTATTTCTGCTTTATGCACTATTTTTTGGCAACGAGGACCAGTAGACACTTCTATACTCGTAACAATACGGTCACCGAATTTTTTTAATAATTTTTTTTGTAAAATTTCGGGTCGGTAATCTGGAAAATCGTCCAAATTTAATTCTCGATCTCCGTACTCCAGCAACAATGCTTGATATCGTGAGAATAACTGCGCAAAGTACACAACCTGGCTATTACTTATGATTTCGATTGTAATAAAATCACATAATGATTCGAATGCCAATTTATGCACGTTTCTGTACGTATGCCAACTATAAATATAGTCTATCGCTAAAGATTCATAAACAAAAAGCATGCGCACTCGCCTTCTTTCGACGAAGGAGCGACATACAGCTACAATGCTGCGTCCTTTTCTATGGCACTGAATACATTCCTCGGACCTCTCTTTCACACGTATTCAGCCGCACGAATATTTCGTTTTTTAAACCTCGGCAATCGGGATTCAGCACCAATTTTGCGCAGACAACCTTATATCATTATACTCGCAATAAAATTATGTTTATTTTGGTATAAGGTTTATCGCGTAAGTCGATAGGTGCAAATCACTAATTTTAAGTTACCTGTATGTACCTGACAACCCAATAATTGCACCGGGAAAAAAAGAAGGCAACCCAGTGTTTGAATATTCTATAAGCTGTATACTTTCGTTTAGTCTACAGCTTATTGCGTATGAGAGTGGGTGTAATGTTTAAAAAAAATCTTATTTTTAATTAATAATTAATTACACTTAGCATCACAATTTCCAGGCAACCTCCTCGAAATTAATATTTTAATTTAATAAATTTTATATAAAAATTATTTTCATCCCGTAATACGATAAATGCTTTAAGAGTTAAGTACACCCTGCACACCACTTCAATTCATGTCACTTTCAAAATGACAAACGGCACTCCAACCCGAATTGATCCACCTAAGTTTCTACCACCTTTTAGTTCGACTTGGGTTACATGCCAAACCAAATTTGAATAAGTCAAAAAGATACCCTGTAGGGCATGCGCTTCGTGAGGAAAGGTTTGGAAATGTTAAATGTTTGTCGGACTGAACTGCCACCTGCAGTCTTGTTGTCAATATATGTAATTGTAATTTGAGGGTAATAATTTTGAGATAAACTAAAGAGAGTTTACGGAAAGAGGGATGCTGTCCGAAACCAAAGGACATGGCCTAAGTAACTATTATTTTATATTGAAAATAACTTAAGAAGCTCAGGGCCTATATTCATCATGAACATCGGTTTTCTAAATTTTTAATTTTGTTAAGCTTCAAATTTTATTTAAAATATATAAACTGTTTCTTCATCACTATAATCATATTCATGATCATTGTCGTCTTCTCTTGAATTTTTATCATCGCCTTCATCATCAACTTCATTATTATTGCCACTCTCTATCACGATCAACTCAAACGCTTCTTCGGTAAATCCTGCACTTTTTTTTTGGTAATTTTCTTGTGGCTGATATAACGGGGTCAGAACTGATTAAAAGTCTGTTAAATATGTCTTCATTTGCTTTTTTTCTGCTGCATTTGCGAGAAAAATGTTCTCTAAAATTCTTAAAATCTTTGTTTCGAGCTTCCTGAGCTTCTTCTGATAATTTTCCGATTGGCAACATAGCGTGCGATATTATCTCTGGTCCGTGGATAAAATATTTGTGAAGTGTTGGAGGCATGTTATACCAAGGATAAAATTCAACGAAATATTTTGCTGTATTTAAAGCGTAGTCACGAAACTTCTGTACCTCAATATCGTGCCCACTAGAAACAACTACGAGTATTGTATGCATCGTTTTAATCAAATTTATGTCAACTTTAGTAATTGCTGCTGACATCTCGGGATTTTGAAAGAAACGCCTAGCTGTATTGCCATCGTTAGAATTCCCAAAGCCAGGTTTCGGTTGGTCAACAATCAGACCAACTTTATCTTTAAATCCTTTTTGAATCCGTGCTTTATTTTCCGAAACTAATAGTTTTTCGCTTTCTGTTCGAGCTTGCTACTTTTTTATAGACAATTTATATAATAAGTGGAGAAGACATTCAAAGAATCTAATCCACCCATGAAGTATTGAAAGCCCAAATTGTAAATTTTCTGTTTTTACAACTTTCTTCACCATTTCATCAATTTTATTAAAATCTTTCGAGCTAGCTCCACATAAATAACATTTTTGTGTAGATGTTGTTTCTGTTAATGCGTTGCATACTTTTCCATCAACTATAGATAAAATTAAATTGTGTTTAACTTCCAAATATTTATCTCCATAAGGTATAACCGAATTAACAAGATTTCGTATTTCTATACCAACTCTTTCGTTTTCAGTTCTAGAAAGAGCTGTGGACTCTTTTACAAATTAAATTTTTAAAGGCCTGCAGAACCTGGTAGAAGCTGGGCGCGGATTTTGCCACATAATTTTGCTTCCACAAATCAACCTGATTGGAACAATACAGGTGATGAAAACTGATGAATCATTTGCACCCGGATTATGGTACGCTTGCTTATACATATGAGCTGTGTCCAGAGCTTCCATCGATTCCCCACTTAGTGTACAAGCATAAATTCGTCATTTCCTCATCGTTCAAGGTTTTAATTACGTTATTTTGGGCTAAAGTTATACGCTCAGTGGTATGGTCTAAAAGGGCTTGCAAGCTTACTTGTGCTGAAATCTCGCAAAACTGCGAGGATTTTTTCTAGGATAACAATCCGTTTTTGCTGATTGGACATATGAATAGCAAGGAAACCTATCTGGAGCAGATTGCCTTATAACATTGTACTGTTTTCGAGATAACTTTGCTTCCACCAAAACAAATAATGCGTCTTCTTTGGACATTTGCTGTGATAGTGATGATTTGGCAATACTTTTATGAAATTTTTTCGCTCTCGATGGTGAACTTGCAACCTCTTTCACTATCTTTGACACTTCCACTTGCCCTGAAGCTCTAAAACTCATTTGTGCAGCATAAGCTAATAAAGGCAAAGGCACACTATCTCTTAAAAATGTACTTTTTTTTGCTTCGTTTTCTCATTTGATACTTCAAACGAAAGTTCTTTGCGGCCACGTTTGATTCCTTGTGAATGGGTGAAACCTATCGAAGAATCCAGCCAACTTTGGTTTATTCTAAGGAAACGCTCTTCATGCCTATTGGCTCTGCTCCAACGAATTTTAAATTGACTAATAAAGGTTTTTTTTCTGTCATCAAACTCTTTTATAAATTCATCAGATGGCACAATACGCTTTTTCAATTGCTCTTTTAAAAATTCAAATTTTTCATTAAATTTATCACAGTCACAGTTTTTCATTATGTCATAAAGACGTTGACGAGGAACCCAAATTACATTAGAACTGGTTCCTATAAGGAAGATAATAATATTTTTATCTTCTTTAAATGTAGTCAAGGTCGGTATCGCTTTTACCATGTTAGTTAAATATACATCACTATTGTTATTTCTCTCGACTGCACATGACATACAAACATTAGTAATAACAAGTAAGGAAGGGCTAAGTTCGGGTGTCACCGAACATTTTATACTCTCGCATGATAAAGTGATAATAATTTACATATTTTTTTTTATTTTGCTGTAAAATTAATTAGATTAGATCAATTTGTGTACCTTGAGCATTGAATTGTATTTTCATTTCCTAATGTAGGTATATATTATACAGAGAAGGCATCAGATGGAATTCATAATAGCGTTATATTGGAAGAAGGCGTGGTTGTGAACCGATTTCAGCCATATTTCGTACATGTCATCAGGGTGTTAAGAAAACATTATATACCGAATTTCATTGAAATCGGTCTAGTAGTTCCTGAGATATGGTTTTTGGTCCATAAGTGGGTGACGCCACGCCCATTTTCAATTTTAAAAAAGCCTGGGGCAGCTTCCTTCTGCCACTTCTTCCGTAAAATTTAGTGTTTCTGACGTTTTTTGTTAGTCGGTTAACGCACTTTTAGTGATTTTGAACATAACCTTTGTATGGGAGGTGGGCGTGGTTATTATCCGATTTCTTCCATTTTTGAACTGTATATGGAAATACCTGAAGAAAACGACTCTGTAGAGTTTGGTTGACATAGCTATAATAGTTTCCGAGATATGTACAAAAAACTTAGTAGGGGGCGAGGCCACGCCCACTTTTCCAAAAATTACGTCTAAATATGTCACTTCCCTAATGCGATCCTTTTGCCAAATTTCACTTTAATATCTTTATTTATGGCTTAGTTATGACACTTTAAAGGTTTTCGGTTTCCGCCATTTTGTGGGCGTGGCAGTTGGCCGATTTTGCCCATCTTCGAACTTAACCTTCTTATGGAGCCAAGAATACGTGTACCAAGTTTCATCATGATATCTCAATTTTTACTCAAGTTACAGCTTGCACGGACGGACGGACAGACGGACGGACGGACGGACGGACGGACAGACGGACGGACAGACGGACGGACAGACAGACATCCGGATTTCGACTCTACTCGTCGCCCTGATCACTTTGGTATATATAACCCTATATCTGACTCTTTTAGTTTTAGGACTTACAAACAACCGTTATGTGAACAAAACTATAATACTCTCGTTAGTAACATTGTTGCGAGAGTATAAAAATGTATGTGATGATGTTTATTATTATACATATGTAAGTAAAACGCGAATTTTAGACTATTCCAGAATATGTTCTTATGCATTTAAACTGCCGCTTATCGTAACGTAGGGTGTGAACAAAGCAAACAGGCATCCACTGAACAACAAAAACAATAACAAACCTTTTTTTTGCAAATGCTGTATTTGTTCTTCGTCTGCCTTGAGAAATTCGTGTATATTTGACTAGGCAGTTCGCATAAGGAAATGCATATACTGACAAAGTGCGCAGTATTGGCGCAACTTTTTATACTCTCACAACAAAGTTGCTAAGGAGAGTATTATAGTTTTGTTCACATAACGGTTGTTTGTAAGTCCTAAAACTAAAAGAGTCAGATATAGGGTTATATATTCCAAAGTGATCAGGGTGACGAGTTGAGTTGAAATCCGGATGTCTGTCTGTCCGTCCGTCCGTCTGTCCGTTCGTCCGTCCGTCCGTCCGTGCAAGCTGTAACTTGAGTAAAAATTGAGATATCATGATGAAACTTGGTACACGTATTTCTTGGCTCCATAAGAAGGTTAAGTTCGAAGATGGGCAAAATCGGCCCACTGCCACGCCAACAAAATGGCGGAAACCGAAAACCTATAAAGTGTCAGAACTAAGCCATAAATAAAGATATTAAAGTGAAATTTGGCACAAAGGATCGGATTAGGATTAGGGAGGGGCATATTTGGAAGTACTTTTTTGGAAAAGTGGGCGTGGCCACGCCCCCTACTAAGTTTTTTGTACGTATCTCGGAAACTACTACAGATATGTCAACCAAACTCTACAGAGTCGTTTTCTCCAGGCATTTCCATATACAGTTCAAAAATGGAATAAATCTGATAATAACCACGCCCACCTCCCATACAAAGGTTATGTTGAAAGTCACTAAAAGTGCTTTAACCGACTAACAAAAAACGTCAGAAACACTAAATTTTACGAAAGAAATGGCAGAAGAAAGCTGCACCCAGGCTTTTTTTAAAAATTGAAAATGGGCGTGGCGCCGCCCACTTATGGACCAAAAACCATATCTCAGGAACTACTTAACCGATTTCAATGAATTTCGGTACATAATATTTTCTTAACACCCTGATGACATGTACGAAATATGGGTGAAATCGGTTCATAACCACGCCTTCTTCCAATATAACGCTATTTTGAATTCCATCTGATGCCTTCTCTGTGTAATATATAGTACATTAGGAACCAATGATGATAGCGGAATAAAACTTTACATAAATACGGTATTTGAGCTGAGGTATCCCTTGTGGGAAAATTGTCGTGATCGGACTATAACTTTTCAAGGTCCCTGATATCGAACACGAAGAATTCAGTGCCTAACCTAACCTAACCTAATTTTTCACCGAAAATATCGGTAAATCTCTCAGATATTTTCATGTAATTCAGAGGGCATCATCTTTATATTCTCGCCATAAAGTTGCTAATAATGGTATCTCGATTATCACTTTATCATGCGAGAGTATAAAATGTTCGGTGACACCCGAACTTAGCCTTTCCTTACTTATTTCTTTTACAAAAAGAAACTACAACAGCCATAGATTACAGGAATGAAACAAGATTTGCTTTACTATGTCTGTCTATCTTTTTGTATTTACTAAATTACCTGAACAAGAAGGTTCCATTACAATTTTCTCAAGATTTGACCAGTTAAAGAAAATAAAAAACTTCGAAAAATGAAAAAAAATCACGTATATCACTGTGCGCATACAATAAGAAATAAACTTGCAATTTTCAGAGAATGTTACAAGAAAACTGTAAATTTTTTGCCAAATATTTGTTCAGTTAGTGATGTAGAATTTTATCTACTTTTGTTTGATACCAAAAATTTACTTGTACCTTGAATTTTGATTTGCGTCGATTGATTGAAATTCCTTGAGAAAAGTATTGGTATCTTTTTTTCTCGCTTTTGAAGTTTTCAATTAATGGCAAGTTATGAATTTGCGGTGGACTTTCATGAAAATATCTCGACTTTTGTTTAGTACACATGCACAAATTACGTTAAGTAATAATTTGGCAGCGTTTCATTTATGAAAAACGAAGGCTGTGTTAGATTGAATTTCTGACTGATTATAAAAATTTTTATATAACTTTACGTTAAGTTTAAAAACCTAAAAATTCTGAAATATTTTCCACCATTTATTCCCATAAAAAAGGACGTATCTTGACATTTAGTTCAGACAATTTGAGCAGATAAAAAGCGAAATTACTCTCGGTGTAACCTAACCGGAATTGAACTAAACGGTTAAACTTTCTTGTAGAAGAAAATTCGGTGGGGCTCTTAGTAGGAAGAACCTATTAAAATGTGCGCCGACTTATTGCCGTTAAGTTGTTAATTGGTACATATGTAGGTACAACAGAGGTGTGACATTTGTAAAACCATGATTATATGTTGGACTGCAAACACTGTACCCAACAGGGCTGCTTTTAATCTGATAAGCATAAATATCTGTAAGTAAGCCTTGTTTGCAGGCCCTATGCAAACAACGGTTTTAAGCTGTTAATAGATTTTTGTTGTTCACCCCGACTCAATCTTCTCGCTTACACACGTAAGTATTGGCTTTGAACGCGCCTCCTTGGGAGAACCTCTACTTCTGCTGCTCCCCAATCTTCTTAATGCTCGTGCTCAAGGTTACGCTTGATGTTCGTTTGTGCCGCTCAAAAGCATGTAATGTTTTTCCGTCATATCTTCTGGTTTGTTGTCAGTTTTCATTGCTCACTGCTGCCTATTCGTGCTGGCGCTCGGCGTCCTCATCGTCGCTTTCCTACTAGTTAACTGTAATTCTGATAGTTTTTTTTTTTTACTTTGGAGTACACTTTCTACATCTTGGGTACAGCATTATTTTAAAAGGATGTCGTTAACGAAATTTGAGTTTTATGGAAGTTTAAAAGGAACAATTAAGCTAAGTTGAATTTTAAATTGATGTCACTATTGTGATTTTGAATTTGAATTGCTAACCGGTACCGTTAACTGAATAAATTCAATAATCACTTGTTGCTATTGAAATAATGTTCAATGATAATTTTATAAGTCGCTCATAATTCCCGTCCTGATATATGGTGCAGAGGCTTGGACGATGACAGAAACCGATGAGTCGACGTTGCGTGTTTTAGAGAGAAAAGTTCTGCGAAAGATTTATGGTCCTTTGCGCGGTGGGCACGCGAATATCGCATTTGATGGAACGATGAGCTGTACGAGATATACGACGACACATCGACATAGTTCAGCGAATTAAAAGACAGCGGCTATGCTGGCTAGGTCATGTTGGCCGGATGGACGAAAACACTCCAGCTCTGAAAGTATTCGACGCAGGACCCGCCGGGGGAAGCAGAGGAAGAGGAAGACCTCCAGTCCTTTGGAAGGACCAGGTGGAGAAGGACCTGGCTTCTCTTGGAATATCCAATTGGCGCCACGTAGCGAAAAGAAGAAACGGCTGGTGCGCTGTTGTTAACTAGGCTTCAATCGCGTAAGCGGTGTCTACGCCAATTAACGTACTACTAAAACGTCAATTTTTAGCTGGGGTATATGCATTTGTGGTATATAACTGTTAGTCAAAGTGCTTCTTCGCCTTACTTTAAATAAAATAACTTTTAAGTACTTAGATATCATTTTCCAGAGATTTTCGTTTGTGCTTATCTGGTAATTAAAAATTGACTGAATAAACATGAGACCTATTAAATTCATTAGACACATAATAAGATGATACTTATATATTATAATAATAAATGTATATAACAAGCTTGAGAGAAAACTAAATTACCTGGAGCCCCATTTTTGAAAGATTTGTTTAGAAAATTTGTCGTAATTGAAAAATCTGCTTGCAGATCGGGAATGTCCTTCTTAAAAACGGACTCCTCATATTCATGGATTTTCATGGATTTGTGAGTACTCAGACAGTTTGCTATAGAAGATTACTGATGAAAAGTTGTTGATAGTGATATCTAAAATCATGTGGTTATTCGAAATATAAAACCGCCCTTTTTTAATCTTTCTTTTCAACTATGTTTCTCTCTCGCTCTTTCCCTATCTCTTTCTATTGGGACTTAACAAGGCTTTAAGATTTCTTCCATGTTAGGAACCTACCATAGGTATGTGTGTAAAGCGGATGTCTAAGGACACACCTGGTTCTTTAGAATGTCCATTGTGAAACCACCGGGACCCAAACCACCTTACCACCTGTGCTTCTGATGAAGTTCATCAAAACCTTCGTCTAATAGTTTCGAGTCTTTTCTTTCACAACACCTTGGATTTGCGCAGAAGGTCCCGCAGAGTGACCTGTTAGATCGTCTACTATATATAAAATTCAAAAGGAATGACATAAGAATTCCTTTTGAATTTTAATAATCTGTGCGACCCAGATTATATTGATGTCTTGTTTGCCTGTTTAAGGATTGCCTCTACAATCTCTATGTACAAGTAGTAGCAGTAGTCGTGTTTATTAGCATATACATATAATCCCTCTTTATCAGAGTCTGGCTGCTCTATAACCCATTCCAGGTTTTTCGTGAAATTCGATGTTAGATCCACTTCAAGACCAAGACATTCAGTTTTTTTGATGACGATTTTAAAGCCGCTGAGATATTTGTATATATAAATATATAGATTTGGATTACAGACTCTAATGAGCTCTATTATCTAGTCCGGCTGTGATGGTGTAGCCGGAATCCCGACCCTTGCTTTTGTCCTGGATGACATGTCTCCCTTTCTTGCATTGGTCGTCTATTTAGGAACCAGCATTAACACCACCAACAATGTCAGCGTGGAAATCCAACGCAGGATAACTCTTGCCAACAGGTGCTACTACGAACAGAGTAGGCAATTGAAAAGTATAGTCCTCCCTCGATGAACAAAAGCCAAACTCTATAAGTCACTCATAATTCCCGTCCTGCTATATGGTGCAGAAGCTTGTGCGTTGACAGCAACCGATGAGTCGACGTTACGAGTTTTCGAGAGAAAAATTCTGCGAAAGATTTATGGTCCTTTGCGCATTGGCCACGGCGAATATCGCATTCGATGGAACGATGAGCTGTACGAGATATACGACGACATTGACATAGTTCAGCGGATTAAAAGACAGCGGCTACGCTGGCTAGGTCATGTTGTCCGGATGGATGAAAAAACTCCAGCTCTAAAAGTATTCGACGCAATACCCGCCGGGGGAAGCAGAGGAAGAGGAAGACCTCCAGTCCGTTGGAAGGACTAAGTGGAGAAGGACCTGGCTTCGCTTGGAATATCCAATTGGCGCCACGTAGCGAAAAGAAGAAACGGCTGGTGCGCTGTTGTTAACTCGGCTATAATCGCGTAAGCGGTGTCTACGCCAATTAAGAAGAAGAAGAAGAGGCTTAAAGCCCCTTTCATGGTGGTACAGTTGTAGATATACTTACAACCACAATCTCCTTTGGAAAATAGCAAGACAAATATCTCATTGCTTTCATGCCAAAATCTATATATCACAAATCTTAATAATTTTTAGGAAATTAATCCGAACTTTCTTATGTTCTGCATAGTTTCTAAGTTACTATTTCGAATTAGACAAAAGCATTAACTCTTCAAGGTATGCAACATATTGCAGACAGAAAACAGTGAAAAAATATTGTGTTTACCAAACCCCATTTGACTTGTTGCATACTTTTATGAGCGCAGAGTAAAATTAGCCAATTTATCTTTTGTGAATTTAGTGATAACCAGGGCTGATAAAAATATGCACGAAAAAAAATTTTTTAAGCGCTATAAAATGCTTGATAAATATGCAAAATAAGCTTTCAAATATGCAAAAAAAAAATAAACGAAAAATTAGTTTTTTAATTTTTATTTATGAAAGAATTTCATAATTTATTTCGACAATTAAATGTTTTTTAATATTGTCGACTGTAAATGATCTTCGGTTGTCATTAAGTAAAGTGACATAAGAGGAAAAACTTCTTTCAACATCTGTTGATGTTATAGGGGCATACTTAAAATAACTTATTTCTTTTGCAGATAATTTTTTAACATATTCATCCGTTATGTCTCCATTTTGAAATAAAATATTTGAAAGATTCGTAATAGATTTAAAACCTCCATTTCTTTTTAAAATATCATCATTTTTGTTTTTATAGTTTTTTTTCATTAAGTTCATCTAATTGAAGTTGAATGTCTTCAATAATTCCTACACTTTTATTCAAAGGCAATCCTTTTGTCTGTAACTTTTCAATGCTTGTTCCAATACAAGAGAAGGTGTTCTTTATGTATGCTAACTCCCCTATTATCCCATGCTTGGCAAACGCTGTTTTTGATTGAATTATAACCTCTGATTCTTCACTGTTTAAATTATCGACAACAGAGCGAACTTCTTCAAAGAAATCACAATAATACTCTGCAGCACTTAGCCATGTGCCCCAGCGAGTTGTACATGGCTGCGGAGGGAGTTTAACATCAGGTAAAACTCTTTTAAACTCGTGACGACGACAAGGAGCCTAAAATAATTTTATCTTGTGAAAAGAAGAGAAAATATATGCCCATGTTTACCTTTGAATAAATAGCCTTAGTTGTTGATATCACTTTGTTTACGTTTGGAAACTGGAACCGAATAAACTCTGCTAATCTGTGGAGCCCATGAGCAAAACAGGTAACGTGCAGCATTTTTGGGTATAAAACACTTAAAGACCTCATTGCAGCGAGCATGTAAGCGGCAGCATCTGTTACCACAAGAAGGAGTTTTTCATATTCAATTCCTAAAAATAAAATTGTAATAATTTGTATGAAAGAAACACTGTAAGCACTCACTTTCTGGCCATAATATTTGAAGCGAATCGTTTAAAAATCCAGCCATGCTACTTGCATTTGCTCTTTCAACTTCTGTTGATAAATAGGATTTGCCTCTTTCTTCTGCACTATCATCCAACACTCCAAATATAGCATTCGCAATCAATCGCTGCTCAATATCAGTAGTCTCATCTATACTTATCCAAATATATTTATTCTTTGCTTCTTGGCGCAATTTTTCAATGCAGCTGTCATATATCTAGAATAGGAACATATTTATTCCTGACCGTTGATTGGCTGGGTGTTGTATTCATCGTATGTTTTTCCATAAACCCTATTACTGCTGGGTGGCTTATTTTATTTATAGGAATATTTGCCGATAGAAACATTTTGCATAAATCCATATTGAAAATATTTATATTTCCACTATTGCCATGATCTGCCATTAATGTTTGCACAGAATTCTTATTTTGTCTTTCTGTACACGCTTTATGTTTGGTACTTTCAAAATGTTGCTTTACACCGAATATTTTGTTAGCTGTTAGCTTACAATTGCACACTATACAAAACAGTACCGTTTTATCGGTACGAAGCACACCTTTGTATAGTTGTGCCATTCTTGTTAGAAATTCACTACTAGTTTATTTTTCTTTTGGCATGTTTAAACTGATTAAACTGGGTTCATCCCCGAAAAAACAAAATAACACAGTGTTGTTGCCATATTCAAGAAAGTAAAACAAAAAAAGAAAAATAATCAACAATCAAAAATGAGTGCTACTCAGCCTCACCAACAAGGCCGTAGGCATTCTTTAAATGCCTACTTTAGCTATGTCGAGCCAACAACAGTAACTCCTGGCAAAAACAAAATTAACGGCGATGACTCATCATCGCAGCGATCAACCGAAAGAGCAAGTAAGCAAGCGCAGTCAGCAGAAGCAGCAGAGAACAGCAAACGGGCAACAACAAATGCGCCGACAGTAAACAGTATGCAAGTACCAGCAAGCACACGGACAGTGAAGGAAAACAAAATGCAAGGTGAGAATGTACCATGGCAACAGATTTGCCATACTAAGCAATGGATCAGACGACGATGCGAAGGGTACCACCACAGTCGTTAATGCCAAACCACCCCCAATATATTTGCGCGAGCGTAGCAGTAATGCTCTCGTTGCTGAATTAAGCAAAATTGTAGGTACTAACAATTTTCATATAGTGCCTTTGAAAAAAGGCAATATAGACGAAACAAAAATTCAGACCTACACTGAAAAAAGTTTCATGGAAATCGTTAAATTTTTGTCAAATAAAAACAAAAATTATTATTCGTATCAACTGAAGAGCTCTAAGGGCCTAGTTGTTGTAATCAAGGGTATAGAGTCCGCCGTAGACTCCAGTGAAGTCAAAGAAGCACTGGAAGAATGCGGTTTTGGTATTAAAACTGTTGTAAATATATTTAATAGAAACAAAGTACCACAGCCAATGTTTAAAATTGAACTGTTGCCCAATTCGAATCAACTTAAAAAAAATGAGACCCATCCTATATATAATCTTAAATATTTGCTGCATCGTAGAGTAACTGTGGAAGAACCACATAAAAGAAACGGCCCGGTACAATGTACTAACTGCCAAGAATATGGGCATACTAAATCATATTGCACTCTACGCAGTGTTTGTGTGGTATGTGGTGATTTACATCCCACTTCAAAATGCACCCTTAAGAAAGAAGAATTAAATAAAAAATGCAGCAATTGCGGAGGAAATCACACTGCTAACTACAGAGGTTGCCCTGTATATAAAGATTTGAAATCAAAGTTGTCACAGGGCATTCAAGCACGTCGTAACCAAATGTTACAAACACCCCGTAATGAAATTATAGCAACCTCAGAAAAAAGATCAAATCCCATTACTTCTAACAATAATAATATGCAAGGAAGCTATGCAAATGTGGTGAAAGGCAACACTGTGCAAATGCAACAGCCGCAAAATCCTCCAAATGGAGGTATTGAAACTATGATTATAAATCTTACACAGTGCATGACACAATTTATGTCCACCATGCAAAACATGATCCAGGATTTAATAAAATCTCAAAATCAAATGCTGCAAAATTTATTAAGTAAAAAATGAGCTTCCTAAATATCTGTATATGGAATGCTAACGGTGTTAACCAACATAAATTAGAGATTATCAGATTTCTGTCTGAAAAGAATATAGATGTAATGCTTATTTCAGAAACTCATCTAACAAATAAAAATAATTTCAGTATACCAGGATTTAGGCTATATGTTACAAATCATCCGGATGGAAAAGCGCATGGTGGCACGGCAGTGTTGATTAGAAATCGTTTAAACCACTATGCCCTAGAATCTCATGCTACTCCACAGTTACAAGCTACAACAATATCACTCAAAAATCGGGGTTGTGACTTAAACCTTACGGCTATATACTGTCCACCTCGTTTTAAAACTACAGAAATCGAGTTTAAAGACTTTTTTGGAACACTAGGTCAAAGATTTCTAGCAGGTGGAGATTACAACGCAAAACATACGTACTGGGGCTCACGTCTTATTAATCCGAAAGGACGACAGTTGTACTACACTATTATGAATAAGCATAATAAGCTGGATATAATATCTCCTGGTAAGCCGACATACTGGCCCAGTGATAGAAGAAAAATACCAGACTTAATAGATTTGCTGTAGTCAAAAATATAGATAGATCACTTATGACAGCTGACACATGTACAGACTTATCATCTGATCATTCCCCTGTACTAATAAAGTTATACGAACAGCCCATGATATTTGAGCCAAAACTTTCTCTAACATCATATAAAACTAACTGGTTGAAGTATAGAAAATATATCAGCAGCCACATCAATGTTGATTGCAAAATTATTACAGGAAGAGACATTGCTGAAAATATAGGAGAATTTAATGACCTAATAACTAATGCAGCTGTATTGGCAACACCAAAAAGAAACAATAAACCAGTTGGTTTTAGAAAGATCACAAATAATGAAATAGAGAAACTTGTAAATGAGAAAAGGCGAGCTAGGCGGGAATGGCAGTTAAATCGCTCCCCTTCAACTCTGCTTCAACTGAAATCTGCTGTACGAAAGTTAAAAAAGCGCTTAAACATGAAGAAGAACACAACACTGAAAATTATATAAAAAAAAATTGTATCCAAATTCTAGCAAGCAAAACTCCCTTTGGAAAGCCCAAAAGTATTTCAAGCCATAGAATTACTAACAAAATAAGAAAAGCATTTGAGCACAGAGAGTACTGTTCAGCTTTGGCATGAAGGCCTTTTGTATAAGATTAAAAACATTCTATCTTTAGAATTGTATAAAACATTGGAGTCTTATTTAAAAATAGACAGGCGAATGAAGTAACTTATCTTGGTATTCCCCTAGATGCCCAAACGCACACTACCAAACTGTGTGCTTGTGTTGGAGTATGAGAGAGCTTGCTGCTACACCCCCAAAAAAAAAAAATACAAAACTTCTTAGTATTAATTGATATAAAAAAAAATTTGAAAGTGATTCGACAACTTACAAAATTGTGAAATTAATGAAATTCTTTATTAATTTTTTTTCAATTACAAAAATAAAGACAATTCCGTGTCAAAAAGAAATTTAAAATTCAAAAAATTTTAAATATTTAATTTTTGTTGAAGTTTTCACCTAAACGGTTTTATCAAAAACTTTAAAAACAATATTTTCCGGGGTTTTTAACCAACTTATCTTTAAAACTTTGTTCGGAGCCCGTTACCGATTCATAAATAGAATGGTTTCCCTTTTAATGCCCAAAAACCCCTGGGACTCCCCATTTCCGTTTGGGTTTTGGGGTTCCAAAATAAACATTTGCATTAAGAAAAGTTTTCGGAAAAAAAAACTTGTTTTACTCAATATTAAACAAAAGTAAAATTGTTAATCAGCTTTTTCAACAGTCGTTGATCAAGTGATTTTCAAATGCACATTAATTTTCCACAATGTATGAGAGCATTATTTAAAACGTGTGAGTGGGGTCTGTGAAGAGCAATAAAGTCGGGGCCCGCGGGGTGGGGAAACCTTCACTGCCCCAGATGGCCCTGGGAAAAAATATATAGTATATATCTGGGAAAATAACTATGAAGATAAGGGGGTGCAAATTTAAATTGGCTATTAAATAAAAAATCCCAAAATTTTGCCTAGACAACAAAGTGCTTTTTTTAATGCGGTCCTTTAAAAACTGATTTTTGGGTGTGTGGCAATTTAAAATGTGGGCACGACCCGGGAACTAATATAGAAATAATACAAAGGGTCCAATCAAAAAAATTTCCAGATCAATCACGTGTTCTCCCTTTGGGACATGCATAATGAAAATATCCATAAAGATCTTGGTATTCCTATGGTAAAGAAAAAAGTAGAAGACAGCAGAAGGAAACATATATCTAAACTCCGAGATCACCCAAACCCTTTTGGTTTAAAGCTTTGGTACATTTTCCCGCGATCTAGCACGCCCCTTAAAAAAAAGAGATATACCCGCGTACCAAAGGGGCAATGTATCACCACAACAGCTCAATCACTAGCTTGAACGTGTCCCCGGTTTTTTAAAAAGATTTAAAATTTATAACTTATTATTGGCTTTTTTAAACCCTTTTTGTCAACAGCAGATTTTTTTTCGCACGTCAACAGCACGCACGTATGGGAAAAGGCATGCCGTTATAACCCGCAGGGACCTTTTAACTAATCGTTGCGATTCAGATTTTTTTTCTAATATACCACACATTTGGGTTATATCAAATTTTAAGTATGCATGTGTTAACACATTCGGAAACAGGGAATTCCCCTCATTCATGTTTCCCTTTAATTTAAAAAAATTGCGGGGGAAATTTCCCGCGCTATTATCCCCCAATTTCTTCCCCACA
>NC_065921.1:54754072-54802107 GCF_024586455.1 Bactrocera neohumeralis
TTGGGAGGTGACTTAAGACTGACTTTCCATTTTATTCTCCGCGGGAAAGAAACTAAATTTTCTGTTCAAATATGAACCAAAAACTGCCAATAAAGCAGTTTTGTCGTAGCTATCAAAATTCTTTCTGTTGAGATGTTATTGTAAGTGTTGTTTTGCCAAACTAAATCTTCTGTTGAAATATGAACGAAAGCTGCCAACAAAGCAGTTTTGCATAGCATACTTATCTAAATTCTTTCAGTGGAAATGTTGTTGTGAGTGTTGTTTTTGCCGTAGCCGTACTTAGAGTATTTGGGCATTAAGCAAAATTCTGTATGTTTGGCAGAATACGTCACTATATATACCAAAGTGAGCAGGGCGACGACTCGTCAACAACAAGTAAGGAAGGGCTAAGTTAAGGTGTCACCGAACATTTTATACTCTCGCATGATAAAGTGATAATCGAGATTTCAATATCCGTCATTCACATATTTTTCAAATACCGTATTTGTGTAAAGTTTTATTCCGCTATCATCATTGGTTCCTAATGTATATATTATACAGAGAAGGCATCAGATGGAATTCAAAATAGCGTTATATTGGAAGAAGGCGCGGTTGTGAACCGATTTCACCCATATTTCGTACATGTCATCAGGGTGTTAAGAAAATATTATATACCAAAGTTCATTGAAATCGGTAGAGTTGTTCCTAAGATATGGTATTTGGTCCATAAGTGGGCGACGCCACGCCCATTTTCAATTTTTAAAAAAAGCCTGGATGCAGCTTTCTTCTGCCTTTTCTTCCGTAAAATTTGGTGTTTCTGACGTTTTCTGTTAGTCGGTTAACGCACTTTTAGTGATTTTCAACATAACCTTTGTATGGGAGGTGGGCGTGGTTATTATCCGATTTCTTCCATTTTTGAATATGGAAATGCCTGAAGAAAACGGCTCTGTAGAGTTTAGTTGACATAGCTATAGTAGCTTCCGAGATATGTACAAAAAACTTAGTAGGGGGCGGGGCCACGCCCACTTTTCCAAAAAAATTACGTCCAAAAATGCCCCTCCCTAATGCAATCCTTTGTGGCAAATTTCACTTTAAGATATTTATTTATGGATTAGTTATGACACTTTACAGGTTTTCGGTTTTCGCCATTTTGTGGGCGTAGCAGTGGGCCGATTTTGCCCATCTTCGAACTTAGCCTTCTTATGGAGCCAAGAAATACGTGCACCAAGTTTCATCATGATATCTAAATCTACAGACGGACGGACGGACAGACAGACATCCGGATCTCAACTCAACTCGTCACCCTGATCACTTTGGTATATATACCCCAATATCCGACTCTTTTAGTTATAGGACTTACAAACAACCGTTATGTGAACAAAACTATAATACTCTCCTTAGCAACTTTGTTGCGAGAATATAAAAATAAAATGGCAAGTTTAAACATTAGTAAAGCTTGTAAATGGCTATCACCAGTGACCTGCCTACAAACACACACACACCCTTCCAACGCACTTCAAAGGAGACTTTTATCTTAAGTAAAACCAGAACCAACAAGTAAGGAAGGGCTAAGTTCGGGTGTCACCGAACATTTTATACTCTCGCATGGTAAAGTGATAATCGAGATTTCATAATACGTCATTTACATATTTTTCAAATACCGTATTTTTGTAAAGTTTTATTCCGCTATCATCATTGGTTCCTAATGTTTATACTCGTATTATACAGAGAGAGAAGCATCAGATGGAATTCAAAATAGCTTTATATTGGAAGAAGGCGTGGTTGCGAACCGATTTCACCCATATTTCGTACATGTCATCAGGGTGTTAAGAAAATATTATATACCGAATTTCATTGAAATCGGTCTAGTAGCTCCTGAGATATGGTTCTTGGTCCATAAGTGGGCGGCGCCACGCCCATTTTCAATTTTTAAAAAAAGCCTGGGTGCAGCTTCCTTCTGCCACTTCTTCCGTAAAATTTAGTGTTTCTGACGTTTTTTGTTAGTCGGTTATCGCACTTTTAGTGATTTTGAACATAACCTTTGTATGGGAGGTGGGCGTGGTTATTATCCGATTTCTTCCATTTTTGAACTGTACATGGAAATGCCTGAAGGAAACGACTCTGTAGACTTTGGTTGACATAGCTATAGTAGTTTCCGAGATATGTACAAAAAACTTAGTAGGGGGCGGGGCCACGCCCACTTTTCCAAAACAATTGCGTCCAAATATGCCCCTCCCTAATGCGATCCTTTGTGCCAAATTTCACTTTAATATCTTTATTTATGGCTTAGTTATGACACTTTATAGGTTTTCGGTTTCCGCCATTTTGTGGGCGTGGCAGTTGGCAGATTTTGCCCATCTTCGAACTTAACCTTCTTATGGAGCCAAGGAATACGTGTACCAAGTTTCATCATGATATCTCAATTTTTACTCAAGTTACAGCTTGCACGGACGGACGGACAGACGGACGGACAGACGGACGGACAGACAGTACATCCGGATTTCGACTCTACTCGTCGCCCTGATCACTTTGGTATATATAACCCTATATCTGACTCTTTTAGTTTTAGGACTTACAAACAACCGTTATGTGAACAAAACTATAATACTCTCGTTAGCAACATTGTTGCGAGAGTATAAAAAGAAAAGGGAAAATATCGGGTGATTTTTTAAGAGCTTGATAACTTTTTTTTTTTAAAAAAAACGCATAAAATTTGCAAAATCTCATCGGTTCTTTATTTGAAACGTTAGATTGGTTCATGACTTTTACTTTTTGAAGATAATTTCATTTAAATGTTGACCGCGGCTGCGTCTTAGGTGGTCCATTCGGAAAGTCCAATTTTGGGCAACTTTTTCGAGCATTTCGGCCGGAATAGCCCGAATTTCTTCGGAAATGTTGTCTTCCAAAGCTGGAATAGTTGCTGGCTTATTTCTGTAGACTAAGATAAGATAAGATAAGTGGTCCGTTGCTGGTGTGAATCAGACATGTTGTATTCTGAACTGGTAGATTGAATATGTTCTGGGATATCATGTTGATCGTGGAACCGGTGTCAATAAGGCACTTTAAGGTTGTATCTTTGTATTGTATTATTATATATTGGGGGTTTCCGGGGCTGGTAGCCGAAAATTTTCTGCTTGCTCGGTATCTGGTTCTTGTGTGTCCTCATCTGTATCGTTAGTATCGGTCTGTTAGAATTGTGGTAATTTCTGGTTGCTGTTGTCTGTTTGGTCATGGTGTTCCGGATAATAACTCGAGTAGTCATAAGTCGGATAGTAAAGTGATATTTGTTGCTGATAAGCAGCTTCCTCCTGATGTCTTAACTCTTCAATACTCATCCTACTCTGATCGCTATTGGATGGTCTCACTCGCTTAGTAGGTTGATTGGGTATAACAGAATGTGAATATGAAGGATGTTGATTTTGGTATTGGAACTGTTGCCAAAACGGTTCTGGTCAAATGTAGCTTGTTGATTGGGTTAGTTCGAGGTGTGTTTGGTGGTTGTTGGTTTGTTTGAGGATTATAATGAGGTTGGAAATTTGGTTTAGGGTAGTTGGGTATTGGGTGTTGATATGATTGTTGATAAAATGGTGGCATTCGCCAAGTAGGGTATGATATTGGTGAATGATAAATTGGTTGGAAAGGTGTTGGATATTTTTGGGTGTTAAAGTTGATTTGATTGGTGTTGTGGTTTTGAAATTTTTTCGGCTTGTCAGAAGAGTTTTGTTTCTGAAAATTTGTATTTGAATAATTAGGCTGTTCATAAATGCCATTTTCCTGTAAGATATTTATAAGTGTTCGCAAATCTGGTATGTTATGATTGCTGATTTTTAAATAAATGTGCAGGGGCAACTTTTCTATTAGAGATTCTATGCATGATTTAATTAATCTAAGGTATAATGTTTTTTCTTCAAAATTTTGTTCTAATTCAAGCTTACTGGTTAGTTTTTGCCTGCGGTTTTCTGCTTCCTCCAAAAATGCTCGTACATTGCCTTTGTATGGGGTCCTGCGAAAATCCTCTAGAAGGATGTGGTTCGGGGTCTGGGGCTTTGTAGTTTAGAATTAGCTGTCGTCTGAGGTCTGCCCAAGTTCTCATGTCATTAACTCCAATGCAGCGCATAACATCTCCACTGATACCGCGCTCGATATGTCCGAATAGGATCTGCTGTTGGCGTGCGTCTGCGGTAACATAAAGTCCCAATATGTAGTCGATTCGGCTAATAAAGGTGTACAAACTGTTTGGATCTCCTTCTCAACATTAGCAATCTGGTATGCGACCTGGCTCATGTTGCTGTCTAAGAGAGCCGACGGTGCTGCTTCATGGTCTGACATTTTGTTTTATTTGTTGTTGTTATATGTTGTTTCATAATTTATTTCACTTGGTTGAAATTCTTAATTGTTGATTTCTTAATTTTATTTGTTTTATTTTTAATTTGTTTTACTTTGTTGAAACATTTTATTGTTGATTTCTTAATTTTATTTGCTTTAAAATTCTGAATTGTTGATTTCTTAATTTTATTCGTTTTATTCTTAATTTAGTCGCACTGCAGCACTTTCGTGGTTTTATTGAGGTAACCTTTTGGATTTACGTCCTCTCTCGAATTCTGTAGCGTCTTCATGATTTTTATTCAGGTTTTTCTATGCCGTAATAGACTTTGCGTTATATGGTGTCGCACTATTGTCGAAGATTCTGTTAGAACTTAGCACGATATTAACCGTCGCGTGGTTTTTCTGATAAGATTGAAGTTATCACGACCGACTGCGCCACTTACGTCTTATGGCCCTATGCCATACACATAAAAAAAATAAAAAACTCACAAATTGTTTTTAAAAGCTTGAGAGCTTCTTTATTAATTGGGAGGTGACTTAAGACTGACTTTCCATTTTATTCTCCGCGGGAAAGAAACTAAATTTTCTGTTCAAATATGAACCAAAAACTGCCAATAAAGCAGTTTTGTCGTAGCTATCAAAATTCTTTCTGTTGAGATGTTATTGTAAGTGTTGTTTTGCCAAACTAAATCTTCTGTTGAAATATGAACGAAAGCTGCCAACAAAGCAGTTTTGCATAGCATACTTATCTAAATTCTTTCAGTGGAAATGTTGTTGTGAGTGTTGTTTTTGCCGTAGCCGTACTTAGAGTATTTGGGCATTAAGCAAAATTCTGTATGTTTGGCAGAATACGTCACTATATATACCAAAGTGAGCAGGGCGACGACTCGTCAACAACAAGTAAGGAAGGGCTAAGTTAAGGTGTCACCGAACATTTTATACTCGCATGATAAAGTGATAATCGAGATTTCAATATCCGTCATTCACATATTTTTCAAATACCGTATTTGTGTAAAGTTTTATTCCGCTATCATCATTGGTTCCTAATGTATATATTATACAGAGAAGGCATCAGATGGAATTCAAAATAGCGTTATAACACCCATATTTCGTACATGTCATCAGGGTGTTAAGAAAATTTATATACCAAAGTTCATTGAAATCGCGAGTTGTTCCTAAGATATGTGAACCGATTTCACCCATGCAGTTTCGTACATGTCATCACGGGTGTTAAGAATTTTCAATATTATATACCGATTTCTTCCATTTTTGAACATATGGAAATCGAAAACGGCTCTGTAGAGTTTAGTTCCATAGCTATAGTAGCTTCCGAGATATGGTACAAAAAACTTAGTAGGGCGGACGCCACGCCCAAAATTACGTCAAAAATGCCCTTAAAAAATCCTTTGTGGATGCACTTTAAGATATTTATTTATGGATTAGTTCTGCCTTTTCTTCCGTAAAATTTGGATTTCTGACGTTTTCATCCGTTAGTCACCCTTCATTTGGTATATATACTTTTAGTGATTTGAACAAAACTATATACTCTTTGTATGGGAGGTGGGCGTGGTTATTATCCGATTTCTTCCATTTTTGAACTGTATATGGAAATGCCTGAAGGAAACGACTCTATAGAGTTTAGTTGACATAGCTATAGTAGCTTCCGAGATATGTACAAAATAGTTTATATTGGAACCCATATTTCGTACATGTCAACGTCCATTGAAAGTAGCTGCCCCTCCCTAATGCAATCCTTTGTGGCAAAATTTCAGTCGGTTATCGCAAGTGATTTTGAACATAACCTTTGTATGGGATTAGTTATTTTTGACACTTTACAGGTTTTCGGTTTTCGCCATTTTGAGGGCGTGGCAGTGGGCCGCTTTTGCCCATCTTCGAACTTAACCTTCTTATGGAGCCAAGAAATACGTGTACAAAGTTTCATCATGATATCTCAATTTTACTCAAAACGGACGGACGGACAGACGGACGGACAGACGGACGGACAGACAGAACATCCGGTTTCCAACTCTACTCGTCGCCCTGATCACTTTGGTATATATAACCCTAATTTTAACTGTTATCTTTATTTATGGCTTAGTTATGACTTAAAACAAACCGGGTTTTTTTAAGAGGTTTTTTTAAAAAAAAAAACGCATAAAATTTGCAAAATCTCATTTGCCATTTGAAACGTTAGATTGGTTCATGACATTTACTTTTGAAGATAATTTCAAAATGCAGTGGGCCGATTTAAAATCTTCGGAAAGTCCAATTTTGGGCAACTTTTTCGAGCATTTCGGCCGGAATAGCCCGAATTTCTTCACAAGTTGACGTAGCCCCACAAAAATTCTAAAGGCGTTAATGATCTTGACGGACAACTTACGGGTCCATTTCTTGAGATGAATTGTTCTCCGAAAGTTTTCCCTCAAAATGGCCATAAAATGGTACGCATTCGTGTGGTTGGTTTATGATCAAACTGAGTGGTATATATAACCCTAATCTGACTCTTTAGTCACTCACAACTGTAAGTCGAAAAGTATCTAGCACAAATTAGTTTTTATTTTGAAGTTATTTTTTGGGTGGCACGAAGAAGTAAGAAGAAGAGTACTAAATAGCAGAAAATTGAGTATTTGCACAGCCATTGTAAGTGGATAATTACAGGAAATGCGTTGTATACTGAAAGGATACATGCACGAGCATATGTATGAGGTGGAAGAGAAAGTAAAAAGGATGCAAGAACACTTCTAAATAACTGTACACACACAAAAGTGTTGAAAGAAGATGGAAGAAGATGAAAGCGTCTAAAGCGAATTACAAAAGAATGGTTGTATTTATGTGGGTGCGTTTGTGTATTTGTAGAGAATGGCACCCTTGAGTCACCGACAATTCCACGAGGACCCAGAAACTCATATCTAATTGCCTGCAAATGGTGGGCAAATACAGTGAAAGCAGGTGAACTTAGAAATTTGGGTTCTGCGCTTGTGGCGCGGGTGCAGCTTAAATGTAATTTTGTTTACTGTTAGTGAGAAGTTCGGTCGTTTGTGTGTGAAATTAAAATGTTTTTGAATAACATGGAAACACAAGAACACAATGCATAGAGTAGATCGGACTTCAATTCGAACTTAGCTATTATAAGTAATGTGCTTATTTATTTCTTCTAGACTTTGAATATCTCGATCCATCCACTGAATACTATGGGAAATAATTTTTAAAGACTTCCTATTTATACAAGTTCGGCTCATTCTCAGATAATCTGTGCTCGCTTTTGAACCCGCCTTTACCGTCCGAATGTGTCATATAAATATTACATTAGAAAAGTTTCGATCTAGCGGTTGAGTTAGAGGTCAAGCCAGTCATGGCGGTGCATTCTTCGGTATCTGAGACTTCAAAGGCATAGTTGGATTTCCATAACTCCTATTTGAACCAGTTCGTTGTAAGTTGAAAGCTTAATAGTTTCGATTTAGACACCTTTCTGGGCTTTGATCAAGGAAGCTCAAGTTAAAGGTGCTAGCCAACCTACCAACCAACCTCTTTGCGCCTTTATAACTAGATGTCTCATTTAACAGTCTCGATGTAGAGCCTTTCATCAACGAAGTTCAAGCTGGAGGCCAAACCAGAACCATTTATCTGGATGTGTAACGCTAGATTAGGAAACTTAGTTTTAAGTGTCGATCCAGATCTCCGATAGACATTTATTAAAGCGATTCAAGCCAAAGTCTGCAAGTCATTCGACAGTCAGCTAAACAGTGAATTAAAGTCCTATGGTATCTGGGACTTCAAGGGTTAATTTTTGATTTAGAAAAGAATTTGGTGGAGTTTAAAATGTTGTCATATGGCAGTAGGCGTGGTTTTCGTGATATTTCGTTCAATTTAATAAAATTAAAAATTAAAAAATTAAAAAATTAAAGAGGTCGAGTAGTGGCTGAGCTATGGTATTTCATTGAAAAGTGAACGCTATAATTATTTTTTAATTAATCGGCATTTTATAGGCGTGGTAATGGTCTGGTTTCACTAATCGGTCATATCAATCTCCTCAGGGAGCCAAGATATGTACATAAGTTTTATAGAGATGTCTTAATTTTATTCAAGTTAAAATTTGCACTGGAAAATGGATAGATAATAATGATCTGTAAAATAAGTTCTGACTTGTGTTTTTTGGATATATCAATTAAACATATCTACGGACTACCCTTATAACCTTTTATGGACTTAAAACATGAGTTCGGAGTTTTTGTAATAGTTCATGATTTTCGGGTATTTACGAATATTGTCACCACTATTTACTGTTTCCACGTGCTGGTACATATATTTTTGTTTTTCCAATAGCAAATTGAATTTTAAAAGATTTAAATAAAGCTGAAAACTACGATACCGGACCACTATAGCATATAGCTGCCATACAAACTGAACGATCGGATTCAAGTTCTTGTATGGAAAACTTTCACATTTGACAATGAATCTTCACAAAACTTGGCACAGGTTATTTTCTAAGGCACCAATGTAATTTCCGAAGAAATTGTTCAGATCGGTTAACTATAGCATATAGCTGCCATACAAACCGATACCCACACCGATCAAAGTTATTGTAAGGAATCCTTTGTATCTAAGCTACGGTGCAACCAAATTTTTTCTTGTTGTTTATTTCACTTCCATTTCTTCTTTTATTCATTTATTCAAAAAGGTGTATACATATGTATGTGTTCATATATTGATATCAAAATATATAGCGATCTTACCTCTTTCAAAATTTTTATTTACAATATTAATGACGTTGTGAGAGTTAATATCTCTTGTATCGATAAAATGCGTTTGTTTTTGAAAATATTTTCTACTTCTTTTTCTTTTGTTTCGACTAAAATTAATTGCTGTTTGGAACGATTTACGACTGTTTTGTGAATGTTAAAGTGATTATAAAGATTTTCTTCATGAGAATGGCTAGTTTGGACTTCTATTGAAAGCATTGTTTGGTTTTGTTGTTCACCAGCGTTTAAATCTTTTATTTGCAACATTTTGTTAAGGGTCATTCCCAAATTTTCGGAATTCACCACGTTTATTTCATCACTGTTAGTTCGGCTCAGAAAATCTGCTATTTTATTTTCTTTATCGGTTATATAATCGATTTTTGTATCGTACTCTCCTAATTGTACCAGCCAACGTTGAAGTCTTGGATTTATATCCTTACCAGAAATTTTCTTTTGTAGCCATTTAAGTGGTTGATGATCTGTTTTTAGATCGAATTCTCTTCCATATAAGTAGGGTCTGTAGTATTTTACTGACCACACTATTGCTAATAGTTCCTTTTCGATGGTTGTTTTTCTCATGAGTATTTAATGTGCGTGAAGCATATGAAATTGGGTGGTCGTCTTGTGTTAGAACTTCGCCAATAGCAAAGTTGCTAGCGTCTGTAGTTAATTTAAATCTTTTTGTAAAAAATTGGATACCTTAAAATGGGGGGATTTGTAATAATATTTTTTAAATTTTCGAAAGCGGTTATATAACTTGAGTTATTAACGTTAATCTTTGCATCTTTTTTCAGATATGCGACCATAGGATAAGCTATTTTAGAACAGTCTTTCATAAATTTCTTGTAAAGACCGGTAATGCCTAAAAAAGATTTTATTTGCTTTTGAGAAATTGGTAACTTTAAGTTTTGGATAACTTCAACATTATTTGGATTTTGTTTTTTCAGGAGTTAGTATATGACCTAGAAAGTCTGTTCCTTTCTTTAAAAAACTGAATTTTTCTAAACGTATTTTCAATTTTGCTTGTTTTAATTTTGTAAAAATTTTCCGCATACTATTTTTATGTTCTGACAAAGAAGTACTGAAATCAAAATGTCGTCTAGGTATACAACGCATATCTTGTTTATAAAATCTCAAAGTACTGAGTTCATAAGACGTTGGAATGTCGATGGAGCATTTTTATGACCGAATGGCATTCTTAAGAATTCGTAATGTCCTAACGGAGTAGAAAACGCTGTTTTCTTTCTATCGTTTTCATCTACCAGTATTTGATGAAATCCTTTCGCGATATCGATAGAGGAAAAATATTGTGCTCTTCCTAGTTTATCCATGATACCATCGATATTAGGTATCGGGAATTTATCGCTAATAGTAATTCCATTGAATCTCCTGTAATGGACGACGATACGCCATTTTTTATTTCCGTCTGCATCCGCTTTTTTGGGGACTATCCACAAAGGGCTGTTGTAAGCAGAGTTGCTTTCTCTAATTATATTATGTTCTAACATTTCTTTTATTTGTTTTTGTATTTCTAATTCATGAACTTGTGGATACCTATAAATTTGCGAATAAATAGGTCTATCGTTTGTTGTAATAATTTGATGTTTGATTTCATGCGTAAAAGAAAGTTTGTCTCCTTCTTTAAAAAATAATTCGTTAAATTCTTGTAATAGATCTTTTATCGATTGGCTTTCTTCGATATTTAAATGATTTAAGTTTAAGTTTTTCATATCACTGAATTCGAGTGCGCAAATTTCCGTTTTTCCATAAGGAATTCGTTGATCAAAATGAATTATGTTTCCTAATATATTAATAAATGTGTTTTCTACATCAATTTTAGCTTTAAAAGGAATAAGAAAATTTTGTCCTATAATAGCTTCGTATTTGTTGCTGTTAAAATCTATTACTTTCCATGATAAAGTACCTAAGACGTTAAATTCTTTCGGAAAAGGTGTTACAATTTTATATTTTATTTCGTTAATTCCGTTGATAGTTCCATAGCATAACGGTTTGGAAAGTTTTTCCTTCTGAAAATTTTCGAATAGGGCTTTGGTTTTATGATGCTAGTTGTTGAACCTGTGTCCATTAGGCATTTAGTTCTGTGATTTCCTATTGTTACTGTTATTATGGGGAGTTGAGGGTTTGAGGCGGTGTTAAAAACTTTACCTCTTTTTCATCACCATTGCCAATTTCTATCAAATTTGAATTATTGGACAAACGACTTGTACTTGGATTGTAATCGACGCTCATATGAGACCTTTTAGTCTGTCTCGGTAAGTTTGGTTGTATTTTATTTGTAGAATTGTTGTACCCGTAATCGTAATTCTTCCGGTTGTTGTAATTGTTACGATTAAAATTTGTATTATGTATGTAATTGTTATTTTTCCCGCTTTGTTGTCTATTGTCGTTTGTTGATTTAGTTTGCCTATTGTCTGAAATTTTATTATGTTCCTAAGATCTATAATTTTTCTTGAAAACTTCGTAATTTGCTTTGTTTTTATCGACATACTTTCCATGTCTATAATCTATTGCTCTTTTGTCCTGCAGCAATTTTAATTTTGAATATTTTACGATTATATCATTTAGTGCAAAGTGTATTCAACAAAGTGAACTTAGTATTTGACTTACGCTTATTTGACAATAAAATAGTAAACAATTCATGTATTTGTTTATATTAACCCGTGTGTATTTTTTTTTTTGATCTTAAACAATATGAAGGCACTTGCATTACATATGTACATATATATGATAAATATAAACGTAATAGAAATAGAGACAACCAATTTATTTGTTCTCAACGTTATAATGAATTAATACATATTTATTTTACAAACAATAACATACGTGTATAAATGCAACATTATTCACAAATTTTATTGTAACTATATATATATGTACGTCGTAGCCAGTACCCCGCCAAACTATTAGAAACTGTATACAGATGTTTATGCGACTCTTTAAATTATAATAGTTATTATAATTATTTCATATAGTTCATTTCAAAGCATAAATCAAAAATTAAATGAGTAGTTTTGTGTATTTTCAAGTAAGTGTATAAAACATTTTTTTGTCTTTGTGATATTTTTGATGCAACTCTTTATTTTTCAAATTTTTGTTCAAATGCTTGATTCGAAAATGTATCCTGCACCTAAAAAACAATTTCTTGAGTTTATCCTCAAGAGCAATATCTTTGCATTTATCAAAAAGTATGTCTACCAAATTTCTGTCACTGCAAATGTTGTCGTTATTCACATTTATAAACACATCTTCTAAAAGTTTTAACTGGTCTAAAAAATTTTGGTTCGGTTTTTTTAAGTCCTGTCCCCCCTCGCTGGTCTACCCATGTCCATGTACTATCAGTTGAAATTCTGTCACCCAAATATTCCAGTCCATCTTCATAAAATGAAATGTACTACTTAAATTTTGATTATTAATTTTGTCAAGCTCTTTACTTAAAAAGTGTTCTTCATGTATATATATCTCATCTTCTAAAAAATATTCCGGCTCCGGATCTAGTGTCAGCCACTTTGCATCGTCCTCTTGTACGTTCAATGTTGAGCTTAAACTTTCGGTGTTCCGTGCTACAAAAAAAAAACACAAATTAAATAAAAACACTTTAAAGGATCATTTAAATATATCTACCAAACATATATTTTCGAAGTCGATATTTAAAATGTAGCGGTGTCGGATGGTCATATTGCCCCCCAACCCTTCTCATAGCGCCAAAAAAATTCTCCAAGATGTCTTGATTCAGGCGCTGCGTTAAATTATATTCCATCCCAAAGTTTCCATGTAGGTACTCAAGTAATAGCTTAAGAGACGTTGTGGAAATTGTGGAAATAATTACTCCCTTTTGAAAAGGAGCTATGCATCGTTTATTTGTAATCAAGGGCTCAGACATTATTTTGGACATTTTTTCGAGCACTTCGTTTTGTTGCAAAAGTGCTTTTCCATATGGCATTGTGAACGGAGTTTGATTAGAACGAATATTAGAATTAAAAATATCAAACCAGTTATTAACAAGTTGGATAAAATCTGCACATTCCACTGCGGTATATATTCAGTCAATGACAACATTCATGTCAAATAAGCGTAAAGAAAAATTAAATGTCGTATACTTAGTTCACTTTGTTGAATACACTTTGATTTAGTGTTTCCGTTTCGGTTATATGTGCCCTAATAGGCCCATCGATTTTCTCTAACAGTATATCAACAAGGTCCCTATCTACATTTTCAGGTTTGTAAATGCCCGGTTTTAAAGGGTCAAATATGTGTATTTCATTTATGTCTGCCTTGCATTTTTCAAAAATTATAAATAATTCATTAAGATTACTTACTTTGACCGTCCTACAAAAATTGAATACCTCTGCGTATGTCTTTCTTGGACGAGATCCTTGTAGAATTTTGGTCTTAATCGCTTCCCACGATGAGTTGTCCCCCAGTTCTCTCGTTCTTTTTCCAGCGTTGCCCAGTAGTTTTTCGTTTGCTATAATGTTGATACAATGTTGGATAAGTTCCTGGTCTGTGCCGCAAAGAGAAATGTTGGTTTCGACCGCTTTAATAAATGCTTTTGGATTGTGATGGTCATCTAGTGGCTTCATTCTACGGAATTGGTCCATGATAACCTTTGGTGAGATGTGAAATCTGTAGAATTGTGGTTGTTGATTCATTTGTAGTTATAGTAGATGTTGAGCATGTTGTTGTTGCATTTCTTGTTGTTGGGTTTGTAGCAATTCTTCTTGCCTTGCGATAACCCTTTCCAGTTTGGTTTAGATTCTCCATTGTAGTAGTAGTTGTAAATAAGTCATTTTAATTGTGGTTTGAATATGTGGTCCGCGGAGTATTTCTTTTTGGTTCAGTTGTGGAAAAGTAAAGATGTATTCTCCATTCTAGATTCGTTCTAGAAACTTTTTTATTTGTATTTTGTTTCTATTTCTGGATGCCCATGAACTTAGTTATTTCTAGGCCGCTGTACTTATTATTTTTCGCCTAACTGTATATATTGCCTTTTAGAAATTTTTCATTAGCTTTTTATTTTTATTAGCTTCTAGTAACACATAAATATTTTTTTTCTGTTTTAAATATTTTCACTACAACCAGTATTACTATGTTTTGTTTTATTTTGATGGTTATATTCGATTGTCCGTAACTGTATATATGTGGAGTACTGGTTTATTAATATACGTCTGGGCGACGTGATAACCAAAATCCAACTGACATGCTTAGCTTAGAATTGAATATTTTATATGCTTATTTAGGTAACGGTGATCGACAAGCATCAGGTGATGCTGCTGTTAATATGTAATGCATTATTATGATAGCTTAATTAATGTATGTAAGAGAGAAAGAAGTACTGTAACTCATAGGATAGCAATGTAAAGTAGAATGTAGGATAACTTAACCTTTAGTTGTACTAACATAAATGAACTTAGAATTAACCTATCAATGATGCATGAATTAAATATTTTAAAGATATGTTTAATGTGGGTGTAGCCACATATGTATGTATCTCCCCTGCGGGAAAAAAGAAAATTAGCAGGAATTTTTATGAATTATGAAGACATTTTGAAGCGCACTCTTTTTTGACTTCTATGTATTGTAGTAGAAAGATTAGGATTCGTGTCACATAGGTTATTCCAGCCGAATTGGATTGTAGATGCTCGATATCGTCACTACAAAGATAAGCTGGTTTTAGGCGATCGATGGATATGTGTGCAGGTTTTCCATATAGTAGCACTTTGTAGTATTTTTCATATCTGTCCATAACTGGGAATGGTCCGTCATATGGTGATGAAAATGATTGTTTGACTTTGTCGTTTCGAATAAAAACGCGCGTTGAATTTGCGAGATCGTTTGAAATGAAGATTTTCTCTCGGTTGTGACGAGAAGCAGGCGTAGGCATTAGATTTTGAAACGCTTTTCTTAGCGTTTTAACGAGTTCAGGTGCTTCGATTGTTTTATTTGATGGTGTTAAAAACTCACCCGGGAGTCTGACTGACTCACCAAAAACAATTTCTGCTGGTGTGGCTTGGACGTCTTCTTTGAATGCAGCTCGTAGCCCTAAGAGAACTGCAGGGAGTGCATCGTACCAACTATCGCTGTGACAAAGAAGGGATGATTTGAGTTGTCGGTGAAAGCGTTCGATAAGACCGTTTGACTGTGGGTGATAACTCGTTGTTCGTTGACGTTTGAAACCGAGGAGATCAGCGAGCTTCCTGAAAAGGTCTGACTCGAATTGTCCTCCTAGGTCGGTTGTTATTCGAAGTGGGACTCCAAAGTAGGAAATCCAAGTTTGTATGAGTGCATGTGCTACTCGGTCGACTGTGCCGTCATTAAGTGGTGCGGCTGCTGGATAGCGTGTGAATCGATCGATTATTGGGAGACATCTGGTGTGTCCTTTTGAAAGCGGGAGCGTCACCAAGGTTATGTGAATATGTTCGAATCGACGCGAAGGTGGCTGGAATGTTGCGATGTGTGAAATTGTATGACGTGAAATTTTAATCCGTTGACATTGAATGCATGCTTTGGTTCATGTGATGCAATCCTTGTTGATTGATGGCAAAACATATATTTTTGTAGCTCGGCGACCAAGGTGTGAGACTGAATGAAGAGTCTCGAAGATTCGCCGCCTTAGTTGTTGTGGAACGAACAGACGTGCTCTACCTGTAGATATGTCACAGTATATAGCAATGTCCGAGGTGTTGCTGTTGATTTTGCGTAGCTCTAATGGTGTATTCGAGCTGCTGAGTAGTTGTTGAAGTTCTACATCGTTGGTTTGAGCGCATGCAAGTTCTTCGGATGTAACTGCTGTGTGAATGGCATCGACTCAAGATAAAGCGTCCGCAACGATATTGCTGGAACCGGATATATGCCGTATATCGGTGGTAAACTGACCGATATAATCAAGTCGTCGAAATTGCCATGGTGAAGCGGGCTCGGGCTTCTGTTTGAATGCGTGCATTAAAGGTTTGTGATCAGTGTAGATTGCGATGTGTCGTCCCTCAAAGATACGACGAAAATATTTTACTGCTTCGTAGACTGCGTTGAGTTCACGATCGTAGGTCGATCGTTTTTGAAGAGATGGTGCAAGTATGTGACTAAAGAATGCAAGCAGTTGCCAATGTTCGCCAATACGTTGCTGAAGCGCGGCACCAATTCCGTATTCAGATGCGTCTGAAAAGATGGCCCTCTCGGAGTTGTTGTCCGGATGTGCCAAGAGTGTTGCATTAACGAGAGCTTGCTTGCAGTTTTTAAATGCGTTTTCAAGCGATGTTGCCCAGTTTATTGGAGTTTTCCGTTGATTTTAGGACCTTCGAGTAGCGTGTTGAGTGGTGCGAGTATGTTTGCTGCGTTCTTAATAAATTTGCGGTAAAACTTGATTGTACCAATGAAGTTGCGTAGTTGGGTGATTGTTGAAGGACGAGGATAATCGATGATGATTTTGACTCGTTCCGGAAGTGGTTTTATTCCATGGGCGGAAATTGTATGCCCTAGGAACTCGATTTGTTTGAGACCTAGACATGTTTTTGATGTGTTGATGACTTAGTCATAGTGTTGAAGGCGTTGAAAAACGATACGCAAATGTTGTTTGTGCTCTGCTTCGTTGGCAGATGCGACCAGTAGATCATCGATGTATGCGAAAACGAAAGGTAGTGTGGGCACACAGACAAGTCGTACCACATCTGGCAGCACTGTTTGTCAGTTATTCTATTATTTCATTCTCTTTATATTCTTCATGGAAATTTACAGTTTCAACTGAATTCTAAGCTTTTAGTTTTAAGAAGCGTCACTTCTTGTATAGACGCCAACAAGTGAAGAAGTCTTTTGAGTTATCTTAATAAATAATCTGTAATTATATATATAAATGTGGTGTTTCATTCGCCACAGTAGATCTCGGGTTACCTCATCGATGAAACGTTGAAAGGTCTGAGCTGCGTTTCGGAGTCCGAAGGTCATAAATGGAAACTCGAAGAGACCAAACGGTGTGATAATAGCCGTTTTGTGAACGTCTTCCTCAGCTACTGGAATTTGATTGAAGGCACGAATTAGGTTGATGGTTGAATAGCAAGATGTACTATGTAAATTTGCGGTAAAATATTCTAAGCTTCGAACTGGGTACCGATCTGGTATGGTACGTTCGTTGAGACGACGGTAATCGCCGCATGGGCGCCATTCGCCACTCTTTTTGGGCGCCAAATGTAGAGGTGATGACCAAGGGCTATCGGATGGTCTTGCAACACCTAGGTTGATCATTTTTTGAAATTCAGCTTTCGCGCTTTTTAGTCGTTCGGGAGCTAATCGCCGAGCACGACTGCTGACTGGAACGCCAGGTGTTGTCTTGATGTGATGTTGCGTTGTATGTAAAGTTTGTTTGGATTCACCATCGGGACGTGTAATCTTAGGATATTCGGCAAGCAGTTGCCAAAATCCTGATGATTGATTGGGTTGTTGGAGTTTGATCGACTGCATAGTCACGCTTTTAGTTGTACCTGAGGTGCACAGTCGTGTGATTTCGTCGATGAGTCGTTGGTTTTTGAGATCGACGAGGATGCCGTAGTGTGAAAGTAAATCGGCGCCAATGATTGGATTGGACACATCTGCCAGTATGAAGCGCCATGTTAGCGCTCTGCGAAGGCCGATGTTCAAAGCGATTGTTACGACACCGTAAGTATTAACGGGTGTTCCGTTAACTGCGATGAGTTGGTAGCCGGTCGCCATCTTCGTGTTAGTTGCTCGTTTGTGAGGGTAGACTGAAACTTCGGAGATTGTGTCCACTGGAAATTGTGTGCATAAGTTGCGGTCCGTGATGGAGACGGTACGATGGTGGGAGAGAGGCGCTTTCCGCCGCTAACGTCTCTCTGGAGCGTTTCCCGCTTGTTGGCAATCCGGTGTACATTTTTGAGCTAGGCTGCCAAGCTTTTTGTGATACCAGCAGGTGTTACTGGTGGACATGGCAGGAGAAACCGATCTGCTTCTGTTGATGCGTTGTGAACGAAAACGTTTTCGTCCAGTAGTTTGATGGGTGTCCAGAAGCTTCCGAAGACATTTCGTGATGTGAACGAGCTGTCGCTCTACTGTAGGCTAAATGGTTGCAGCTCGGCCGTGCGTTGTGCAACCAAACATGCGCGCATTTGGTCGGGGAGATGTGAGAGCCACCTTGCTCTTAATACTTCCTCATCTATGTCTGGAACTAAACTTCGAAGGTGTCGAAGATGTTGGGAGGGCGTTCTGTCGCCGAGGCTCTCACCGTCCAGAAGTTGTATAATTTTCGCTTCTCTCGATTTAGAATAGCAAGCAATTAGTGTAATCTTTAAACGTTGATAGGGCTTGTCGACTGGTGGATTTAAAATGATGTCCTCAGCGTCGGCAGCTATGCGTGTGCCTATCAACGGAATCGTGTGGTGGAATTTGTCCACTTCGCTTGTGACGTTGTGATTGCGAAACTGTGATTCTAATTGCGCGAACCAGAGGGCTGGCCTGTCTTGGTTGAAGCTTGGGACACGTATTGTCGCAGGGCTGGAATTGTTTCCCAGGAACACGGTAGGCGTGGCGTGTCATCGTCGGTAGGCATTTCGGATGATATTGATTTAATAAATATTGGAAATAATGAATTATAGTTAGGAAATGTTGCACTGGTTGTGCAAAACGCTGCCAGGTAATGGTTGAGTGGTGTGACTTTAGCCTCGTGTCATCTTCAGTGGTATGGTCCGCTATTGATAACGGGCCGCTTGCTGTAAAATTCCACCGTTGATCCAAGATGATCGCTGAAGTCCACGTCTGGGTCACCAATTGTGGAGTACTGGTTTATTAATATACGTCTGGGCGACGTGATAACCAAAATCCAACTGACATGCTTAGCTTAGAATTTAATAACTTATATGCTCATTTAGGTAACGGCGATCGACAAGCATCAGGTGATGCTGCTGTCAATATGTAATGCATAATTATGATAGCTTAATTAATGTATGTAAGAGAGAAAGAAGTACTGTAACTCATAGGATAACAATGTTAAGTAGAATGTAGGATAACTTAACCTTTAGTTGTACTAACATAAATGAGCTTAGAATTAACCTATCAATGATGCATGAATTAAATATTTTAAAGATATGTTTAATGTGGGTGTCGCCACATATATATTGTTAAATTGTTTAATTTTCACAAAAATATTTGAATCCTTTTTCTTAATATTTTTTCGTTTTTGTTTTATTTTTTTCAATATACATATATATGTTTTTTGAATAAGGTAGGTAGCACGCTTTACTACTTTATGTTGAAAGTTGGCTTTAATTTGTTACCCTGTGATTGTTTTTTTATTTTTTTAAACTGTGAATGGTTTTGTTGGTTCCGCAAAAATATTTGTGTTTAAGTTATGTTTTTTTTTTGTGGCGTTTCACAAAACGGTTTTAAAAATGTAGTTGCTTTTTCCGAAACTGTGCTTTATATATACAGATATTTATATATGTAATATATATACCACAAGTTCCGTTGTTACTGTTTTAACACGAGTTGCAAGCTGTAAATTTTAGTTTTGTCGATACTGTACTTTTTACGGCAAACTATTTTATTTTACGGTTTTTATACTCTCGCAACAAAGTTGCCAAAGAGAGTATTAAAGTTTTGTTCACATAACGGTTGTTTGTAAGTCCTAAAACTAAAAGAGTCAGATATAGGGTTATATATACCAAAGTGATCAGGGTGACGAGTAGAGTCGAAATCCGGATGTCTGTCTGTCCGTCCGTCCGTCTGTCCGTCCGTGCAAGCTGTAACTTGAGTAAAAATTGAGATATCATGATGAAACTTGGTACACGTATTCCTTGGCTCCATAAGAAGGCTAAGTTCGAAGATGGGCAAAATCGGCCCACTGCCACGCCCACAAAATGGCGGAAACCGAAAACCTATAAAGTGTCATAACTAAGCCATAAATAAAGATATTAAAGTGAAATTTGGAACAAAGGAAAACCTACTAAGTTTTTTGTACATATCTCGGAAACTACTATAGCTATGTCAACCAAACTCTACAGAGTCGTTTTTTTCAGGCATTTCCATATACAGTTCAAAAATGAAAGAAATCGGATAATAACCACGCTCACCTCTCATACAAAGGTTATGTTGAAAATCACTAAAAGTGCGTTAACCGACTAACAAAAAACGTCAGAAACACTAAATTTTACGGAAGAAATGGCAGAAGGAAGCTACACCCAGGCTTTTTGTAAAAATTGAAAATCGGAGTGACGTCGCCCACTTATGGACCAAAACCCATATCTCGGGAACTACTAGACCGATTTCAATGAAATTCGGTATGTAATATTTTCTTAACACCCTGATGACATGTACAAAATATGGGTGAAATCGGTTCACAACCACGCCTTCTTCCAATATAACGCTATTTTGAATTCCATCTGATGCCTTTTCTGTATAATACGAGTATATACATTAGGAACCAATGATGATAGCGGAATAAAACTTTACAAAAATACGGTATTTGAAAAATATGTAAATGACGTATAATGAAATCTCGATTATTACTTTATCATGCGAGAGTATAAAATGTTCGGTGACACCAACTTAGCTCTTCCTTACTTGTTTATTTTATTTTTTCCATATTTTTCACTATAAAAAATATTTAATAGAAATATTACTGCTTTATATTTGTCAATGTTTGCAGTAATTGATAATTATCGATATCTTTTCGAGAAAGTGTCATTGATAAGTATTTATCGTATTATTTTCAACATTTTTTCAACTTCCTCGTCGATAATCTCCGCAAATTATCTTTTCGATAATAGTAATGAGCTCGCATTATTGACGAATTTGTGTTAAATTTTTTTATCGATGTTTATGGTTATTTACAAAAGATTTATATTTGATGATATGCTGGATGTTAAAAGCGTTTTGAGCTGTCGATATTCAATAAAGTGCTTTAGTTAATATTGAAATTGTTTTTTTGAAATTGATCTTCTTTGTTACTTTAATAATGCCATTGTATTTTTATGTACTACTGTGCCCAAAAAATAAGGTGACATTTGAATTTAAACTGCGCGCGTCGCAGGATTTGGAGAATTATTTTTTTTAGTTGGTAGTACTGTCAGTGATATTTATGTCAAATTTCGTGTCAAAATATTCATTAGTGTTTGAGATACGTTTTGTGAGCTGCTAAAAGTGAGTTTTTCGTTTTTTGCGATGTCGAAATTTGTTGAGCAAAGAATTTGCATTAAATTTTGTCTACGGAATCAATTTTCTGCTGCGGATACGTTTAGGATGGTGCAGAAAGCCTTTGGTGATGAGGCTATGTCTAAAAAAAAATGTTTACAAGTGGTATAGTGAGTTCCAAGCCGGCCGTGAACGCGTCGAAGACGAAGAGCGTCCAGGGCGACCATCAACCTCAACCGACGAAGCTCACGTTCAACAAATCAAAGATTTGGTGTTGAAAAACCATCGATTAACAATTAGAGACCTTGCTGATGAAGTTGGCATATCGAAAGGCTCAGCCAATACCATTTTGAAGGATGTTGTGGGCCTCAAGCGCGTCAAATCTCGACTGGTACCGAAAACATTGAATTTTTTGGAAAAAAGGCGTCGCGCTGAAGTGCGTGAAACGATGCTTTCCCACTATCAGGGTGTCATGAAGCGCATTATAACTGGCGATGAGACTTGGATCTATGCTTACGACCCCAAAACAACCGATCAGTCGAGCGAATATCGTGCCAAAAGTGAGCCGAGGCCAAAAAAATCGCGCCAAAGTCGCTCAAAAATCAAGGTCATGTTGACTGTTTTCTTCGATTATCGTGGTGTTGTGCATTATGAAATCCTTCCAACCGGTCAAACAGTCAACAAGGAATATTATTTGAACGTTATGCGTCGTTTGCGTAACGCTATCCGCCTAAAAAGGCCGGAATTGTGGAAAGATAATTCTTGGTTTTTACAACACGATAATGCACCATCCCATACTGCCCTCGTAATTCGTGATCATTTCGCCAAAAGCTCAACCCATATCGTTCCGCAACCACCGTATTTACCTGATCTGGCGCCGTGCGACTTCTGGCTGTTCACCAAGCTCAAAAGACCGGTCCGGCTACACCGTTTATATACGATAGAGGAGATTCAAGCCGCAGCGAAGACGGAACTGAAGGCCATCCCGGAAAGTGACTACAACCAGTGTTTCAAAGATTGGAAAATCCGTTGGCATAAGTGCATTGCATCGGGAGGGGATTACTTTGAAGGGAGTGAAATTGATTTGGAAGAATAAATAAAGAATTTTCAAAATAAATACAATGTCACCGTATTTTTTGGGCACAGTCATATGTGTAATACTTGTTGTGTATTGATTTTACTTAATTGCTTTCATTAGAAAATTATCGATATATATTTAACATTTGTCATGTCAATTCTCAAAAAATTTATTTCTCTTCTCCCTTCTCTTTTAAAATGCAAATGTACATCAATATTATGTATGTATGAATATTCCCATTGTGTACAGTAGCGGACAGTGAAATCCGGACAACACGTCGGTTTGTATTTTAAGCACGATTATAAGCGACAAGTGTAATTTTTTGCGGAAAGGTTTATTCTTTCACTTAAATTAGTGCTCTGTACACGTTTTGTAGCAACTATTAGTTTTATTATACTCTCGCAACAATGTTGCTAAGGAGAGTATTATAGTTTTGCTCACATAACGGTTGTTTGTAAGTCCTAAAACTAAAAGAGTCAGATATAGGGTTATATATACCAAAGTGATCAGGGTGACGAGTAGAGTCGAAATCCGGATGTCTGTCTGTCCGTCCGTCCGTCTGTCCGTCCGTGCAAGCTGTAACTTGAGTAAAAATTGAGATATCATGATGAAACTTGGTACACGTATTCCTTGGCTCCATAAGAAGGCTAAGTTCGAAGATGGGCAAAATCGGCCCACTGCCACGCCCACAAAATGGCGGAAACCGAAAACCTATAAAGTGTCATAACTAAGCCATAAATAAAGATATTAAAGTGAAATTTGGCACAAAGGATCACATTAGGGAGGGGCATATTTGGGCGTAATTTTTTTGGAAAAGTGGGCGTGGCCCCGCCCCTACTAAGTTTTTTGTACATATCTCGGAAACTACTATAGCTATGTCAACCAAACTCTACAGAGTCGTTTTTTTCAGGCATTTCCATATACAGTTCAAAAATGAAAGAAATCAGATAATAACCACGCTCACCTCCCATACAAAGGTTATGTTGAAAATCACTAAAAGTGCGTTAACGGACTAACAAAAAACGTCAGAAACACTAAATTTTACGGAAGAAATGGCAGAAGGAAGCTGCACCCAGGCTTTTTTAAAAATTGAAAATGGGCGTGGCCTCGCCCACTTATGGACCAAAACCCATATCTCAGGAACTACTCAACCGATTTCAATGAAATTCGGTATATAATATTTTCTTAACACCCTAATGACATGTACGAAATATGAGTGAAATCGGTGACACCCGAACTTAGCCCTTCCTTACTTGTTTTTCAATAGTTTCAAAGTTTATTTCGCGCTGGTGCTTGGTTAAAGCTTAAATATGCCAAATTTAAACAAGTTCTAGGGAAGATCGGGTGATGCATTTTCTCAGCTTGAGGGATCGCTTCAAAACTGCTGAGGACATTAAAGTGGAGTTATTTGAAGATGTCGGTGTGGAAGTTAGCGCAAGAACTGTTGGCCGAAGGCTTCAAGAGGTTGGTTTGAACGCTCGTCGGGCAGCCAAAAAACTACTTTTAACCTCAAAAGTGCGTCAAAACCGTTTACCATGGACAAAAGAACATCGAAATTGGACTCAACTTAATTGGCGAAATGTAGTCTTTTCAGATGAGTCCAAATTTAACATTTTTTGCAGCGACGGTATGTCCAACGTGGGAAGGAGAACTGGTGAGGGGTTTAAGGACGAATGTGTTCAAAAACTGTTAAGCAGGGAAGCAGCCTTGGGCAACTAGCCCTAATAGAAGGAACCGTCAATAGGAATAAGTATCAGGAGATACTTGTAACCAATTTAATACCTTCAATGAAAAACCACTTTTCGCGAGCGGATGTCCTTATTTTTCAGGATGACTCTGCGCCCTGCCATCGTGCCAAAATAGTAAGTATCCATTTTTTGTACAACTAGAGTTTATTGCTATAATTTTAATTACACATTTTATACTTATGCTGTTTTCTGTCTTTAAGGTGAAGAATTATTTATCAAAAATCGGGGTCCCGACTTTGGAGTTGCCAGGTAACAGTCCAGATCTCAATCTCATTAAGAATCTTTGTTTTATAATGAAGGCTCAGGTAGAACAGAAGAGACCAAAATATTTAGCAGAGCTGAATGGAATTCTCGAAGAAGCGTGGTATAACGGTATTGGAGCAGTAACAGTGAAAAACCTCATAAATTCAATGCCCGAGCGTATAAAAGCCGTTATAAAAAGCGAAGGAAGTTTGACAAAATACTAAAACGAGTGCTTTTGTATAGAATAATATTTCCTTTAACTAAAACTATAAAATCATTTCTCTAATGTAAATAAAAAAAATATCACTGTTTATATTGCTAGTTACCAAAATGATACAATATCTAAAATGAATAAAAGAAAAATTTTTATAAGTGCAATCCACTACACTTTTTTCACGCTTAATACTAACATATTAAATGTATATTATTATTTTAAAATAAAAAAATTAAACACTCCACTAAAATAATAAGGAAAAACTATGATTTTTTAGTTGTCCGGATTTCACTGTCCGCTACTGTATATCGTAATATTTTTACCACACCATCAATTCTGTTCATAAGCATTTGTGCCAAAAAATTATTTATTTGCTCATACGATTTCATATGATTTCTGAAATCTCTTGAATTTGGCTTTATTCAATTTACTAAAGTTCAATTCAACTCAACTCAACGCAGAAGTAATCTGTGGAAAATTTAATTATCAAACAGTTTTCTTGCAAAGAATTTGCAAGAATTCACATACACAATCATATTTTACATTCACTAATGTTGAATACTAAAAATGTAAAATTCTACGAGCAGTTTGAATAGTTAAATTTGATTGAAAATTCATATCAGTTAGCTGGTGGCGGGTAATAATTGAGTGTTAACCTCTTTGTGCCTTATTAGGTACAATAGACCTATGTCAAACATAAAATTAAACAAGTAAGGAAGCGCTAAGTTCGGGTGTCACCGAACATTTTATACTCTCGCATGATAAAGTGATAATCGAGATTTCATTATCCGTCATTTACATATTTTTCAAATACCGTATTTGTGTAAAGTTTTATTCCGCTGTCATTGGTTCCTAATGTATATATTATACAGAGAAGGCATCAGGTGGAATTCAAAATAGCGTTATATTGGAAGAAGGCGTGGTTGTGAACCGATTTCACCCATATTTCGTGCATGTCATTAGGGTGTTAAGAAAATATTATATACCGAATTTTATTGAAATCGGTCTAGTAGTTCCTGAGATATGGTTTTTGGTCCATAGGTGGGCGAGGCCACGCCCATTTTCAATTTTTAAACAAAGCCTGGGTGCAGCTTCCTTCTGCCATTTCTTCCGTAAAATTTAGTGTTCCTGACGTTTTTTGTTAGTCGGTTAACGCACTTTTAGTGATTTTAAACTTAACCTTTGTATGGGAGGTGGGCGTGGTTATTATCCGATTTCTTCCATTTTTGAACTGTATATAGAAATGCCTGAAGAAAACGACTCTGTAGAGTTTGGTTGACATAGCTATAGTAGTTTCCGAGATATGTACATAAAACTTAGTAGGGGGCGGGGCCACGCCCACTTTTCCAAAAAAGTACTTCCAAATATGCCCCTCTCTAATGCGATCCTTTGTGCCAAATTTCACTTTAATATCTTTATTTATGGCTTAGTTATGACACTTTATAGGTTTTCGGTTTCCGCCATTTTGTGGGCGTGGCAGTGGGCCGATTTTGCCCATCTTCGAACTTCACCTTCTTATGGAGACAAGAAATACATGTACCAAGTTTAATGATATCTCAATTTTTACTCAAGTTACAGCTTGCACGGACGGACAGACGGACGGACGGACAGACAGACATCCGGATTTCAATTCTACTCGTCATCCTGATCACTTTGGTATATATAACCCTATATCTGACTCTTTTAGTTTTAGGACTTACAAACAACCGTTATGTGAACAAAACTATAATACTCTCCTTAGCAACTTTGTTGCGAGAGTATAAAAGAAGTTTTATATACTTTATCCAGTGTAACAAAAAACATTGAGGCTGTTTGGAAGATCGCTGGTAAACATTTTTTACTTACTTGGTTGCCACCTATATCTATTTAACAATTTAGAACTCGTTAGAGTGTTAAATTGCAATATTGTTGATATAAAAAATATAATTTATTGATAGCATATGCTTCGAAAATATTTATACTAATGCGAAAATGAGTAGAGTTGGCTCCTATTGATTGTTAAGAAATAAATAAAAACTGAAAAACAGTAAAAAATTAAAAAACAATATAATGAGAATGAAGAGGTGGACATACATATGACTTCTTCTAACCGAGTGTTGCCATATGTATTAAAAATTATAAATCTCAAAAGTATTTTACATTTTTATAAAAGTTTTTTTACTTACGTCTCTTAAATACTAAACATTTTTTTGTTGAAAGTAATTTTTTTTTATTTAAATTAACATCTACAACGACGGATCGCCAAGATCATGTGCAAGGGAGCGAAAGGAAAGCGGTCTCGAAAATACTGCGGGACGGCTGTTAGGCAAGCCACAGGTCAAATTTACTGGCATCACATGCGAACTGAATGGGCATTAGTAAAGATGGCACACGTTATGCCTTATCTAGAACTAGGCTTAGATATCTAGGAGCTTCATAGTTCTAGGGACTGTATTATAATTCGATTTCAAGTCTCTAGTAAACTTCACAAAAAGCCTTCACTTCCTGCATGGCTACATGTACACTTCAGTTTGTATTAATTATGAGCCTTGGAATAACAAAGGACCTGTAGGTCTATGTATGGCGCGAAAGCCAGCCAGTGTAAACTAACCTAATCTAATATTTATATTTATATATATTAAAGTTGGTGTTTAAATGAGTTAAGGATCCACCCCCTCTACTCGGTAAAACTGGCGCATCCTAATGAAACAGCGCAATTCACCACACCACACCAACACAACTCACCACACCTGTTCCCACTCAACAAAAAGGATGGACAACGGGATGGGACTCACAATTCGATCTTCACAAGCCGCGCATCAACATTCGACACACACATTTTCGCACGTCAACATTAGCCAGCCGCAGTTCGCCCATTAACACTTCAACTTTCGCTATACACCGATTCGACTCTACACTGCGCCGCGTAAGCACAAATTTTCGTTGTTTCGACACCCAACCCGCGCGCTGCAATTAACTTGCTTATACATCATATATGTACATACTCGTATACTAAATCGGATTAATCCAGCATTCATCATTCAACAACCAACTTTATACTTATCATATATTTTTATTGTTAAATGTGAAGTGTCAAAATTCATATTTTTAATTAAAGTATATTGTATTGAAAAATATAAAAGTATTTTTTCTTGCCCCCGTGTAAATATGGTCCTTCGAGCCTTACCGAAAGGCACTATTGGTTTCTACTCGTACAAAATTTTATAAAAACAAGTAAGGAAGGGCTAAGTTCGGGTGTCACCGAACATTTTATACTCTCGCATGGTAAAGTGATAATCGAGATTTCATAATACGTCATTTACATATTTTTCAAATACCGTATTTTTGTAAAGTTTTATTTATAAAAATAATACCAATGCAAGTACATATATACAAAACGATATTAATAAAATATACGTTTGTACTGATATAATCTGAAAAAACTCTTATTTATTTAAAAGAGTATACAATTTGTTACACTACATCGCTTCGATTAGATACTACAAATCAGTTTACACTGAGAAAAATTTAATTAACTTTGACAAATACTTTATATATAAATATATAAAATAAGAAATATAAATATTTTTATAATATAACAAAAATGGTTAACAACGAAAAAAATCAAAATAAACCTGCAGGAGCTACACGCTCAAAACAGGCTATTAAATTTATTTCACAAAGTGACAGTATATTACGATACTGCACTAGATTTGCCTCTTCACCGATTCATGAGAACTCTGAATCGTTATTAGAAATAAAAAGCCAAAACCTTAAAAGTTTTTGGACTCGCCTCCAAGCGGCTCATGACGTCATTCTAGATTCTGACGATTCAGATATACACAATTTCAAATCCTCGGCTTACGCAATATACGAAAACTGCTTAGACCAGTATGAAGAAACGAAAGCTATGATCTCCGATCAATTAAAGCTAATAAAAGCAATTGCACCTACTCCCCACAGTAGAGTAGAGCTGCCACAAATAGACAGTCAAGAGGCAAGTTCAGGCATCCACCTCGAGGTGCCCGCATGTGACACAGAAACCTTTTACGGAGGTTATGAAGAATGGCCGTCCTTCCGGGACATGTTTACGGCCGTGTACATAAACCATCCTCTCAAAACTAAAGGTTGAGCAGGCGAAATAGTCAAACAGTTCGCATTAAATGACGATAATTTCAATTTGGCTTGGGAAGCTCTAAAAGCTAGATATGAAAACGACAGAATACTGGTCGATAAGCAAGTAACGACACTAATGAACTTGCCAAAAATTAAGAAAGGAACAAGTGTAGAATTCATCAAACTAGAATCCACTGTTTCAAATTGTTTGTCGATTCTATCGACACTAAATATTCCCACAGACAGCTGGGACCCAATTCTGGTAAACATATGCACCGCCGCATTACCAGAAAAGTCGTTACTTCTATGGGAGCAATCGCTCTCATCACGAAAAAAGTGCCCAACGTGGCAGCAAATGAAAAATTTTCTCACCGCCCAATATGAAATTGCGGAAAGGTTAGAAGAAAAAATAATCAAAACTAAGATCATTAAACACGACCAAAATAGAAGCTTCAATAGACCCCAAGCTAGAAGTAACAAAAATTTAAACAAAAGCGTTCACAAAACGCTCTCGTTCATATCCGAACAGAACAAATATATGTCATGCGAACTATGTACAGGAGGGCATAAACTCAAAACTTGCGAGAAGTTTAAAAAATTAAATATTAACGAAAGGAACAACTTTGTCAGATCAAAAAGACTCTGTACAAACTGCTTGTCCCATACACACAATCTTAAAAATTGCAAAAGCAAATATAATTGCCTCTATTGTCACAAAAGACACAACTCAATGCTTCATTACAGCAGATATCCCATCTCACCCCAAAGAAGCGCTTATTCACAAAGAACCACGGGTTTAATTGCAAAAGCAAATCCCGATACCCAAAATTCAAAAAATTGCCAAGAGACACCATGTTGCTCAAAGGCACAAAAAGTTCAAACGCTGCACAGCGAAGCACAAAGTGGACTAGTTATAGAACCAGTTACCACCAGATCAACTCAGGTTGAGAACAAAAACCTTAATTCACAATTAAGTAAACCGCAAAAGTTAAAGAAACTTCCATTAGCAAACAAAACTATAAAAGATCAGTATTGTGAGCACTTCTCTAAAGCCACAACTACTGGATCAAATAATGGCCGGTACGTCGTACGACAGCCACAATTTTGCAATACCCCACATAAAGGTATAAAAAACAAAGTCAGACTTCCCTCTGACAGTCGATATATTAAAAGCACATAAAACTTTCGGCCCCGCAGGATGGCTTTCGCCAAAAATGATACAAAATCCTGATTCAAAAAATCTGAAGTTATGTGGCCCGCTGCTAAACGCCAAATAAGTGCATATGCACTAAAACATAAAATACAACAAAATTTTCTCCAAAAGTCGAAAAATCGACACATTTTACACACTATTGCCCCATAGAGGCTTAAATTTTCAAATGTAAATAAAATCAAAAAGGAAGTTAAGGGATCACAATACTCCCAATGCGATACATTGACGCACCTACGCTTACAAGCTAAGGTCGCTTTTAGCACATCTATCAAAGCGCTCCCCATATGGGTGGGTTATGGGAATTAGCTACGTAAAGCATCGAATTAATTATGAAGAATTCTCTACTCCACGAATCGAAGCCGTTCCCCATTCACGGCCACTCTCGCAAGATCCCGCTATTGTCACAGTCCTAACTCCAGGGCTAAGGAGTACCCATTCTGGCCATATCTGAGCCAGGCGTGGAGATACTATCCTTCAAAGAATAAATAAAATGCAAACCATTTCAGAAAAGGCAAAGAATACATTACCGGTATACCAAACCGATAAAATAGGAAATTGTAAATAACCGCTAATAAAATGAAAAAAACCAAATAACTTTTTTGCTATAATAATACAATAAGTCGTCAAAATACGCTTTTATTACTGTCTCAAGCGCCAATACTTACACAAAATACAATTTCCTATTAAAAGCAAAATCGCTTCTTACAGCTAATATTCTGCGCCCTCGGCTACTCCACCAACAGTAAGCCGAGTTGTATGTCTCAGATTATATATATAAAACTAGGCAAAATATTCTGCGCCCTCGGCTACTCCACCAACAGTAAGCCGAGTTGTATGTCTCAGATTATATACATATATAAAACTAGGCAAAATATTCGCCTAGGGATCGCTGCCTTTCTTTTCTCTTTTTGGGCAGCTTTGGTATCAACAACACCAAAACATCCTGGTCGCCCCTTTTTTCGTTGATTTATCAAAAACTTTTTGTCGGTGTCAATTTTAATTAGTTGTAATGCATTAGCATGAGCAATATCAAATAAATCATCTAACATTTCACTAAATTGCTTTACTTTTTGTTTTTGCTTTTCACTAGACCGATTTTTACTTTTTCCAATAGCTTGCCATTCTCTATGCATATTTTCCAACTTGTCAATGCAGTGTTTTTCATCTCTAATTGGTATTCTTGCTTTTTCCCAAAATACGGACACTTCTTTTATAGTCAATCTTTTGATTATGAAAAAAAACTGATAACACTTGTTTATTTGATGGTAGTTTTGCACCAAGAATTTGAGAGCTTGACGTTCCAATTAAGTAAATTTTCGACCGAAAATTATATTCACTAATTTTTATAATATTTTGCAAATTAAATTGTCTAAACGCCACGATTTCTCTGTACTCACTTTTGCGACTACGTTAGCACACTAGCTTTTAGCAATACAGAATATAAATTTTTATGACATTAGAACCGTTATAACGGTATATCACGAGCATGCAACGCTTGAGAATGCACGTGCAATACATTTAATTTACTTTCATATTTGTATTTCTGTAACTTTATCATCAATCAACCGATTTTTAAGATTATGGTAATTTTAGAAAGGTAATAAAATGCAGATCTTATTACCGTATGGAAAACCAGCAAGGGATAATGTGGCTTTGAAATATGGAAGTCTGAGACATAAAAATGGCAAAAATTCTTAATTTTTCAGGATTTCAAGCTCCTTGCGCAACCTCTCCTCTAAACCTTTTTTGATTGACCCAAAACTTTGTATATACTAATTTTTGGGCTATTCGCATATTTCTAGGGAGTGCGATCGAGAATCCAGAAACTTTTTTTTTCCTCCAAACAACTAAGGGCCACCCTAATGTACATATTTATTTATTTTTATAGCTGTGCACAAAGTACGTATGGCTTGAAAGCTTAAAGCACATAGTAGCAAGAATTCAAAATTTCTGATGGATAATTGATTGAAATGTATATTTTGTATATCTAGTTATTGTTATTTTAAGTTTTCAAAATTGGCGTATGTGAGTTGTTATATTCCATTTCAGCTACCACAAATACTACACTTTTATCTTACAAAACCAGATACACTGTATTTTCAGCTTCACCACTTCAAATTTCACTCATATTTCCATAACAATTTCCGGTTTTTAATTTAATTTTAACTCCACATACTTCCATTTTAGCACAGCACCAATAAACAGTGTTGCATTTTCTACTATTTGCCAGGTTGAAAATAAATTTAAAGAACTCTGTTGCAGGCTGTTGATTGGCATTCACCTTTCGGGCCTTAAGCAACAGGCACGGGCTGCAGAGTGTGTGGAAATTTAAAATTGCCTTCAACAAGTTATATTGCCAGTATTGTTATTATCTTTGTACCTCCCTTTACTGCCCATAATGTGGCTTAAATGTGCGCTTTAGTAGCAATCAGCTGTGTAAGGCAATCAGCCGATGAGTTAGTTGGCCCGGCAATGGAACGGTGCGACGATTTGGTATTTGCAGTTCGTCCAGCAGTGGTTCCCAACTGCAGATGCCATCATCATGTAAGCTGCTGTAATGCGTACTTGTAATATTTTTTTTTCGCACTTGGCTCCCGAAATGTAAAATTGGATGTGTATTTGTGTTCATATCGAAATTTTGAGATTTTAAAATAAGAAAAATCGGAATTCCGAAAATTTTCAGAATTTTTTATATAATCAATTAATCCAACTCGAAAGTTTAGGATTTTAATATAAGAAAAATAGATAATAGATAAGAAAAATAAATAAATCTTAAGAAACATGAAAAAGTTACTTGGCAAGTTTTAAATGATAAAATAATTTATTTATGGTATTGTTATAAATAGTATTTGATGTAGGCTATTTTCGTAACTTTCCAAGCATTATGCATTCAATATTTCTACACTTTTATACACAAATATATGTCAAATATTTCAACTTAGCGTAAAATACTTTAATAACACTAATTCCGAAATTTCGGGATACCGAAACAGATTTGGGATTTCCGTATTTAGCTTTTTAACACTGATTCAGCAACAATCTGCACTTAGCTTGCGCATTCACACTCCACCAACACGAAATCAGAGAGATCTTTGCCGTCCGTGCGGAGTCGAAAGACGGTTACCGAATAACGCCTGATGAACGACTTTTTTAGCACCTTTTTTACTGCACAAACTACTCATAGTATTTATACATAGTGTGCTTTAATGTTGCTGCAGCAAGCGTTCCTTCCTTTCTTTCACTGCTGTTGTCAATTGCCTTGTTTTTTTATTTTCTTCGCTGCTATCATATATGCTGGTGTGCCTTCTTTGTTTTTGTCTTGTTGCTCATCATATGTTTCACCGTTGAGCCAGTAAAAAAGTATTAGTTTAATTAAATACAAATCACAGTTTTTACCCATAGGGATGTTAAATATACAATGTTAATATAAATATACATATACACATACACATTTTTTTTATTTTTTATTTCAATGCCATTGTAACTAGTTAACATAAAATAAACTAACGAACAATTTGTTTTGCTTATTGTATAATACAAAATAACTAATGGTGCTCTGCGTATAAATTGCAGAGAATCTGGTTACTGTACAAGGTGATACGGTTTTTTGCGCTTAAGCCTTTCTTTCCATTTACTTCGAGTGACAAGAGCCCTGGCTTCAATGTTCACATGGTTAGAAAGTCTTTCCATATTTTTTTTTCTTTTTTTTATAGTAGGAGGACTCCCAACTCAAGACACTCCCACGGAACCACCAGATAAGGTATTACTTCATGGGAGTGACAAGACATTTTACGTCTCCTCTATAACACGGACATGTAGTCATGTTGCCGCTTCGCGAACAGCTATCCACTTGTCAGAGGACTGAGACATAAATGCAGTCAAATTTTCCACCGTTAGGCTACCACCTAGCGCAGTTTCTAACTTTTTCCTTATGTTTCGAAACCGAGGACAATGGAAAAACACGTGCTCAGAATCTTCTATGGACTCCGCACACATCGAACAATGCGGACTGACGTCATTTTGAAATTTGTATAGGTAGCCTCTGAAGCACCCATGCCCGCTTAATATTTGGGTCAGGTGGAAATCCAGGTCCCCATGTCGTCTACTTATCCACGTATGGATGTCAGGTATAAGTCTGTGGGTCCACCGTCTTTTAGTTGAGGCTTGCCACCTTTGCTGCCATATAGTTATGCATCTTCTTTCTCTCTTCTCTCTTTTGGGTTTCTCTAAATCTCATATAATCTTGTGAGCTCGTCACCCTGGATGTCTATGGGCGGCATACTAGCTAGTACTTCAGATGCTTTGCTGGAAATAGTTCGGAAAGCACTTGTTACCCTTATTGCTGTGAGTCTATGCACCGCATTTATTGTTTTGGCATACGCTTTTATGTTTAGTGCCTGAATCCATACTGGAGCTGCATATAGTATAACTGAGCTCATAGCTTTTGCGATTAGAAGCCGGCGGCTGGAGCGCACACAGCCTCTATTTGTCATCATTCTTGATAAGGCGTTATAAATCTTGTTTGCTTTATTTGCTATGTTTGCTAAGTTCTGCTTGAATTTCAGTTTGTAGTCCAATATTACCCCTAAATACTTCAACTGTGGTTGTGAAGTCTTACGCACTCTCCTATAATGAGAGTTATTTTTTCCTCAATTTTCCTGCTTATGAGCAATATCTCTGTTTTGTGCTCAGCCAATTTCAAACTCTTGGAAGAAAACCATTGGCGTAGGCCATTTATGCATTCATTACATTTATTTTGTAAGTCATCAAGTTGTTTACCTACTGCTACCACCATAAGGTCGTCCGCGTATGCGATTAGCTTAACGCTTTTAGGCTGTGGAATTCTTAGCAACCCCATCATAAACTAGATTCCATAACAGAGGGCCTAAACATATCTTTCCATATGAGACTTAGCATATTTGTTGATTGATGCAGCAACTGAGTCAATTCCGAGATCGCGTTGAAAATCGTGACTGCGAACATACCAAGACGCATTGACGGCGCATCCTAAAACTTTGTTTTGAAATCACTGGATTTGTGCAACAATGCTAGGGCTTGAGCAAAGTTGTATTCCATAAGTCCAAACTGGTCTGAACATCTGTTTGTAGACTAGAATTTTATTATATGTGGGTAATGCAGAGTTTCTACCTAATAGCCAATACATGTTTATAAATTTTATATCTAATTCTTCTTTTTGACATGTGCACTCCATCTAAGTTTCATGTCCAGGGTCATGCCTAAGTATTTCGCAGCATTATGATATGTTATTTGCACATCGTTTAACTACAGAGGGATACTATATATATACACATGTAAAAATAATCGCACGCATATATTGAAAAAGCATCAGCTGAACATTTGAAATTTTGCTCGGAGAAGAAGGTTTCACATAATCTCATAAAGTTATAAGTCATAAACAAAAATTAAGAAAAAACACAATGGTTGTGAACACGTCGTTATAAATTTGTTGTGGTAAATCACTTATCAATCAGCTGATTGAAAAAGCATAAATTACAATATTTGCAAAAATAAGTATTTAGCAGTCAAAATGCCAAGGAGAATTGAAAATTTTAAAATAATGGGTGCGCTGTGCAAGAATCAGGCATTAAACCTGATGGTACTTGACTCAAGTGAGTTTTACCATTATAAGCAAATCTCACTTTGATATTTATTAACGTAAAAATTACTTTCCAGGCGACGACGAAGATGCGGACGAAATGTTTGAAAATTGAGCTTACTTTGCTTATTAAACACTCATAGAAGTGTTCATCTCGGAATACTAAAATCATACCAATGGCGACATGATGTACTTAGGAACTTTGATGACAGCCGTATCAACGAAATGATTCGTGTGCGCGCGGACAAATTTCGCCGCATCCAAATTGAAAACGAAGAAAGCGTTGAAATTGCTTTACTTACCACCAGGAAGTAACACAAGATCTAGCCTTCTTGACTTCCCACAAAATCACATATTAACTTAAAATACAGCACTATTCAAACGTATATTTACTTTTCATTCATATATATCTACTTCTAAATAGTTATCGTTGTTATCCAAACTCTCGTTGATTACTGCTGACTCAACCACTCTACCGCCGAAAATTTCATCCATTTCATAAAAAAACGTACACATTTTAAGTAAAGTGGCTGAAATAAAAATGTTTAGTTATTCTAAGTAGCAATAGAAAAATGAATAACATTTAAATTCTCAATTTCTGATGCGATTTACTAGTCATTCAGCTTCATTTTATGGTTTACACAAATTCGCAATTGTCCTCAATACCATTTGCTTCACTTTTATACGCAGGCAGAAGCAGTGAAAATTTAGTTTTATTTACGAAACGAAATCTTACCTTTTATGGTTTCGCCTTCCATACTCCCTGCACCCGTCGAGCCTTCCTATGCGTTTTCTTTGTTATATGTTATACGCATATAACGAACCTTCGAGCGTGTCCAGTCTTCCGCAATGTTGCTCTCCTTCGCAAATCGTCTATAATAAATTTGAGACGTTCGCTTCTATAATTAAAATAATAATAGATTACTTCTAAGTTGTATTTTAATTAATAGATATATACCTCGAAATTGCTATTTTGTGTCAAAAATTCAATCAATGACTTTTCTTCTTCAAACAGCCACTTTCTTGTTGGGTTGGAACGCACCCGCTTTACTTTTGTCGAATAGCGCATATCATTAGTTGTAGTGTATTTTTTATGCATTTCTATATTGCCTGTATAACATTATATTGGTCCATTATTCCAAAAACCCTCGAAAATAGAGAATTGAAAGAAATTCAAAATTAAACACAAATGTAACCACAACACAAAAGCAAACTGATGTAAACAGAAATCAGCTGATCATTTATTATATAACGAGCCGAATACATAGCGTTCAGAGTTGTATTTGCGTAAACTTATTTTAATATGCAATGTAACAACAATTTTGAAGCTAGTATAAAAATTTATGATTTTACGATGCTTTATGACATGTTGTGAGTACCCCAAGTATTTTAAGCATGAAATGGTGTTAAAAAATCGTTTGGTACGTTACAAGACTAGGCAAAGTTTTAAAGCTCGTTGCCATTCTGGCAATAGTCTTGTTAAAAACCCGAAAGTTCAATGTATTCTTCCAAAAAAATTATGAACTTAAATCTTTCACATATTTTTACATATGCATATTCAGAAAAAGCTTGTCATTGAGTGATACTGTGGAACTATAGATCTTAAGTGTTCTTATTGCTCTTTATGTAGTCAGCTTTCTGCACGAAGTTAGACCCCACTAATTTACGAGAGTCTTGAAATTTCTTCCGCTCACATGAACCTCATATGAGTGAAGTTTCAAGTTTTTGAACTCCAAATTAGACTTATACATATACTATATTGTGCGTGTGTACATCTTAGGATCTTAGATTTACGGAATTGATTTAAAGCTTGTTTTAGTTAATTTTCTCATTTCGCTTCAGTCCCTTTTTATTAGTTGAAGTTTTATAAAGCAAGAAGTCAACGTATCTCAGTGCACCACTGACGTACCCCAACAAAATGAAAATTACACCGTTGCAATCTATTACGTCTAAGCTAAGATAGTTTTTCGAATAGTAGCTTAATATCTATTTCTGTACGAAGATATCTCTCAATGTTTAGAAATTGAATACCTACGAAAGTTAAATGATAAATGTAGGTACCAGTCCGTTTACGTCTCAAATTCGGATTGTGCTCGAGTTGAGATTTTGGTTCCTTACAATTTCGGTTTCACGTTTGTTACTTTAACTTAAGCCTGAACATTAACCAGTATCGAATTTGTCCAGTTCAAGAGGTGGGTGAAGGCGCATATTAAGTTTCAGATTCTATAATTAACGTATTTATTCCGGTTCGGCTTCCTGGCTTTCATTGAGCTTAAATTTTGATTTCACATCAGTTCAGATTTAATTGCAAGCCCAGTTCTGGCTCTGGCTTATGACTTGGATGAATTTCTGGTTTTGGATTAAGTTGTGTTCAAGATTTTGGTTTTTGTTAAGGTTAGGCTGCAGGTTAATAATTAGATCCATGTTTTGACTAAGGTTAAGGTTTGAAATTCAGCTCCAGTTTCGGTTACAGTTTTGTTCCGCCTACGGCTTCGCTTCGATTAAAGTTGAAGTTCAAGTTATTACGGTTTGAGTTCAGCTGCAGCTTCTGTCAAAAATGTGGGTCTAGATTAAGGTTCCGGAAGAAATTAAGTTTTCGTTCAAAATTATGATTAATTTTCAGTTATATATATTGTTTTATATAAGTAAATATTGCCAATAATTTGGTTTATGTTTAAAACACAAATATGGTATTACGGTTAGATTCAGGTTCAGATATACTTAGAGTTTGAGATGCAAATCCCGGTTTGGGTTTAAGCTAATATTCAAAGTTTGAAATCATGTTCGGTTGGTAGATTTGGCCATGATCTTCTATCTGACAGTCTTTAAATTCCGAAACTACCGACCTGGAATGTTGCACACGGACCACAATAGCTAATAATCGAATAAACTGATCGTTGAAAATCTAGTTTTTTTCATGAATTTTTTTTACATGAATATCTTTTTTTTGTTCAAGGCAACATTACAATACTTGAATATAGTTGCCATACAAGCTGGTCTATCCCAATCAAGTCTTTGTAGGGATAACATGATTATTTGACAAGATTTCTTCACGAAATTTGGCGTGGATTATTACCTAAAGCAGCAGTAAAATCTCCGAAAAAATTGATCAGATCGAATCGCTATAGCATATAGCTGTCATACAAACCGACCTTAATTTGGATAGGTTGTGTTGTGTGAAAACACTTTTTATTAGACAAGACATCTTGGCAAAATTTACGATAAATTCTGTTTCCAGTCAATACTACAACCTCCGAACAAATCGTTCAGATCGGATCACAATAGCATATAGCTGCCATACCAACTAACTGAGCCAAATAAAGTCCTTGTACGAATAATTTGTTTATTTGACAAGATATTTTATGAAATTTGGTACAAATTGTCGTAAGAAGACTAAGCCCTAATTGGGAAACATTTTTTATAATAATATACATATGTAAATATAATTTATTACACAAATAAACCTTTTAACCCTTCTGCTATGTTAGGAAAAAATTACACATATAGTGTTTTGGGTAAATTTGACCCACTCATAAAAACTCCACTAATAACACTATTTTATTGAAAGAGTTCATATTTTTTTATTTGAATCAAGTTAAGCGTATGTTAATTGTAGAAAATAGTTTAGATATGTATGTTTTAACGGCAATTTTCACAAACTAAGCTGCTGTGTTCCTTGCAAACAAATTTTTGGCACGTACTACAAACAGCTGAATATTTGTTCGAATTTTTTGTATGATGACAGAAGAAACATCGCTTTCGTTTTTTGGAGGATTCTTTTCTGGCAGAAATATTAGAAGTATACGCTTCTTCTTCAGCTTTGGAGTTTTCTTGAATATTTTTTACTATATTCTTAGCAGCGATTCCTCGCTTCAGTCTCTCTCTGCGGACAATATTTGGTTCGACCATTTGCTTTCCCAGCTCTTCAAGAAAAAGTCTTCGCTTATAAAGCTTGTTGGTGTTCCATGAGGGATTTATCTCTGTCCATATTACGTATGCGTTATATGCCTACATATATATCTAACATATTCGAAAAGAGGGCAACTGGCCAACGTTTGGTCTGACGCTTACATGTATAGTTAGCAACCAGCTGATCCAGCGCATCCACACCAGCTTTTGTTTTATTATAGTGAAGTATTATTTCAGGTTTTTTTCTGTCACCCTCATCAACAAGTGGAGAATGGTGAAGGGAGCTCAATGCTACAACAAATTTATATTTTTTTGGGACGTACGATACAATAGTTACATTCTCCGAAAATAAAAATTTGCTTTCTAAAATATTCTTTTCCTTCATGTCGACAATTTCTCGTGGAAAAAAAAGCTTACTTTTCCTCACTGTACCGACTAAAGTAATGTTCCTGCGAAGTAGCTGAACGGCGAGATTGTACGTCGTAAAAAAGTTATCGCAAGTAATAGTGTTACCTCTGGGAAGGGGTTCTGATAGGGATAGAACAACACGATCACCTAAAAATATTTGTATATACACGGTTTATTTATACTGTACATACGTTTGAAACATACAAAAAGCCAATTTATAAATGCATTACCTTGGTTCCTTTCCGGTTGCGTATTTCTTGCTCGTCCTAAATAAACTTCCATAGAGCCCATATTTTTAAGCCATATTTTGCGGGCTTCGATGGAATGTACTGCCTGAAGCTTCAACGACCACGAAAAGGTACTATCTGCTCATCTATTGCTACATTTTCATGTAAGTGATAATATGACCTGAGCTGCCGATTCCATTGATCCCAAATGTTTCTTATAGGTGCTAATTTATCACGCTGTCTTCTTTCATCCCTGTCTGCAGCGGAGTCAAAACGAAGGCATCGTGATATGTTCATAAGTCTTTCCAAGCTCATTGTGGCCCGAAAAACTGGTCTGCCATTATTTTCATCCCACAAATGAATTAGACTTTCATTATGCGATTTGTATACTCCTGCTAAGATTTGCAATCCTATGTATGCTTCCAATTCTATAAGGTCTATAATTTTCCAATTGTCTCCAAAAAAACTGCAATCCTTTGATGTTGCTCATTTCTACCACTATGTGTTTTATACTTGAGGGCATGAAAATATCAAAAGAGGATTTTATATCTGTGACCATAGAAATAGCACACTTTTATGGGCCAGGACTTCGACATAAAATTTGATTTCGAGGAATTTTGCCTCTTGAAATTGGAAGTGGCTGATCATGCTATATTATGATCTTATCTTTCGATAAAATATTTGGCAAATTGACTTCTTCTGTCGCATTGCTACCTTCAAAACCGACATCTACTTCACTTTCACTGGATGAAGTATTTGAATCGTCCGTTTCATTTTCTGCGATAGGTACAAAGTCTTCATCGCTATCACTTTCGTCGAAAATATCCTCAGAATCAGAATTAATAATTTGGTGCATTTCTTCAATACTTAGTTTCTTTTCAAAAATAAAAATACAAAAATGTGTAACAGCAACATAAACATAGTAAAATAAATAACTTGACTTACTCTCTTCCTTTGGGACATTATAAAAATATATATTTAGCAATCACTTTCTTTATAAAAACTTTGACTAACTAAGCAATCAATCGACACTTACTCTTTGCACAGGTACATAAAATGGGAGTTCCCCTTTTTCGAAAAGGCTATAAATTTATCGAGAATATATAAACATAGAGCTGTGCCAAATATACTCGATTTCCGATAACTAGCTTTCTTTGTCTGCGTTTTTGATCGAGTGATGTAATAATAAACGGCAAAATGTTTCAAGACACTAGGTGGGTCAAATTGACCCAACAACGTAATAAGTGCAATGAAATTACATTTGGCATCCTCCAGCAACATAAAAAACAGATATTATTTTAATTTTCATATTTATCTATTCCTTCTACTGCAGTTAACAAATAGAAGAAAAATTAATACAATACGACTAGAATAGCACGCGAATTTCGACGAGTTTTACTGAAAATTGGGTCAAATGGACCCAAACATAGCAGAAGGGTTAAGCCATAGTACAGATTCTCCCATATGGCAGGGCTAGCAAAAACTGTTCCCAAACGTGCCAAATAAAATTCTTAGCAATCGAAAAAACATCCATGTTTGTAGCAATCTGCTTGTTCGCGCGTTGCCTTTCGCCATTTGCTCTTTTAAAAGTCAATTTATGCGCTCTCAGCTCGCGTAGTTGTTATAGGCGATTTCTGAAGTGAAACTTCTTTACGCGCGCTTGGCTTGGGGAGTAAGCTGACGAACGCGTTACGAAAAGTGTGATCAGGCGAGGCGAACGGTAATTGGTGGGGGATATAGGCAAGCGTCAGCAGTGCGCGCGCACATTTTTCTTTCTTTCTCTTACAGCTGGGAAATGAAATATGTGTATACTTCAGTCAGTAGTTCGTTTGCGAGTTTACTAGCGTTACGTGAACGGTGATAGTTTGGTTATTTTATTGTAATTTACTGTAATTTTATTGCGTTTTGAACAATTTTATGAATTAATATTGTTCAATACATTCAATATTTTACGTTTAAAGTGAATAAAATTGTAAATTTATTTTAAAGTTTATGTTATGTGAATTTTCGGGTAAATAATAACAAATTATGGAGAAAAGTGACACAGACTCCGAGTATCAAAGCGGTGCTTTAGGACCACCAACTAAGAAGGAATTACGTACGGAAATTGTGCATAAAAAGTGTGTGACAACAGATTCAAGACAAGATTTTAAACCTAGTGAGACCCAATCAATTGATAATGAATCACGAAGGTGAGTACGCATCTCAAACCAGTTACTAGCGTCGTAGCGTCATACATATGCATTGTTGCTTTGTCCTTGACTATTTTCTCCCTCTACTAATATGCGGCATTCTACTTTCGACATTGGGACGCGTTTGATTCTCTGTCCTTTTCTTGCCTCTCTTTCTCTTTTTCTCTTGGACGTGTTTTGGACGATGGAACAAACATCATAATGGTAGTTGTTTACATTTCGCCCAATAACACAGTTAATAATATCATAAAGTAGGTTCTGAAGAACTAGGAGAAATCTATCATACGTTGCCACTTATCTTAGCAGGAGATTTCAATATCAATTTCGCATCCGAAGATGGACAACTCTTGATAAACTTTACATCAGTAATTACTGATGTACCCAATAATGAAAATAACGAATAAAACAATGAAAAAAAATAAATAATGAAAACATAAAAATAAATTTAAATATTTGTATATGTGCATATATGTATATTAGGGTGATTCAAAAAAATTTTTTTTTTTTTCAATTGGTACTCGCAAAAATAGGTTCCTAGACACCTCTAAGAAAGCCTCTCCAAATATGAGTTTTTAATTGTAACGGGAAAGTCCTCCGCCTAACGGTTTTCTATTTTTTCTTATTATCAGATAGAAAAATTTATATCTCGCTTCCAACTACTTGAAAAAATATCTTGTTAATTAGGTTTTGTAGGAAATTGAATGCTCTAAAATATGGTCTCTTATGATTTTTTCGTAAACCCAACCGTTTAAAAGACATTAACGGTTGAAATTTGACTATTTTTGGAAAAATTCTTTATTTCTTATTAATTTTATAACTCAATAAAAAAAAATTATTATCAATAAATTTTTGGAGAGGCTTTCTTAGAGGCGTCTAGGAACCTATTTTTCAGAAGTACCAAACGAAAAAAAAAATTTTTTTTTGATCCACCCTAATATGCATTGATGTTTGACGATGAATATCTCGTAAACGCTTAACTTAATCGAAATATCAAAGTAGACCATTTTTATAGAGCAGTAAATTTCCTACAAAACTATGTGTTTCATCATTCATAATAATTTTTTTTCATTGAGTTATAAAATTAATAAGAAATAAAGAATTTTTCCAAAAATAGTCAAATTTCAACCGTTAATGTCTTTTAAACGGTTGGGTTTACGAAAAAATCATAAGAGACCATATTTTAGAGCATTAAATTTCCTACAAAATCTATTTAACAAGATATTTTGTCAAGTAGTTGGAAGCGAGATATAAATTTTTCTATCTGATAATAAGAAAAAATAGAAAACCGTTAGGCGGAGGACTTTCCCGTTACAATTAAAAACTCATATTTGGAGAGGCTTTCTTAGAGGTGTCTAGGAACCTATTTTTGCGAGTACCAATTGAAAAACAAAAAAAAAAAAATTTTTTTGAATCACCCTAGTGATGGTACTAGGTCAGTATAGTAAGACCCTCAAAGGGTTTGGCTGCACCCAGGCTTTTTTTAAAAATTGAAAATGGGCGTGGCGCTGCCCACTTATGGACCAAGAACCATATCTTAGGAGCTACTAGACCGATTTCAATGAAATTCGGTATATAATATTTTCTTAACACCCTGATGACATGTACAAAATGTGGGTGAAATCGGTTCACAACCACGCCTTCTTCCAATATAAAGCTATTTGGAATTCCATCTGATGCCTTCTCTGTATAATATACATACATTAGGAAATTAAAATACAATTCAATACTCAAACTACACAAATTGATCTAATCTAATTAATTTTACAGCAAAACAAAAAAAAATATCTACATGACGGATAATGAAATCTCGATTATCACTTTACCATGCGAGAGTATAAAATGTTCGGTGGCACCCGAACTTAGCCCTTCCTTACTTGTTTCCTTATCTTGATGTTTTTTCGCTTAGTTGTAACATTTTGGCAAAAACGTAGTGTTTTTTTTTTTTTGTTATGCTAAACTACATTTTTGCCAAAATGTTACAACTAAGCGAAAATACATCAAGATAAGGAAAAAATTCAAAAGGTCATAAAAAAACTGACATATACGAACGCCAAACCCTTTGAGGGTTTTACTATACTGACCTAGTACCATCACCCTGACTTGGAATTTCTCACCCCCCAGATTAGCTGTTGTACTGTGTAATTTATTTATACCGTAATATTGGCTGAAATTTATTCAAAGTTATATAAATGTAAATTATTGCATTGGCAATTCGTCCTCCATAGCGCCAGCTACAAATACATATGTATGTCGCCTATATGTATTGTATGGTACGGATATATGGAAAAAATGTCAGTTAACTATCATAACAGAAGTTATAGTACCCTTCTTGGATACGTTTCGTATAGCTTTAGTATTCTTCTTTTTCTTTATTTGCCAATTCGTATTCGAATATTGGTGATCATATAAAATTTAATAATACATTGTACAATATTAATAAGCTTAATTTTAATATAATAATGTATTGTTTACATGTTAAATATATACTATATATTGCATATTGAAAGAAAAAAAATAAAAAATATCACAGACTTTGAATTATCGCAGCATATTTCTCTCTATCTCTCGCCACATCTATAAGGTTGCCAATGTTCTGGATTCCTGTCCATTGTCGAATGTTTCGAAGCCACGAAAGTTGTTTACGGCCAATACCCCGTTTTCCTTCAATTTTTCCTTGGATAATTATTTGTATGATCTCATACTTAGATTGCCTCATAATATGTCCTAGGTAGGCTTTCTTTGTTTTATAGTCCTTAACAACTCTCTATTGCGGTTCACTCTTCTCAAAACTTCACTGTTTGTAACTCGATCTATCCATGGGATTTTTAGGATTCTTCTAATATTTAAGCCATAGCTCGAAGGACTCTAGCTTGTTCATATCTGTGATTTTTAGAGTCCATGTTTCCATCGCATAGAGAAGCACTGACCAAACATAACATTTTAAAAAACGTGTTTTGGTTGTGATGTTGAAGTCATGGCTACATAATATGTTTTTGTATTTGAGAAAAGTTGTTCGCGCAAATTCGATTCGACATTTTATTTCTTTTGAACAATCCCAACTTTCGTTGATATGACAACCAAGGTTCTTGAAATTTTTTACTCTTTCGATTGGATTGTTATTAATCATGAGGTGTGTGTCATTGTATATGTATGTTTTTCCTACTAATAATCATGTACTTCGTCTTGTTTATGTTAATGTGTAGGCCATATTCGTCACTACGTAAGTTAACTCGGTTTACAAGTTCTTATAATCCCATCAAGCTATCGGCTATAAGTGTAGTGTCATTTGCATAGCGTATATTATTTATGAAAATACCATTAACTTTCACACCTTGATCAATACTGGTTACCGATTCTTGAAATATTACTTCCGAATATAAGTATGTTAAATAACAAGGGTGACAGAATTCATCCTTGTCTTACACCTCGTGAAATAGATATTTCTTCGGTTATATCACCATTGATGCTTACATGGGCAGTTTGTTGCCAATACAGATTTCTTATGCAACGAATCTTATCGTGTCTTATGTCTTTATCGTGTTTAATGGTGTCGAAAGCTTTCTCATAATCAATAAAGCATAAAAATACATCTTTTATGACATCTTTACAGTTTTGAACCAAAGCTTGCATACAGAACAATGCCTCGTGTGTTCCAAGACCTTCTCTGAAGCCAAATTGCGTCTTACCCATTGACTCTTCACATTTCTTATATACTCTGGCGTGAATGACTTTTAGAAATATCTTAAGAGCAGGTGACATTAGACTAATTAGTCTGTACTCACTACAATGTTTCGCATTATTTTTCTTAAGTAGTGGTATGAATGTTGATTTTAACCAGTCTTTGGATATTGGCCGTTGTCATAAATTTGGTTAAAAAGCTTTACTAAGAGAGTCATATTTTTGTCATTTATTAACTTTAAAATTTCAGCTGGAACCGCATCCGGATCTGTTGCTTTGTAATTTTTCATGGGTTGTATAGCTCTCTCTATTTCGCCTTTCGTAATATAATTGCCAGTTGGTCTGTGATGAAGATGAAGATTCTGGTTCAATCTACTGTCATCCGAAAAAACGTTTTCAATATATTTTTTCCATATACTTTTCTTTTCATTTATATCAAATACCACCTCATTGTTTTCATTTATGAGGATTGAGGGCCGATTTTTACGATGAATACCTGCGGCTTCTTTCAATTTTTTGTGTAAATGGAAGGTATCATGTAAAAAATGTAGTCTTTCAATTTCTTGGCATTCATTGTTTATCCAATTTGTTTTTGCATTACGGATCATCTTCCTTATTTTCCTATTCAGTTGTCTATACATGTCAGTATTTTTATTTTTATATTCCCGGAGTTTACTTATTAGTTTTAATATGTCATTTGTCATCCAATTATTTTTATTTTTATTATTTTCTTTCTTTTTTATTCCAAGAGAGATTTTTGCTGTAGTACAAATTATCTCTTTTAAGTCGCTCCATACACTTTCCGCACTTCCTGATGGGATATCATTTATTTTTTCATTGATTTCACTTTCAACATTTAGCTTAAATTGAGGCTTACTTTTTTTAATTACGGCTAGTCTAATACGCAATTTTGCCAGTAACAAGTTGTGGTCCGAAGGTACATCCGCTCCTGGATATGTATTGACTTTTTTATTGAGGAACAGAAGCGATTATTTACCAGAATGTAATCTATTTGATTTCTGATGATATTATCAGAGGCATCCGATGGAGATTTCCATGTATCAGTCTTCTGGGAGGCAGGCTAAATAATATGTTCGAAATTATTAATTTGTGTTATTGACAAAATTGAATTAGTCGATCTCCTCTCTCATTTCTTTCACTTTCCAACTTTTGCATTAAAATCGCCCTGAATTATATTTATTTCGTATGGTTTTGTTAATCGCATAAGTTCGTCTAGTTCATCATAGAAAGTTTCTATTTCGTCATCACTTTTGTCGTCCGTTGGAGCATAGACTTGAATAATATTAATATTCAGTGGTTTTGCAAATAACTTAAGCATCATTGATCTATCAGATTTCGGCACGAATCCGATGACAGATTGTGCAATGTTTTCTTTAACTATAATGCCTACACCATTGCGGTGATTTTTAGTTTGGTTGCCAGAGAAAAAGAACTTTGTATTTTGGGAAATAAATTCTCCACAATCTGGCCACCATGTTTCACTTATGCCAAGTAAATCGATGTCTAATTTTTCCATTTCTAAAATCGTATTAGCTATGTAGTTTTCCAGGCTCGTATAAACTTCTTGTGTTCCATGTTCCGATGTTTAAAGTTTGTTTTGTTTTTCCTCCGGGGATTCTTAGCACCCTCGATTTTCCGGAGACTGAGGGCCATTGTTTTGGTTGTACTATCATTGTCATATGATATGCTGGGAAGTATACTTCACTGGTTTCCCCTTGCCTTCTGAAGGGTTTACTGTTTTCCGTTCTTACACATTTATATAGCGAACCGCTTGATACAAGTACAGATATCCGCTTTCAGCCGTACTTATAGTAACAGACGCTGATATGTTGTGGATTGCTTTTAGCTTCGATATTCACCATCGACCTTACCGGCATGGGTGGCCCTACTGGTAGCTACGCTACCGCCAGCATCGCTCTTTGGATCATTATATCTACTGAGCCCCCTCATCACGTCAAGATATGTAGTAAATCCCCGAGGGGGGGCCAGTTTATATGGCAACTATTTTTATATTGGGCTGATATCGGTGTTCATATTCCCTGTTCAGGGTCTAATATCCGTTAGTGTTTGTTTTCAGATTACTAAGTGGTACACAAATAATAAAATAAATAAAGTATTTTCATTAAATTCAGTTAGTTTCTCATTTGTTTTTTTGGAAATTTCGGCTTGAATTCTTTTCCCCGAAAAAAAATTTTTTA
>NC_065921.1:54802207-54837841 GCF_024586455.1 Bactrocera neohumeralis
ATTCCGTTTGGTTAACAAACGCAGAGCCAGCTCTTGCCAGTATAACACAAACGATTAATTTAAATTAACTTGCACATTAATCTATTGGCTTTTCTTGATCGAAAATATTAAATGTAGATCACATGTCCTGTCACGGTCGCCAAATTATGTAGGAGCCAAATAATATTTTAATGTCCAGTTAACAAATTGATTTTATTTAATTTAAGTTTTACATTAATATTCTTTACACTCTTAACACTCCTAATGCTTTACTAATAATGTCTTAATGTTATGCTCCTTCCTTCCTTAATTGGCGTAGACACCGCTTACGCGATTATAGCCGAGTTAACAACAGCGCGCCAGTCGTTTCTTCTTTTCGCTACGTGGCGCCAATTGGATATTCCAAGCGATTCTCCTTCTCCACTTGGTCCTTCCAACGACGAGGAGGTCTTCCTCTTCCTCTGCTTCCCCCGGCGGGTACTGCGTCGAATACTTTCAGAGCTGGAGTGTTTCCATCCATCCGGACAACATGACCTATCCAGCGTAGCCGCTGTCTTTTAATTCGCTGAACTATGTCAATGGCGTCGTATATCTCGTACAGCTCATCGTTCCATCGAATGCGATATTCGCCGTGGCCAATGCGCAAAGGACCATAAATCTTTCGCAGAATTTTTCTCTCGAAAACTCGTAACGTCGATTCATCGGTTGCTGTCATCGCCCAAGCCTCTGCACTATATAGCAGGACGGGAATTATGAGCGACTTATAGAGTTTATCTTTTGTTCGTCGAGAGAGGACTTTACTTTTCAATTGCCTACTCAGTCCGAAGTAGCACCTGTTGGCAAGAGCAATCCTGCGTTAGATTTCCAGGCTGACATTGTTGGTGGTGTTAATGCTGGTTCCTAAATAGACGAAATTATCTACAACTTCAAAGTTATGACTGTCAACAGTGACGTGAGAGCCAAGTCGCGAGTTCGACGACTGTTTGTTTGATGACAGGCGATATTTCGTTTTGCCCTCGTTCACTGCCAGACAAATTTCTTTTGCTTCCTTGTCCAGCCTGGAGAAAGCAGAACTAACGTCGCGGGTGTTGAGGCCGATGATATCAATATCGTCGGCATACGCCAGCAGCTGTACACTCTTATAGAAGATGGTACCTTCTCTATTTACTTCTGCAGCTCGAACTATTTTCTCCAGAAGCAGGTTGAATAAGTCGCACGATAGGGAATCGCTTTGTCTGAAACCTCGTTCGGTATCGAACAGCTCGGAGAGGTCCTTCCCGATCCTGACGGAGCTTTTGGTGTTACTCAACGTCAGTTTACACAGCCGTATTAGTTTTGCGGGGATACCAAATTCAGACATCGCGGCATAAAGGCAGCTCCCTTTCGTGCTGTCGAAAGCAGCTTTGAAATCGACGAAGAGGTGGTGTGTGTCGATTCTTCTTTCACGGGTTTTTCCAAGATTTGGCGCATGGTGAATATCTGGTCGGTTGTTGATTTGCCAGGTCTAAAGCCACACTGATAAGGTCCAATCAGTTTGTTGACGGTGGGCTTTAATCTTTCACACAATACGCTCGATAGAACCTTATATGCGATGTTGAGGAGGCTAATCCCACGGTAGTTGGCGCAGATTGTGGGGTCTCCTTTTTTATGGATTGGGCATAGCACACTTAAATTCCAATCGTTGGGCATGCTCTCGTCCGACCATACTTTACAAAGAAGCTGATGCATGCTCCCTATTAGTTCTTCGCCGCCGTGTTTGAATAGCTCGGCCGGCAATCCGTCGGCCCCTGCCGCTTTGTTGTTCTTGAGGCGGGCAATTGCTATTCGAACTTCTTCATGGTCGGGCAATGGAACGTCTGCTTTATCGTCATCGATTGGGGAATCGGGTTCGCATTCCATTCAGCAGGCTGGAGAAGTGTTCCCTCCATAATTTAAGTATGCTCTGGGCGTCGGTCACTAGATCACCTTTTGGGGTTCTACAAGAGTGTGCTCTGGTCTTGAAACCTTCTGTAAGCCGCCGCATTTTTTCGTAGAATTTTCGAGCATTACCCCTGTCGGCCAGCTTATCAAGCTCTTCCTACTCACGCATTTCGGTCTCTTTCTTCTTCTGTCTGCAAATGCGTCTCGCTTCCCTCTTCAACTCTCGGTATCTATCCCATCCCGCACGTGTAGTGGTCGATCGTAACGTTGCGAGGTAGGCAGCCTGTTTTCTCTCCGCTGCTACACGGCACTCCTCGTCGTACCAGCTGTTCTTTTGCACTTTCCGAAAACCAATGGTTTCGGTTACAGCTATACGTAAGGAGTTTGAAATGCCATCCCACAGTTCCCTTATACCGAGTTGTTGACGAGTGCTCTCAGAGAGCAGGAGTGCAAGCCGAGTAGAAAATCGTTCGGCTATCTGTTGTGATTGCAGCTTCTCGACGTCAAGCCTTCCTTTTGTTTGTTGGCCTCCGTTTTTTGCTGCACAGAAGCGGGTGCGAATCTTAGCTGCAACAAGATAATGGTCCGAGTCGATGTTAGGACCTCGGAGCGCACGCACATCTAAAACACTGGAGACGTGTCTTCCGTCTATCACAACATGATCGATCTGGTTGGTAGTTTTTCGATCCCGAGACAACCAGGTAGCTTGATGAATCTTCTTATGCTTGAATCTGGTACTACAGATAACCATATTTTGGGCCCCGGCGAAGTCAATCAGTCTCGTGGAGGCTGAATTTACCGACAGTAGCGTCAAATATACCTTCTTTGTCCACGCTGGCGTTAAAGTCGCCAAGCACGATTTTGACATCGTGGCGGGGGCAGCTCTCATAAGCGCGCTCCCAGCGCTCATAGAAGGCATCTTTGGTCACATCGTCCTTCTCTTCCGTCGGGGCGTGGGCGCAAATCAGCGATATGTTGAAGAACCTCGCTTTGATGCGGATTGTGGCTAGACGTTCATTCACCGGAGTGAATGGTAGTACTCGGCGTGGAGTCTCTCTCCCACCACGAATCCAACACCAAACTTGCGCTCCTTTATATGGCCACTGTAGTAAATGTCACAGGGACCTACTCGTATCTGTCCTTGTCCCGCGCATCGCATTTCTTGGACGGCGGTGATGTCAGCCTTTGCTTTTACGAGGACATTAACCAGCTGGGCAGCGGCACCTTCCCAATTAAGAGTCCGGACATTCCAGGTGCATGCCCTCAAATCGTAGTCCTTATTCCGTTTGCCATGGTCGTCATCAAAAGGGGGGTCTCTCATCCGAGGCTGTTTTGTGTTTTTCATTGGTACTGGTTTTTACGTGGCGGGTCCCAAACCCAGCGCACAACCCTATGTAGGGGATGTTTCGCCTTCTCACTTTAGCTCACCTTCGAACGGATGTTCTTAGGCTACCCAGAAGATACTTGGTCAAAGACCGGAAGTAGTAGCTGCTTGAGCCATGTGTAAAAGAATCGTTTCTGGCCACTCCCCAGTGAATGGCGATCAGAGAACTTTCCTCACTTGCGTGAACTTCTACACATGACTTCATCCTCCTGATGTTATGCTAGCACCGATTTTTATCCCTTCTTGTGCCTAATTTTCTCATTAGCTATGTAAGCTTGAGCGTATATTCTTATGAGGTAGTAGGTATGAAATACGTATGTATGTATATATGTACCTGCTTGCAAAGTGCAAGCGAAAATGAGAACATACAAAAAATGCAGTTATGTACAAATCATATAAAACCGTAACGTATGTGTGTGGATGTAAGGATTGATGTGCATATGCATAAGCGGTGCTCTCACAAAGGTGAATAGCCTAATTCATGGTCATGGTCATCCGATTTTGCACAGTGACATGCTTCTGACCAAACAGTTACCTTAGAAAATAATCTGTACCAAATTTCTTGAATATATCTTGTCAAATGCAAAAGTTTTCCATACAAGAATTTTTTCCGATCGTTCAGTTGTATGGCAGCTATATGGTATAGTTAACCGATCTAAACAATTTTTTCGGAGATTACATTGTTGCTTTAGAAAATAATTTATACCAAATTTTGTGAATGTATCTTGTCAAATGCAAAAGTTTTCCATACAAGAACTTTCTTCCGATCGTTCAGTTTGTATGGCAGCTATATGCTATAGCTAACCGATCTAAACAATTTCTTCACATTGGTGCCTTAGAAAATAATCTATACCAAATTTATTGAATATATCTTGTCAAATGCAAAAGTTTTCCTTACAAGAACTTTTTTCCGATCATTCAGTTTGTTTGGCAGCTATATGCTATAGTTAACCGATCTAAAGAATTCCTTCGGATATTACATTGTTGCCTTAGAAAATAATCTGTACCAAATTCCGTGAATATATCTTGTCAAATGCAAAAGTTTTCCATACAAGAACTTTTTTCCAATCGGTCAGTTTGTGTGGCAGCTATATGCTTTAGTAAACTGATTTGAACAATTTCTTCGGAGATTACATTTTTGCCCTAGAAAATAACCTGTGCCAACTTTTGTGAAGATACATTTGTCAAATGTGAAAGCTTTCCCGACAAGAACTTGATTCCGATCGTTCAGTTTGTATGGCAGCTACATATATGTTATAGTGGTCCGATATCGATAGTTCCGACAAGTGAGCAGCTTCTTGAAGAGAAAATGACGTTTGCAAAATTTCAAAACGAGATCTTAAAAACTGAGGAATTAGTTCGTATATATACAGACAGACGGACGGACGGACACACAGACAGACGGACATGGCTAAAACGACTCTGCTCAACATACTGATCATTTATATATATACTTTATAGGGTCTCCGACGTTTCCTTCTGGGTGTTACAAACTTCGTGACAAACTTAATATTCCCTGTTCAGGGTATAAAAGGTCTACGAAATAACTGCTACTACTTCTAACCTAACATCCACCTAACAGCTTACATATACATATGTATAAGGTAAGTATGAGGGAGTGTTTTAAGACAACTGAAGTCATAAGACACTATTTTAATAAACTGAGGAGTTTAAAAACGCTGAAGCTGGGGATTCCACTCTCTGAGAGTACATAATAAACAGAACAGAGTACATAATAAGCAGTACCCAGGCGGCACCGAATCGGCAACTGGGATTGCGGCTCGAACAGTGGAACCACATACGAAATGAACCAAACGATCAGTGTCCATGGGCAATTTTCCAAGGCATTCTTTCTGTTGAGGTCAACCCCATTATTAAATGTGCCGAGGTTATTTTAGAGAAAGCACTTAATTAAGGTAATCTCGTCATGTGTTGAAATCAAATCGGCAATGGTACTGGGTGTCTCAAAACCCTTAACAGGTTTGCCATACATAAAACTATAGCATTAGCATAGGCCCCTGGGCGCAAGCGATAACGAACTTGCCAACAACTCTCCGGGTGCTCGGAGCTAACTGACCAGCCGCTCGTTCGTTAGCTAGGAACGCCCTCTACCGAATCGAGCTAGTGCGCGCACTCTCCGCAGTACAATCGCGGCGGAAGAAAATCAGTCCGATTGCTCTTCAGACAAACCCAGTAATACTTTCATACAGATATACGTCAATTCTACAGCCATACTCCTAGATTGCCTCACAACTGCAATGAAAAGCAATCAATCTAACGGGACAATACATCCGATGAGAGTGCTTATCACTCCATTAACTCATGGGCTTTAATAAACCTCTTTGATCCAACTGGTTTAAATGATGATATGATAATAAGATATATCACACTAGACCTTTAGTCGCAGTGTATTATTTAACTTCAATCCAGACTAATTTTTATTTTAGTTCTTTAGGCCTAACTATGTACCATGGTACTCTTTAAGATTAGATGCCCCATGTTTCAGGTATCAATTCCGCCTAAATCGAGCCAAAGTTTTAAGCTTTAGTACTCATAGACTTATAGTTATACCAGTAACGTTCATACGAGGGCTGCTATATATATTCTGGCCTAGGGCAACACTAAGTGTTGCCAGGTGAAATCTGACATTTCCATTGGAAAGTTTGACATTTTTTAGCATAACATAACTCAGAACGTTTTGTCATTTAATCGTGAATTGTTTTATTTACAGGGAATTAAAAAATTCATCTCGGCCAAAAAATGGAATTAACTCGTGAACATTTTCGTGCGATCATTTTTCACAACTTTCGACGTCGATTATCACGACAAGAGAGCATCGATGAACTAAAATTTTTGTATAGCTATGAAGCACCACCCTATAGCACTGTGAAAAACTGGTACAACGAATTCAATCGTGGCCGACGCTCGCTCAAAGACGAATTCCGTGAAGGTCGTCCAAAAACAGCCGTTCTGCCAGAAAACATGGATGCCGTACGTGAACTGATAATGCAAGACCGTCACGTAACATACCTTCAGATAGAGGCATGCCTATGCATTTCTCCCACCAGCATACATTCGATATTGCATGAACACCTGGCCGTAAAAAAGGTTTGTTCACGTTGGATCCCGCACAATTTGACAATCGCTCAAAAAAAGGCTAGTGTGGATTGGTATAAAGAAATGCTGAAAAAATACGATCGCGGTGCTTCAAACGACGTTTATAAGATCGTCACAGGTGACGAATCATGGATTACAGATGTTTACAGATGAAATTCGAAAAGTTTAGGGAAGGAGACAGATGAAATTGAAAATCGGAGACGATGCTGTATCGTGTAGCACAATAATGGCTCGCTCGCTTCCGTTCTGGAAATACCGAAGTTTCGATTTACACTGATAAAATAATGTCTCAAGGGGAAAATTATGGTATGTATTAAAAAATCTATGAAAATTCCATACAGCCTTACTTAAAAATCCGAATATCTCGAGAAGTATTAATGGTAGCGATTTTAACCTTGGATCTTTTTTGTAGCAAATAAAATTTTCTACAAGTTTGTCACTAAAATTTTTCTATAGCTCTTATCATTTACGAGATATATACAATCGGGTGTCACCGAACATTTTATACTCTCGCATAAAGTGATAATCGAGATTTCATTATCCGTCATTTACATATTCTTCAAATACCGTATTTGTGTAAAGTTTTATTCCGCTATCATCATTGGTTCCTAATGTATATACATATTATACAGAGAAGGCATCAGATGGAATTCAAAATAGCGTTCTATTGGAAGAAGGCGCGGTTGTAAACCGATTTCACCCATATTTCGTACATGTCATGAGGGTGTTAAGAAAATACTATATGCCGAATTTCATTGAAATCGGTAGAGTAGTTCCTGAGATATGGTTTTTGGTCCATAAGTGGGCGACGCCATGCCCATTTTCAATTTTTTAAAAAGCCTGGGTGCAGCTTCCTTCTGCCACTTCTTCCGTAAAATTTAGTGTTTCTGACGTTTTTTGTTAGTCGGTTAACGCACTTTTAGTGATTTTCAACATAACCTTTGTATGGGAGGTGAGCGTGGTTATTATCCGATTTCTTCCATTTTTGAACTGTATATGGAAATGCCTGAAGAAAACGACTATGTAGAGTTTGGTTGACATAGCTATAGTAGTTTCCGAGATACGTACAAAAAACTTAGTAGGGGGCGGGGCCACGCCTACTTTTCCAAAAAAATTACGTCCAAATATGCCCCTCCCTAATGCGATGCTTTGTGCCAAATTTCACTTTAATATCTTTATTCATGGTTTAGTTATGACACTTTATAGGTTTTCGGTTTCCGCCATTTTGTGGGCGTGGCAGTGGGTCGATTTGGCCCATCTTCGAACTTAACCTTCTTATGGAGCCAAGGAATACGTGTACCAAGTTTCATCATGATATCTCAATTTTTACTCAAGTTACAGCTTGCACGGACGGACGGGACGGACAGACGGACGGACAGACAGACATCCGGACTTCGACTCTACTCGTCGCCCTGATCACTTTGGTATATATAACCCTATATCTGACTCTTTTAGTTTTAGGACTTACAAACAACCGTTATGTGAACAAAACTATAATACTCTCGTTAGCAACATTGTTGCGAGAGTATAAAAATCACTAAAAGTGCGTTAACGGTCTAACAAAAAAACGTCAGAAACACTAAATTTTACGGAAGAAATTGCAGAAGGAAGCTGCACCCAGGCTTTTTTTTAAAAATTGAAAATGGGCGTGGCCTCGCCCACTTATGGACCCAAAAACATATCTCAGGAACTACTAGACCGATTTCAATGAAATTCGGTATATAATGTTTTCTTAACACCCTGATGACATGTACGAAATATAGGTGAAATCGGTTCACAACCACGCCTTCTTCCAATATAAAGCTATTTTGAATTCCATCTGATGCCTTCTTTGTATAATACGAGTAAATACATTAGGAACCAATGATGATAGCGGAATAAAACTTTACAAAAATACGGTATTTGAAAAATATGTAAATGACGTATAATGAAATCTCGATTATCACTTTATCATGCGAGAGTATAAAATGTTCGGTGACACCCGAACTTAGCCCTTCCTTACTTGTTTTAATTGGTATTTAAAATGTATGCCGTAATTATTATATAGTAGTCCAAAGATATGACTTCTTATTTTTCCTTTGCGCAAATAATTATGTTATGATTTATTTAATATATAATTATACATAGAAGCATTAGACAAATATACCCACACTAATATATTAAAATTATTTACGCATATAATTTGATTAAATCAAGCATTTGGTAGTTCCTGCGCTTATCTGGCATTGTCCTGTGGCACATTATTTGCATAGTTGCATTCGACAAACAATTACACAACCACACCCGCAAATGCTTGATTTAATCAAAGTATATGCGTAAATAATTTTGCTAATACATTAGTGTATATTAGTATATTTGTCTAATGCTTCTATGTATGATTATATACTTGTATTAAATGTCGAACGAAGATTCACAGATTTTCGAAACAATTTCCGCTTGAACCAACTGAAAATATTTGTTAGCATACTTTTTGCGAAACACACTGTAACCGAGCGCTTTGCGGTGCGAGCGTGCCCCTAAAATGGCGAAATTACAGCTTGTTAGCCGACCGCCAGCGTTGACCAACTTCGAGTGGATATCTATCATCGTTAGCAATGCAAATACTACATATATTACAACAACAACAGTGTGGAACAAAAGCAGCAAATAAAAATCGCGTCGAAAAAGAGAAACGAAGTAGGGCTGAGTGGGTGGTGCACGGGCGACAAGCCACAATTACGAACTGCGTGCGTTATTCAACATTTCATGTATATGTATGTTGTTGTAAATATTGTATAGTTGGAGATTGATTGGTTAAAGATGTTGTTGCCATTAAAACTGTCACTGCGTGTCGCATTTTATACTGCTCATTAACAAATTTGTGGCCAAGCACACACATTCGCGCTGAGCAATCACTTTCGATCGTAAATGGGGCGTGATAAAAAAGCGCACCAGCACAGCAGTATGAGCGAGAGGTGTGTTGCGCGCATGACAGGGATGGGCGTAGTGTGATTGAGTGGCAGACAATTTATTACGCAAATTGCCTATTAACTTATGACTTTTGCGTGTCCTCGTTTTAACGCAAATTTTATTTCGCCACAAGAACACACACACACACACACTGTGTGACTATACGGCAGTCAAAAATGTTCCTCATTGAACCCTCTAACCGGTCAATTTTTTTTCGAATAAAAAAAATTATTTTTTTTTATAGTTTTTGGCTAAAGAAAACATACGTTAATGTTAAAAGGTAAAAAAAAATCTAAACTTTCCTTCCAGGTAAGAAAATATGTTGACCGCCAAAAGGCGGACCTGCCTGGAAACGTAATAAAAAACTTTTATTAGAGGATGATTTTACTTGAAATTTTATTCAGTTCTTTTTATTGTTTTGATGATAAATTTGAAAACATTTGTTATTGTTTGAGAGGCACAGATTTAATTTACACTTAGTACAATACATTTGTGTGTCGGAGTTACATCCCGGAAGTTTGCGTATTGCCGCTGCGGCTCAAAACGTCAGGCATATGTACATCAAAACGAATGTCATCGGGTGGATCATACGATTTCTTCAATTTTTGTATTTGTGGACTTTGGCTCTGAGGTCTACCGACAGCTCTTTTGGCGTAGGTCTCCTCATAACGACAAAGTACATCAGCCACTTCAATACGAAAATTTGGTAATTTTTTATGATAAATATCTTTACAGTTAATTCCATGAATACGCTGAAAAAGGAGGTATGAATTTACTATCGAAATATCAATTAAGTGATAAAATAAACGCAAAGACCATTTTTTGGTCTTAACTCTGATGTGATAGCGACCAAGTAAATTGTCCATCAAATCAAAACCACCAATATGGCGGTTACATTCTTTAACTATATTAGGACAGTCTACATCGACGTAGGACTTATTTTTCCGATCATAACGGCATATTTTTAAGGGTTGTGAATTGCTGTTTAGTGTTTTAAATGGCTTAATTCCAGCATACGTGGATACCAGTCGTACATATTTTGTATCCTTCCATTGAACACAAGATATGTCTACTCCAAAGGCACGACCAACAAACTCCTCTGAGTATCCACGTTCTTTACCTTTTAATTCCACTTCCTTTGTCAGCTTGCAGTTGGGTATTCTGTTTGATCGGACGGTTCCTAATGCATAAATTCCTCTGCTTCGTAAATAAACAAGAAGTGGCAGAGAGGTATAAAAATTATCAAAGTACAATATGTGGTTTTTGAAATCTGGAATTGTACTTGACAACCTTATGACTACATTGGCTGTTGATCCTAAATCAGGAGTATTGGGTATTACTTTATTATCGCCAACTCCTTTGTATACTTCAAATCTTTACGAAAAGCCATTCGAGTCACAAAGAACAAAAAGTTTCATGCCATATTTATGGGGCTTTGCGGGCATATATTGTGGAAATTTTGTCAACATTTTTGTTGAACACATTTGTTCATCAATGCACAACCGAGCTGTTTTTGGCACAGAATCAAATTGCATATTAAGTCTATCAATAAGTGGACGAATTTTATACAGTTCATCAAATCCTGCTTCCTGTGGTTTTTTCATTTTTTTGGTGTCATTGAAGTGAAGATATTTTCTGATTGAAAAGAACTGTTTGGAAGTCATTGTGTTTCTAACTGGCTCGAAAGAATGTTTGGACCAGTAACTCTCGACACTGGGATATCGGTACACAGACATATAAATCAAAATTCCGATATATTTTATTAAATCACACGATGTCAAAGTAAAGTTTGTAGAAACATCTTGCTGTTTTGCATACAAATTGCTCTGATACACAATTTCATTTTGCAAGTCATCGTTGAAAAAATAATTAAAGCAACGGAATGGTATGGTTAATTCTTTGAATTGTTGCGGCAATTCCTTGTCTCCTTGAAAAACGACATCATTTTTTTCAAGTTCAAGAAATTTTTTTTTTCATAAAATTATTCTGAACTCTGGATTTTGGAGATAAATATCTTTTATATTTCCGCTAAACCCCCCCGCATTGGATACTACTGGACTTTCACCAGCTTCAGTTTCTGGTAGAGGGGATCGTGCCCTTTTCGTTTTTGTTTTTGTTTTCCCAGGTTTTGATGGTAAAGACTCGTCAGACTGCTCCACATTGTTATGCACTTCTGCCAGATGTTCTTCTGAGTTTCTAAAGATATTTTCAAAATCGTTGTTTTCTGCATTATCCCACTCTTCTTGAAATGTTGCAATGTTTTCGTTTGGTAATTGAAAGTCTGGGTCTTCCAAATCATCATTATCGTCGTCGAAATCGTCTTCTGAATCAGCGCCATCCACCGATTCAGCCATGAGTTCTTCAATTTCCTCATCCATTAATTTTGAGAAATCAAAATTTTTTCTTTGTGCAAACATTTTCAAACTGCTAATTGTTTCCCAGAATGTTTAAAACCCAAAAATGTTTAAAGAAAAATGAAATGATAAGGAAAATGGACTCGAGCCACGTGTGTGCAAAATTTGCTTTTAACCGGCAGATCCGCCTTTAGACGGTGTTCAATTTTCACCGGCTACAAACAAAGTTTTGCTAAAAACTTAACAACAAAGCACAAAACGTAAAAGACTATATATTTACCTATATGTGAAAATATTTGTTCACGCAAATCATGAATTTTAACGATTTTATACTACTTTAAAAACTCCACTTGATACACAAATAATTATTTTACACACTTTGTCAAAAAATTGACTTTAGCACTCAACGATTTGCAACCAAATGACGAATGCTTACTGTAATTTGTTTCAATAAGAGAATTGTGTTGTTGTCTGCTGATATTTACTGTTAGAACAGAGATTTGAAATATAAGAGCTGCATAGCAACATATTACTTATACACCGTCTAAAGGCAGGCTCGCCGGTTACAGGGTTAAGTTAACCCCTTGCAACCGTTTCACTTGCCACCATAATCGACATTGTTTGTTGTTTACAACAAATCCCTTGAATTATTATTCTGCCACAAGTTGAGTCCATTATATTAATTAATTAATTAGTTGGTAATACCGCAATAAATCGGTCGCTGCCAATGATTTCAATTAGCTAAATCGTTATCGTTATTTATGTACTATACTTGTTTGTGTGCGCTACAACGTTCGCCCAGTGAGACAACGTTAACGAAGAGGATTTTCTAGAAGAAAAAATATATTTTATGAATTTTGTGAAGATATCTGGTCAAGTAAAAATGTTTTTCATACAAATACTTGATTTTGATCAGTCAATTTGTTTGGCAGCTATATGCTATAGTGGCCCGATCTAAACAAAATGACCGATAATTATAGCGGTGCTTTAGACAATAATCGGTACTAAATTTCGTGGAAATAACTTGTCAAATAAGAAAGTTTTCCATACTATGACTTGATTTTTATTGGTCAGTTTGTATGACAGCTTTATGATATAGTAACCCGATCTATACAATGTATTCATAGATTATATGATTTCCTTTCATAATAATCCATATCAAATTTCGTGAAAATATCTTTCCAAATAAAAAACGTGAGTTCAAAAACATTGCCATAGAGACGAATATGCCTAAAACGACTCAGGAAGTCGTACACCCGATTAATGGTATAAAAATATACATTACCTATCCTTAGATGAGGTAAAATTTGAGACTACTTTCCGATCAAAGAAAGTACCAATTTTTTTAAAAAATTACCTTCATTTTGTGAGTTGGAACTTTAACTGAAGTTAAAACATAACCCAGAATTTCTCACGTGGCAACCCTATTTATACGTTTTTGTTGCACGGCTTGACGGTGTCATAGCAATGGCTTGCCGAGAGGGTTTAATTTGCTCATTGAACCGTGCAGCGCTGGTGTCGGCTTATACATAGATGCATATAGATTAATGTCTTCGTAAATTCTGGGCGTTGTAATACACTGCGCATAATGGCAAAGTAATTTTTACATTATATGTAGGTAGCTTCTCATAATAAAATAAATCATAATAAAAACCCACGTCTGCTGGCATGTCTGCCAATAAGACAGTGATCTGTTAGCACCTCTACCAGAGTTCTTACAACGTTCCTTTTGAATTTTATGGTAATAGCCGACATGTGCGGCCTCTGTTTTATTCATGCCACGTTTGCCTGCTTTTTGCTCAAATCAGAGATTGACTCCATTAAGACTTAGCTAATTGTATAGTAATATATTCGCCGGTTAAATATCTACAAATTTAAGGCATGTAAATACCCTTTTTTTTTCATTTGCTTCACATTTACAGGAATATCACTATGTCCTGCAACCCATTGCAAGTTTATAGTGAAATACGATGTTAGATGCACTAAGAGATCAAGACATTATGGCATTATTTCATTAACGTTGACGATATCCCAGTAGACTTCACTGATTTAAACGCCGCTTGGCTATCTGTATATATAAATGTGTTCCTTGTTCTGAGCACGCTCCTTGTCAGAACAACAAGATTTCTTATATTTCTGTAATCTCTGCTTGTAAAACACCAGTTCAACTACCTAAAAATATGGTATACAGTTCAATATCATCGAAATTTATACAATTATTTGTCAACACAAGATCGATTGGCACGTTTTACGTTGAGATCTTAAATAGGAAGCGTACAAAATGCAGGTTGTGCAAGAACTGAAGCCGTTCGATCTTCCCAAGCGAAATCACTTCACTCTTTAGGATCTTGAAAAGTTCCAAGGAGATCCGATGTTATTGAGCCAAATTTTGTTTAGCGATGAGTCCCATTTCTGGCTCAATGGGTATGTAAATAAGCCAAATTGCCACATTTGGGACGAAGAATAACTTGAAGATATTCAAGAGCTGTCATCTCCTCCAAAAAAAACAACGTTTTAGAACTCAAGGGACCAACTGAGTCGAAGCCATGGCCAACGTTTTAAAGAGGTAATCTTCAAAAAAGAATGTTCTTTCGAATGATAATAAACGTTGCCTATTTCAAGTTTCTTTGTTTTTTCTTTAAAAATGTAGGAAGCCTCGAAATGGGTCACCTTTATATATATAGATACGAGTATAAGTATATACATATATGTAATTTAAAAAATGTCTCCCATATTCTTATAAATTTAGAGTGCAAAACAAAATAGATCAAATATTTTCTTTAGTGCACATCCCAGCTTCCAATTCGTAGAAAACTTGAGCTGAGGACTACCAACTCGCCACATTTCCACATCAAAACTTTTTTGTGGCAAATATTTGTAAAATTTATTGCCACTGCACTAAACTCATTATCGAAACCACAAAATACTTGGTCTGTCGGCGGAATTTTTACCTGCTGCGAGCAAGCGCACTGTAGTGAACTCCAGCAAAGCCGTTAGTTAAGTTCTTTTATTTAATTTATGGCCAGCGCCAGTTAACCGAGTGCAAAGCAGACCAAAAGCAATAAAGGTAGGGCATGACTTACAATTGCTACCAGTTTACCAGCACAGAAAGTTAAGGGTAACAGGGCAAAGGTGTGTTGAGACAATTGACTGCCCATAGATAATTGCTAAAGTTTCAATTGCAATTGAATATTTCCGTGGCACATAGGTGAAGCCGAGTTAGCGTTACTTTGCCGCTCAGACTAACAGTACCTTAAGCCAAAGCGTCCCTCCACCACCACCAGAGCTTCCTCTCTCTGTCTCCTTTCTCCTCTCACACAGTGAATTGGCAGCAGATGGCGACCATCCGTCGCTTCCATAATGCAACGTTATCGTAGTCTAGCGCGTTCAACGAAACAATAGAAAGTCACTTTAAAAGTAAACCAAATTCCAAAGCAATAGAGACATGACAACAACAACACCAGCATCTGAATGTGTTTTGCTGAAAAAGCGCACAAAAATCATTGAACTGTTATACTACTCCGCACAACTTTGCAACCGAGTTCTACACTCAACCACCACTATATGGCACATGTAGAACGCTACGCTCACCACTCAACGGTAACCAGGCACTCTGTCGTATTAAAATTCAGATTCCCAATGAACCAGTTGACATTTTGTTGGCAAATAGCTTTTCAACTTCATTTTTTTCTCTCTTGCTCTGGTTTTATTCTTATTTTATTTTCGAACTGGTGGAGCATTGTAGGGTTGATTGGCAGAGAAGCAAACGTAGGGTCTGCAATGCTTCGGAACATATTAAACCAAAAATGCAGCTGCAGCTGCGCTAAATTAAATTGTCAGTGATATGAGTGTGATATTCAGTGGTTTTGTGGGAGGTACCAGATAGTTGGCTGACAGCTCAGTGGTAAGACAGTGAAGTGGACTAAGTAACGCGTATTGAATGATGAACGAGGTTTTCGTTACGTCCCAATTGGCAACAGATGAGACAATATATTGATTGATGGAAATTACCAGCAGGATTAAGTGAAAGCCATGGCTGCACATGCTTTCACGACTGATATTTGAAATTTGATCTGTGGGTAAACAAAATAGGAAAGGTAACCTTCACGTACATATTTGAGTGGGACCTATGAACTATTGCAACCGAGCTCACAAGTCTTCGTAATACCAGAGCCTCATTTTATAAAAACAGCGAAGCTATTTATCTCTCTCGCCTCTATAACATTCAGCTAAAGTCTGCGGTGAAACCGTAAGTAACTATCAATGCAGCCACCGGACATTGTATTATGGAGCTCATCAGAGCTCAGCTGATGTGAACTTCAACTAAACATATTTTCTTTGGCACTCTTTTTGACTCTCATCCTTAGCTTCCATAACCTTAAAATAAACACGACAGTTTTAGCTAAGAAGTGGGAGCTTACCACGGACTCCCGAAAAATAAATTTTTGCGCGATTGAGGATTCTCAGGTATCCGTAACCTTAAAGCTGAAAAAATGCGCAATCCTTCAAGGATTCAACCTCTAACTGTCGGTTAGACGCATGTGAGCAGCTGTAATGTGGTTTTTTTACGATTCTTGATGTTAACAATTAGTTTAAAGTTCCTCAGAGATCCTCTTCTAAGATATGCAAAGTGGAATGAGTCGTTGCCAAAAAGTTATCATTTGTGAGCAGAATTTTTATGTCAAAAGATATAGAAATAAAGAAGATGTAAAACTTTTTTTAAACGAAATAATTTTATTTTGCACAGATAGAAGTGATAATAATATAGAATTGGAGTGAAAGAGGGAGGGAGAGCGGCACGTGGCGAGCTGTTGCAGAGCAACGGCAAATGATGAACGGAAGGAAACATTGAAAAAGTTTTCGTTTGCTTCCTGCGCTTCTCGAGTTTCGCTCACCTCCTCCAACTAATGCAACACTGCAGCTAACTTAAGAAAGAATTGCCAAATCAGTGGCAAAGGAAGACAAAAAGTTGCATGGGAAATTTTTTTAATATTTTTGTATTATGTTTTTGCTCACTACTGTCAGTGGTGTCTAAATGTCAATTGTGCTCACGTGTCTGGTGCCGAACGGACTTGCACTCGGAGGCAGCTCAGCTCTAGGTTTCTTCGTGCCGGTGGTTAGATGTACGGTTCAGTGCATGTGCTCTACATACAATGGCTGCAAGGTAGACGAGGGATAAAGGAGCTGGGCGTCAAAGTTTCATAAAAAATTGGAAACTAAAAGGATTGTTCGAGAAGTCTTTAAAATCTTCCTGGAAGAGAGATTCAATATGCTGCCCTTAGAATCTTATATGCGATGGTGAGAAGGCTTATCCCATGGTAGTTGGCGCAGATTGTGTGGTCTCCCTTTTTGTAAATTGGACAGAGCATACTTTAATCCCAATCGTCGGGCAGTTTTTCGTCTGACTTAGTTCTACTAAGAAGCTGATGTATGCTATGTTATTGCCTGTGATCCGCTTATGAACCAAAGCTTTTTTGACAACTTTGTTTACGATATGGTATCGACAAAACCGAAGTTCTGAATATCTTTTAAATTTTTCAACCAATTTTCGTACAGACTGAGTTAACTGTTTGAAATCCAAATTTTCACAGAATTTTTAAACGATCACTGTACATAGACATAAATGCCGCTATTGAATATTGGCAGTAGCGAATGATATACTTTGACAGCTCGCACGTGATCGGAAAATCGAATTCCCTGACAGGGCGCAAGCCAAGCACGCTGCCAGCTTCTTACCAACACAGAGCCACTGCCATCAACTCCGATATCTTCCCTCATCACTCTCTTTATGTTGCATGGATCACTACTTCTTTGCATTGATGACGTACATAATGTTATTAACTAACATTTGCCAATTTTGACGGTTTTGTTCTTTTTAGAATCGACACGAAGTGTCGCATCACACGTTTTGACTTTATTTGATATACTGCGCACTTGCGTTGTAATTGAATTGGGCAAACGCACGGTAATATCGTGAACGTTTGAGCAAACAACTTTGAAAAATTGCCATTTAAGCCAACTGCACTTTCATGTATACATATGTGTGAATTGGGCAAACGCACGGTAATATCGTGAACGTTTGAGCAAACAACTTTGAAAAGTTGTCTTTCAAGCTAACTGCACTTTCATGTAGACATATCTGTATGTCTATGTGTGGGTTTGAATGACAAAGTTTCGTATGTATGCCTACACATATGATTTGCTTGAATAGTGTTGGCGCAAAGTTGGATAAAATTCAAAACGCGTTTCAGATCTGTTTCAGTCACAAAATTACAAATCATCGTTGGAAAGTTTTAAAAGTTTTTTTACGGTTTTTTATTCAATTTTAAAAAATTATTATTATTTATTGTTTTTCAATCGAAAAAACCGTAGGAAAATTGCGAGATTTTCCAATAGCGATGATATGGTTTCTAAGTGTCGTTTCACTGTATTCAGCAAAGTTTACAATTTCATCATGGAAAGATATACGTAAGAACAACGTTTATAGATTAATAAATTGTTATCAAAATATCTATTTGTAAGCTTTTGGCATTTTATGGTCGTAATAATCGCTCTCGCTATTTGTCGAAGTGTTGAAAACTTCGAGCGTACATTTTCGTTACATAATGTTTAAGTGCCAATAAAACAAAGAACCGCTCGATGTAATGAAAATATTGGTACAGGTCTTGCTGAAAACCGCAATTTGTCGATTCCATGACATTCTCAAAAATTGGGACTGTCTCACGTCATACCCTGGCGGATTTCAGGGAAGGAATTCTACTTGCATCCACATAAAATTGTTCTCAAGAACTGAACACTTTGGTCCACCCTAAACGTTGTGAAGTTTCTGATTTTGATTTGGAACAACTAGACAATTTTTTAAGGAAATCATCTTCTCCGATGAGGCTTACTTTGGCTGAGTGGTGCGGTAAATAAACAAAACTGTCGATTCTGGTGCGAAGAAAGTCCCCAAATTATTCATGAACAACCATTTCATACACCTAAATTGACAGTTTGGTGGGGGTTTTCGTCTGGCCGACATAAAGTTGGTGACACTGTTACTGTCAATGCAGAGCGGTATAGAAAAAAAATGACAAGACTATGTGCCACACAGCATGGCAACAATTGAATTATTGTGAGATTCGATTATTTCCAGAAATTGTGACATTAATTGACCGCCAAGAAATTGTGATTTAACACCATTAGACTATTTCTTGTGGGGTTATTTGAAGTCATTGGTCTTTAGCAATAAACCAGACTCTCTTGAAGCTTTAAAGCCAAAATGGAACGGGCTATTCATGGCATACGACTTGATTTATGGTACAAGGTGCGTTCCAACGTAAACAGGACTAAAAAAAACAGAATAAATAGTTTTTACAGCAAAATGAATTTATTTTATTCAAAATAGTCTCCTTCTACTTCAATACAGGTTTTTTCATGGTCCAAAAGTGTTTTAGATCGTTGGCCGGTATTTGCAAGCCTCTTGAATGGCCTCTACGTCTGAATAATGCTTTCCTTTCATGGGCAAATGCATTTTTCCGAAAAAGAAGAAGTCGCACGGTGCCATATCAGGTGAATACGGGGAGTGGTTAAAGGTTAAAATGTGATCAAATAATCGTTCTTTGAATGTTGGATTCTGAGCAATTTTTGGTCGTCACTCAATTTGATCGATGACTTGGAGATGTCCAATTCCATTTCCAATGATGATTTCGGCTGATTTTTGATGAATTCACGCACAGTTTCAATGGAATTTCCGGTGATCACGGATTTTGATTGGCCCAAATATTGATCGTCATTTATTATATCCTCACGACCACTTTGAAGGCGTTGAAACCACTCGGGCACTATGCTGTGAGATAGGCAATCATCGCCATAAACTTGTTTCATAAATTGGAACGTTTCGAAGATCATTTTCGTACCGATAACACAAACATATCACTGGACAATTGACAAAGATAGCAGATTCTAACGCACCAGTCGACATATAGATGGCGCCACCAGGAGGCACTAGATTTAAAAAATCCAGTTTACTTTGGAACACACTTTTTAAAAAGTATTTGAGAGTGAAAAAAACTTTTCTGGTTTTGCCGAGAAACCAGAAAACTTTTGCACTGATGGAATAATTTCGGAAAAATGGCAAAAAGTGATCGACTAAAATTTTACTTATTTGATTCATTAAAGTTCATTAAAAAAGTTAAAAAAAAAATAAGTCGAAGTTTATTAGAAATACAGAACATTTTGTAGGTGTATATCTACAGACAGACGGACGTGGCAAATTCGATTCATGTCATCGCACTGACAATTTATATGAAGACCTTATACGTAGATTGCCTTTTATATTACGGGAGTTTCAAACCTACTGTTGCAGTCTGGCAACTCACAACTTTATTGTAAAGTTTGACATTTTTGATTTTGCACATACTCAGAACATTTTGACATATGAGTGATATTTGTGTTGCTTACAATAACTTGAAAAATGAATCTTTGCCAAAAAATTGAATTAAACCGCGAACATTTTCTACCGTTTATTTTTACAACTTTCGATGTGGGTTAACTCAGCAACAGTGCAACCTAAAACTTAAGTCAGTTTTTGTCGATGTAGCTCCATCAATATATATCCATGTTATTTAGAATTTAATCAAAATCTTAGATCACTCCCAGCCGAATTTCGTTATGGTTGTCCAAAATCAGTTGTTCGTCCGGAAACTATTGATGCCAGTAAAAAAGAATAATGCCTAGTTTACCCACTTTGATAAGGCATATGTTATGCTGTTATTAAAAACACGCTTAATAGAATTACTAATGATTCGTCACCACACTGTTCCTCTTAACTTCATATGCCAGATGCCAAACAACAACACATATATTCTCTGTGAACACTTTACGAATATTGTATGTGTATACTCGTATGTACATACATATGTCACATGTGAATGCAAACTTTCTTTCCGCACACATGCACTCAAGCAGCTCCTGAAAGTATGCTCCTATGACACAGCAGCCCAAAAAAATGCCAATGCCTGGCATTTTGAGTAATTATGCCCTTTTTAATACTTTTCACCACACAAAACCAACAAACACCCAACTGTGTACCTTAACACGTGACTAAAGCGACTGGTAAATGGACGAAAGCAGAGGGTAAAGGAGAGAAGAAGGATGGGAGAGCAGAGAGTATTTAAAATTTAATAAGGAAATTAAGTGGATGAACAAAGGTCACCACGTTACGTAACCGAAATAAGATAAAACAAAAACAACAGCTTGGAAAGTCAAAGAATGGAAAGCAACGCAAGCAAAATGAAGATGAAGAAATTTTAGCAACACAGTGTTGTTTAAAAATGTCTGCGAACATGGGCGTACGAGGAACGCTACCGCACACCAACGCCGAGAGAGAGAGGAGCGGACGGCTCTGCATACGTGGTTGCAAGTTAACGGTAAATTTTGGTGGGCAACTGCCGTCGTGGCGGTGCACAGTGGTGCCAGAGCGGAAAAAAAGGATTTTTTTTATCATTTCAAATTTGTACCATCTTTTCAATTTAAGCTAAGAACTAATCAAATAACATTATCCGAATACTTGGGCTTGATATATTCAATGGTTTTTTGTTGGGAGAGCTTCAAAGTCCAACAAAGTATCAACGCAAAGTTACTCAGAAAAATGTGATGAATATTGCAAAGGTTAAAACTCAAAAGTTAACCATAAAATATCAATTGTAAAGTTTTTATTTATTAAAACCAATATTATAGATGTGATTTACATCATCAAATGTATACTTTCTTTTTCAAGATTTTTTTTAATATGATGTTTTTTCATGGTCAAAAAAAATCATATATTTCACAACTTCAACAGAATATAACTATTGTACGCAGGAGCGCGCAGGTTAGCCACTTACACAAAATAAACTTTAAAATCTCCTTAATCGATAGAAAAAAAAATCAGCTGCAATTAGCTGCCAATTCATGAGTAATTAGCATTTTAATCTACTGCAACTGCAACTGCGTTGTTTGTTTGATTGATTCGTTGCTTTGTTTTTTTGACTGCTTCGTTGTTTGGTTTGTTTTTTTGATTGTTCGGTTTGTTGTTTTGTTGTTATTTTTGGGAGTGGTCTCTCGTTATACAACAACAACAAAATACTATTTTAGATGCATTATATTATTTGAACTAATGACACAGTACAACAGCTAATCTGGGGGGTGAGAAATTCCAAGTCAGGGTGATGGTACTAGGTCAGTGTAGTAAAACCCTCAAAGGGTTTGGCGTTCGTATTTGTCGTATGTGATACCGAGAGAAGTGCAAACGGGTGAAAAAAAATTAACAAAACACGAAATTTTGAAATGGCAAAAGAAATAAAATATTGTGATACTGCAGAAATTTATATTGAATGTATAAATATTATTATATTATTTTACTATATGCCAATGACGGTACATAAAGTTTTAATGCATGGAAGTAAAATTGTTTCATCCTCTATTTTACCATTGGGCATGCTATCAGAGGAGGCTCAAGAAGCTCGCAATAAAGATTACAAGAAATATAGGCTTAATCATTCTAGAAAATGCGACAGAATTTCTACAAATCAAGATGTAATGCACTTGCTTTTAGCTTCATCGGATCCTTTTATTAATGGTTTCAGAACAAATCCCAAAAATAAAACTTTAGAATTGGACGATGATGTTAAAAAATTACTTGTTGAATAAATAATTAATAATATATGTGACCTGGTCTACGGAAAGGGGGCTTAGGTGTCAAAAAATCAATTTTCACTTTTTAGTTGATTCGGATGGAAGATGAGATTTTTAACAGCTGTTTCCCAGAAAACTAGTTTTCGCACGTTAGCTCCCTTTTCCCTTTTCGTAGACCAGGTCACATATGATCATTTTTGAATATTTATTGGTTATGTTATATGGGAGGTGGGCGTAGTTGTTGGCGGACTTGTTTCATTTTTAGAGAAATAATAATTTTTATTGATTCAAATCCGTTTGACAATTTTTAACAGTCTAGCTGTGATAACTGCGAAAATATTGCAACTTTTGTGATTATATTATATGGGAGATGGGCGTAATTGTGGGCGGAATTGCTTTATTTTTTCTGGACAAGCTTACATTTACAAAATAATACACTGTAGAAAATTTTGCTACTACTACTAGGATGATTTTTGATTTTTGTGTTATATGGGAGGTGGGCGTGGTTGTGGGCGGATTTTAACAAAATTTTTTTTTCATCTAATTTGACAATATGAGAGATGTGTGCCAAATTTCAAAGCCCTACCTCGATTCCTTCTATTTTTTGCTGCGGCTTGTATGAAGCGGCACCACTGTGCGGTGGAGCCACTTAACTGAAAAAGCAGCATGTAATTAAATGCTTACAGCAAACAAATGTACAGGAACAAAAACAACAAGACTACATCAACTTAAGCGCTAACAACAAAAAAACCGAACACTTTCTGGAAATTGTGCGGAGCATTGGCAACATTGCATACACATGCAATAAACTTCTCATCATACTATATGTATCTATAAATATATATACATGTGTGTGTGTGTGTATGTATAACGTCGGGAACGTGTTCAGAATATAGCTAGCAGGTGTCAAGTGGCAAGTGCATGCATGTTTTGTTGCTGCAACGGCATGTTGCAAGCAGCTATACATACTTGTTGTAGTCGTTCGGTTACTTAACAAGTTCTTTTATTGTAATACATTATTTTATTTATTTTTCAGCCACTGCTTGCCCGGCATGAGTTTATGCTGCGGACAATTAATTTCGGAAAAAGTTCAAAATTTAAATTGGGCGAATACTTAAGCAGCGCACAGCAGGCAGTCAGCAATAAGCGTCGACAACAACAACAAACATCGGCAACAACAACAAAAACTAACTACAATAACAGCAACACAGCAGTTATGTGCTTGGTGCACCAAAAGAAGCCAAAAAAAACCAAAAAGAAGCAAAAACTAAGGCAAAACAGATCGGAATTGGGTGTGCAACAGTCTGTGTAAAATGTCAGCATACCACTTGTTGCCTGCCGAATATTTGGCAACTGTGGCAGACAGAAAAACGAAACAAATAATATATAACTCCGATTGCACCGAAGCTATAATACCCTTCACAAATACAAATTCGTTCAGTTTGTATGGCACCTATATGATATAGTGATCCGATCTGAACATTTTATTCCGAGATTGCATTATTGCCTTAAACAATAACGTATAGCAAATTTTGAGAATATTTCTCGTAAAGTGAAATAGAGGGGTAAGGATATGAGCAAAATGTCAGATCGATCGTCCAAAAGCTAGAGGACTGCTTCGCGTATATAGAGACAAACGGACAGACAGGCGATCATCGACTCAGCTCGTCATGCTGATCATTTCTGTATATATGGTATACTTTATAAGACCTCCAACGTTTCCTTTTGGGAAATTTCTTAGCAAATTAAATGTGCCCTGGTCAGGGTACAAAAGCGTTTTTAAGGCCCACACAGTACTATCGTTATATAAGCAAACCAACAACACCAATTTACACCTGCAACAACAGTATTTTAGGCACATTTACAAAAAGGACAACAGCCGAAGACATCAAAGGAGAAATATCTATGGAGAATGAGGAAGCATATATCGCGTAGTGATGCATTTCATCAATTAAATTAGTCGAATAATATGTGAAATTGTTAAAAGCTGCTGACGCATCCAGATTCTCAATATCTCATGAATTTAAGTTTTTTGCATTAACGGTAATATTCTTTGATTGAACTGTCGCAGTGACAGACGCAGACTTTCCGAAGGGTCTCGAATATTAAAAACTGAAGTATATATTTTCTTTAAAGAGATATTGTGTTCTTGGTTGGTTAAAAAGGGAGATGCATTAGCACCGGCCACATTTAGGCTATCATTAACCCATTGTGCTCTCGGGTAGTAACAAAATGATGCCTTTTCGAGCAACTTATTGGATTCGACAAGAAATTTGATTACTTTCTACTCCAGCCACGCATGCTCTGCATTCCGCTGAATGCACTATTCCCATTTTCTGAGTAATCTTATACTGTTACTTAGTTCCAATTTGCCTAGAAATATGAGCTTTTTGGTCTGTCCACCATCAACACTACCCCAAAATAAATGTATGGTATACCCAGTGTTGCTACTGTTTTTCTAGACTACCTTGCTTCAAACAACCTTTGAACGAGCTGAGCAGCCCACGAGCGGACCGACTCGTCTGCCTCTTCATTTCCTTCTATTCCCATATGACCGGGTACCAGATGAAGTTAACCAAGTTACCTACTAGAGGTCTAGTTATTACCCGGTTGCACAACCTAAAAATGAAGGACTTGGACTTGCTGGCTAGAGCAGAGGAACACTTGACAGCCTGAACGACTGAATTGTCGTCGTTTAGTTTGTAACTACTTTCCGTGTATGGATTACTACAGAAGAAGCCAGCTCCTATTCTTACTTCACCCTTTGATCCGTCGGTGCGTATGCAGATATTGCCGTTGGAAATGTCGATCACAAAATTATTGGTCCAATATTTTCTTCTACTGAGGAATGAAAACGATGCATTTCATTCCTCGTAGGTGTCTTTTTGTCGATCGCATAGACAGTATAGCCCAATTTCATGAAGAAGGTCGACAATGGCCTAAAATCATGACCCTGATAGCCGTAAGCACTGCCTCATACTTCACTTGAATATGCGTTGGCCGGATGTCGAGAATAACTTCCTGTGTTTTCATTGTATTACGTTTTTGTAAAACCGAAACTACTTTCAAGAAGAAGATTCAACAAAACTGTCAGGAACGCATCGAGTTCTAGTGTATTCTATGGGATGACCTTAAATATTCATGAAGTAAGATGAGATCTGGCTTTGAACTCAATTAATGTTAACTCATACTTCACTTATTACAGTGTTCCTGAATAAGAATGCATAGTTATAAAAAAAGTGAGTGTGCTTATGACCGCACGACTGAAGTAAAACTTCTTTCGCTCTATCTATATGTATATATATATGAATGTGTGTGTACAAAATATACATGTATGCACATATACATATATTAATTTCCTACAAATATTTAAATTTATTTTATGTTTTCATTAGTAAATTAATATTTTTGCATAGATCTTTTATTTTTTTTCATTGTTTTATTCGTTATTTTCATTATTGGGTACATCAGTAATTACTGTGGTTGATTGTAAAACCGAGACAATAGGCTTATGATACGAGAAATACGATACATATATTTTAGAATTAAAATTAGAATTTTACATAATATACTATACTAATAAATATTTTTGTGTTATATTATATTTCCTACTAATAGAAATTAAATTGATCACAACAATATATACAAGGCATTTATGAGTTTGATGGAATACCCTTATTGTAGGTCGGAATTCGCCTCGCAATTTTAACATTTTTTGCAATTCTCTCACATATTCTAACCGAGAATATGAAGAGACAGAAATATATGTATTTACGGCATATGATGACATGGCATATATGCCGAAGCAGAGAATAGGCAGAGACAGAAATACACTCCCAACGAAGAATTTCGTTTATATTTATTTCATTTTGAACAGCGAAAAATGTGTACAAAACATACCTCTCGCACAGAGAACATAAACAAATTTTTTATGCATGTACATATTTACATCTTCTATCATATTAATCTTTTGTCTCTGCACATGCTCATATCATAATCTTATTATGTATACGCATGTGCGCATTCAGAAATTTAAATCATGATTTTATAACTTATCAATATACATAATGTATTACATGCGCGCGCATTGATCTGCATGTTCTTGCATTCATATATATATGTATTTATATGTACATACATATGTATATTTGCATACACTTCCGAACAAATAATGCACAAGCATACAAAACATACATATGTATGCGTACACATGTACACATGTACCAGCAATTAGCGTTCGCCTCGCCTGATCACACTTTTCGTAACGCGTTCGTCAGCTTACTCCCCAAGCCAAGCGCGCGTAAAGAAGTTTTACTTCAAAAACTTCGCCTTATGGGAGGAACTCTCAGTATTTATTTAGGTTTATCGGAGGCAGATATGTTAAAAAGTATTCCTTCAAGAAATCTCTGAACATTTTTATACCTACTGTCTGGGTATTATGTAAAAATCCCTTAGAAGTTCGATTTGAATAGTTTTACAACTAACTTCCACTTCCACTCTAATCGACCTTAATTTTTTTCGGAATTAACTTCTTGTGGAACGAAAAGATGTATAGTGGTTACAACCTAACTGTGGAGCCTCATCTGAGATGTTCAACTAACCAGGCGCCTGCTTTCATAAACCCAAAAGTTTTTCTAGATTTCTTAAACTCTTAAGAAGCGGATAATATTCGTCAAGCGATACTATCGGTACATTGTAGCATCAACAGCAGATACTGTTAATACCTTATAAGCTGCAATCAAATCAGTCAGGAACTACGACAACACCGCCAAACCACTTCTACATACATTAACGAAAATACTAGCGATTATTGATGAAGTTAGGGGTTACAAAAATAATATTTTTCCAAATTCGTTCACATTTCAAAGTTTAAATGGGTTTAAGTGTGTGGATTTGCATACAATTAGAGCACCTCTTCGACTCCTCAACACGGTCACATGTTTTTACCTGACAATCTATCTTTCATAGTGAAGACAATTAAATCTCGTTGGAAGGCTGTGAACGCAATTAGCATTTCAACAATGCCAAGTCGAACAAAGCCGCACTTACACATACTCGGTCGATTAATGCCAGCTTGATAGATAAATCGCGTAATTGTACCTTAAAACAATGCTATGGCATAATTGGCTAGTCAAAGCCAGTTGTAGGGAGGACATTCAAACACGCCAAAAATAATATCCACAAGCAAACATGTGTCTAAGCAATCGAAAGAGACTGAGTAGACGCTCGTTCTAACTAAATGACAGACCCATATCAGAGACAAAGGCTTCAATTGGTGAAGCGATAAGATATTGAAGTTGAATGCTTTGGTTTAAATTAGCTGGAAGTCAACGAAATACTTACTCTATTTAGAAGAGCTGTTAGTTCAAGTCACTAAAGCCTACTCTCAGAAAATCTTATATCAAAAATGCCTTAAGTAGCTCGTATTCCAGTGGAGTCTAGGAGAGTTTTTGGTACAAGATACTAAGTCGTGTTTTCAGGAGATAGATGGTCTATAAGTCAACGGCAGACATATTGGAATTCTTACCTCAAACGTCAAAAGTAGTTTCTGTTATAGAGGAGTCTAGAAGAGATTTTAATAAAAAGCACCATCTTCCAGAATGGGGAGACAACGTTTTAGACCAGGATATTTCAACCTAAGTTTTCCATCCAAATTGAGCAACCCTTCACATGGACTCCAACACCGAGGTCGACTTCTGGCTGTTAACTGCAGCTGCTACACTCTGGGCCGCAATAGGCACGATAATGAATTAGCTCAATTCTGTTGGCAACTTTTTGCTACATTTGTGACTTTCAGAGCTTCAGATTGGCGCCAACAAGGCGTTTGATCTTTGATCGTATTTCTTCGAGGGAGGACTTTACTTCTCAATTGGCTACTCTGTCCGAAGAAGTACCTGTTGGCAAGAGTTATTCTAATTTCGAGGCTGACATTATTGTTGATACTGGTTTCAAGATAGACGAAACTATCTACGACTTCGAAGTTACATATAACTGTCAACAGTGACGTGCGCGACAAGTCGAGAATGCGATGACTATGTGTTTGGTAACAGGAGATATTTCGTCTTGTCCTCGTTCACAACCAGACCCATAAGCTTCGTTCCTGCATCCAGTCCGGAAAAAGCAGAACTAATGGGGCGATTTTGGAGGCCAATTATATCAATATCTTCGGCGTAAGTCAGCAGCTGTATACTCTGATAGAAGATTATACCTTCTCTACTTAGCTCTGTAGCTCGTATTATTTTCTCCAGCAATATATTAAAGAAGTATAGGACTATAGGACGTTGGCTGAAATCTCTTTTGGTATAGAACTTTTTATGTTGCTCAACATCAACTTACACATCCAAAGTTCTGAATTAGCGGGATAGAGGCAGCTTCTCTTCTTGCTGTGGTAGGCTTCATTAAAATCGACGAAGAGGTGAAGAGTGTCGATATTTCTTTCCAGGCAACCCTGATAAGTTCCAATCAGTTTGTTGACGGTGAACTTCAATCTTTCACACTCTACGCTCCATAAAGCCTTATATGCGATATTATTTATTTATTTTATTTATAATAATTCATATAACAAAAAGAGTTTTATTATATAAATACATAAACGCAGCACTGGCTACGAGGCCTTCAGCCGTCTTGTAATTATAACTAGGTGAAAAATTCTATTTGCTAAGGGTTAGTAAAGATGTAAGTTGCTTAAATATATTTTAACAAATCGTTGGTTTTTAAGAATTTATATACAATCATCACGTTTTTTTCTGAAGGTTCACTTAGTATTTTTATGAGATCAATGTTGCCAGAGCTATTGGGTGAAGCATCGGACAGAGTGTGAGTAAGTGTTTGATAGAAGCGGTGTCATCGCAAAGGGGGCAAATGGATGGGCTTTTACCCGATAGTAAGTGGGCGTGTGTTATGATAGTGTGTCCAATCCTTAATCGAGTATATGTCTTCATTGCGCTAGTTGGAACTGTTGACGAGTAGATTATACGATTTCTGGCTGGGTTTATGACCGCGTAGTGATGTTTAAATGTTTTCCATTCGCTTACGTTTTTTTGATGCCTTTTGTGCTTAATAAGGTTAAGAATGTCTTGCTTGGATGAGACGTAGTATGTTAAGGCAGGAGTCCTGGCAACATTTTTCGCAGCGAGGTCTGCAAAGTGGTTGCCTGTAATACCAGCATGGCCAGGGATCCACATTACTTGGATTTTCTGAGGGGTACCAATGACCGCGTCTCTGATAACTTCTATTATGGGATTGCGATTGGAAGGAGACGTTATTGCAGACATACACGATTTGCTGTCTGTACAGATGAGGAACTTTCCTTTAGTCTTTTTTGCGTAATTAACTGCATGAAGGATAGCAGATCCTTCAGCGGTAAATACAGAGGCCGTTGAGGGAAGAAGCCAATTGCAAATAATTTCTCCTGTGGCAGTGACAGCTGCTAACGAAGTGGAATCGGTGGACTTGGAGCCATCCGTAAACAATAACTTCCAGCCATTATTTGTGTAATTAGATTCCAGTTCAGCAAAGGTTTGTTGAAAGACTTCGTTTGGTGTGTTTTGCTTGGACAAAAACATAAGCATATTCTGTAGTATTTTATCATTGATCAGACAGGGAGGATGTCGAGCGGTGAATTTGCGTGTTGCGTTACGTAAAATATTATTTTCTGCAGCGAAACTTAAGCATCTCGAAATAGCCGATTGTATTCTTGGAATTTTTCTTTTTTTCGTGGCATGCGTGATAGTTGTATTAAGTAATGGGTTGGTGTTCTCAGCCGTTTTCGCAAGAATTTGAAGCGAAGAAACTATAATTTTATTTTGAATAGTTGGTAAACCAGATTCAGCCATTATCGTTTTTATTGGCGAGGTTGGAAAGGCCCGGAGACTTCGCCGTATTGCGCAATGGTAAGATGCATTTAAAAGGTTGATACTGCTTTTGGAGCAATTGCCATAGATGGGGAGACCATAATCTATTTTTGAAGTTAGCAAAGCTCTGACAACATTGACTAGTGTGTTCGGATGAATAAATGAATGCTTAGACGAGAGATATTTAACAATATTTAATCGTGACATTAAAGAGTTTCTGACATATTTACAGTGAGCATTAAAATTATAATTAGAGTCAAAAATTAATCCTAGTATTTTCAGCTGTGTTTTACATTCGATGTTAGTTTGGTTGTGGGTTAGTGAAATACCGTTGCAATTTTGCTTCCTACATACATGAAGGATACGTGTTTTGTCTAAGGAAAGTGAAGCACCAGACTCGAGTGACCAAGTCTCAATTCTGGCGAGTATATTAGTAAATAAGGATTGAGCTAAATTAACGTCAGAGACTTTTGTGTACATTAGGACATCGTCAGCATAGATCTGGTGCTCAACTTCTTTGTAATTTTTTATCATCCTACTAATATCATCGAAAGCAATGATAAAAAGGAGGGCTGAAAGAGGTGAGCCTTGCGGCGTACCATTAGAAAGCGGGAGTGTTGAAGAAAGAAACCATTTACGTTGACTTTGAGTTTTCTGTTTGTGAGAAAGTTAGTAATAAAACGTATCATATTCTGGCCTATTTTCCATTTTCTTAGTTGTCGAATAATAATATGGGCTCCAATTTTGTCGAAAGCTCTGTGAAAGTCCAGAGATAGTACGGACACGTGGTTTTGCTGGACAAAGCGTTAGTAATGAAGTAGTCTAGTTGGATTAAAGCATCTAACGTGCCTTGACCTTTTTTGTAGGCGACTTGATTCGGTGATATGAACTTGTTTCGCTGAGCATACCACATCAAGCGGTTAGCTACGATTTTTTCCAAAAATTTGCCCATACATGGAAGGAGGGAAATCGGCCTATAGTTAGCAAGTTCATCGAAGGATTTGTGTGGTTTAAGTATTGGTATGACACAGGACGTTTTCCAAAATTGGGGGTAGACACCAGTATTGAAAATTTTTTTGTTATAAGCTCTGATAATTGGATAAGAAATTTTATCTTGCCCCGGGGACTTACCCTTAACGGTAGATGCAACGAACTCGAATTCAGACAGTGAAATGCTGGTTTCTATTTGTTTAACAGAAAAAGAAAGAGGGGAGACAGAGTAGGAAGTGTCGGACAGTGTGGTGGTTTTAGAGGTTTGAAACTTTGTGCTGAATGAAATATCTGAGCTTGTTTCAGAATAGTGGTTTGCAAATAACTCGGAAATATCGGATGGATTGGTTACCAAACCTGTTGGCCCCTTTACGCATTGAATGGTTAGATTTCTAGGCACTACAGAAAGTTTTTTTAAAGCGTTCCATATTAACTTAGGACTAGACGAAGGATTTATTTTGCTTGTGAAATCCTGAAAACATTTACGTTTGGCCTGTTTCGCGGAACGACGGAAAAGAGCATTGGCTTTCCTGAAAGATATTAAGTTGACTAGTGAACGAGCGCGTTTGTATTCATACCAAGCTGTCTGTTTTTTTGCCCGCAATTCAGCGATTTCTTTATTCCACCAAGGAACACTCTTTGAACTTGCTGTTGGCTTTGTATGAGGAATGCTAACATTCGCTGCTGAACGGATAATTTTTGTTAACCTCGCACTTTCTTGGTTAGGGTTGTCAGATATTGGGGTTTTATTGCCATTTATCTCGCAATGTGTCTGAAACTTCTCCCAATCAGCGTAATCAGTTTTGAATACCTTATTTATTTTGTGGTTTTTAGTTGTTGAACCTAGGTGCAATTTTAGTACAATGGGGAAGTGATCGCTTCCATGCAGGTGATCGAGTATACTCCATTCGCACTCTGTGGCAAGTGTGTCGGTGCACATTGTAAGATCTACATGGGAAAAAGTGGAGCGAGTGGAAAAGTGTGTCGCGGATCCGTTATTCAAACATATTAAGTTAGAGGAAAGTAACGCGTCTTCAATGCATTTGCCCCTCTTGTTGGCTATTGGAGAGTCCCATAGTGGACTCCATGCATTAAAATCACCAGCGAAAACTAAAGGAGTAGAAGCTTGGTTGATTAATTGCGGGATGTCTGTACTGGTAAACTGTTCATCTGGTGCAATATAGGTGCAGATAATGGTGATTTTTTTAACTAAGATAATTTCGATCGACATAACCAGCAAGTTGGATTGAATGGCATTAATTTTGTGTGGAATATCTCTTCTTATGAGAATCGCAATACCTCTTTTACCTGTGCTAATATGTGGAAGATTGTGAAACATGCCAATGTACTGCTTAGGAGTAAAAGCCGACAACTTCAACTTTGAGCCTGTCTAAATAATTAAGAAATTCCACTGAATAATTCACGACGTCGTCTTCATTGTCAAGACGATCGATCGATTTGTATGAGCGCAAGTCTCCCGGAATTTGCCTTTGAATTTTCCAGTTTAAGTCAACAACATCAGTATTTTTGGCAGCTAAAATTGCGCGTGCACTTAAGGAATCGTAGTAACGATAATTTGGCCAATGTCCGAACATTCATGATGAGTTCATCTTTCGTGAATTGATAAAGGGAAGATGTAATTTATATTTAACCATTTCCAATTTTTAGCGAAGACGATGTAAAATGTCTTCGGCAATGTCATTTTTTTCGTATCCTATAATTGACGCGGATTTGAAGACAGATATCGAAATGTTTATCGCGAAAAGTGTGCGAACTTCATTTTCATTCCAGTGATTAAACACGTTCCAGCAATTGTAATTGCTGACTTACATACTTCCCCAAAACTTGCACACACCATACCATTCGCAGTACGTAATGACTCAAATAAAGTTGAACCGCGTACATTACTCAATAGCAACCGAAGGTAGTAATAATCGTCGTTTTTCGGGTGGATTGTGTAAATTCGTCTTAATTGAGAACACACCTGGATGTCCATCTACTGGTTGGCCTTGTTTTCTGCGTAACTATTTCTTCGACGATGCATTCCAGGTATAATATCAAGGTATTTCCAAATAGAGCAATGTTCTCGCAAAAATGTTCTTGCAAAAGTAAATATCCTACAACCGCCACGTTGCTTCCTTTAGTGACATAATTACAAAAGTATTTTATCGATAAACCAAACAGCAATACTCAACATTGACATGAGTTTTGAATGTGAATTAGACAATAATGGTGAATATAGTACGATCCATGTGTTGTCAACATCGATATTCACTCTTCTAAATTGAATGCTGAATTTTCTGCCATTGTCGTCTGGTGATCAACGCCTATAGAGTGGATATCCATCATTTCAGTTTGTGTTTCCGAAAGAAAAGCACTTGGATAGTGTTTCGTGCATTTATTGTCAGACATACAAACCGAAGTGGGATTGTGGTGTCCGCAAGGCCCATGAACCATATTGGTTTTCTTCATTTCGTATAATAGTGGATTTTTCTCTGCATCAAGAATTCAGCAGAAATGATTTCATCAATTTGATCTGGTGTAACAACCATCCAAAGAGGAATGTGTGCGTGCGGCAAATCTCCTTTTTGTCAATCAACAGAGTACATCTAGCATCTAACAGCACCACATATACGTTGCTTCAAGATAAAGTCCATCAAACATCGTAACTGTTGTTTGAAAAGTCGTGCTGTGACATCGTGACGATCGCTTCCTGATTGACCACGATTCATAATTCCGCACGAATGTCACCGCATCCTGGGAGTACTTCTTGCCATGCCTTGCCTTGGACTGCCATTAGGGCGACCTCTTCGTGGCTTCGTAACAAATTTCGATTTGCAATTTATCTTTTTGTGTGAAACACACGTAAAGTTTTCACTGAATAATTTTCAATAATTTTTCTTTTGAATAGCCGGAATAAAAAAGCAAGCGACCGAAATTGAACGATTCAAATAATTTATAAATATTGAAAAACAAAACAAACAACAATAGAAAAAAATTTGTATCGAAAAAAGTTACTTTTTGGAATTATCCAATTTTCCGACTGATGAAAATTATAAGGTATTTTAATTTCTAAAACTTCCCCGATACCCAGCGAACAACCTCTGAAAATTTCATCAAGATTGGTGCAGCCGTTCTCTTAGCGTTACTAACAAACAAACATTCATTCGTTTGTATGGGGAAAAGAAAAGGCTGTTTTAAGGGGTTTTCCGGCTATTATTCGAATTTTTCTTGCCGTAAAACCATCCTTGAACCTCAACGAACCTTTTTAAAAAGAGAATTGGCAAAATTGGTCCAGGCGCTGTTGAGTTATGCGCTTAGAAACACATTTTACGGTTCATTTTTAATACGCTTTTATTAGCTTCACTTGTATGTATGTATGTAACTTTTTTAAGTGATACTGAAACGTATAATATTTGAGCGACACTGTGGGAAGGCGTATGTATGTATGTATGAATGTATGTATGTATGTATGTATGTATGTATGTATGTAACTTTTTTAAGTGGTACTGAAACGTAGAATTTTAAGCAGGTCACCAAAAATATGCAACATCTATATAAAACTAGTTTTGGCGACATTTGAGTAGCATATGTACTTATACTTATGTATGTACATATATGTATAAGTATAACCGCGCACCAGAAGAAATAATCTATATATTATTCTAAGACACGGCGCTTATTTCCAGAAAACTACAAAACGTACAGAGACAAATAATACATCAAATTAAAGTGTGCGATCTGAAACTTTGCACAAATTTTACAGATTTTAAATTCATTGAACCACTTTTGATATATTTGCGTTTAAAGTTCTTCAATTTTTACATTAAGCTAATATAAGCAGCGCTTCTACAGAAAAGAGCATATATGTATGTAAGAGAATGAATAATTAAAAATGTTTCTGTCATTTGCTTTCGTTACACACATACCCACATACGAAATCTAACAACAACAATGTTGTCTGCTCGGTAGCAAAATTACAATAAGCATAGATAACTTGATACGAGACTCTTTGGTTCGAGAGAGAGAGCTGTTAAAACTCGCATTTTTTATAACATTTGCCAATGATGCCACTGCTGAAAAATATTAACTTGGGTATTTAATAAATTATACAAAACACTAAATTAAACACTTTGAAAATGCATACATACATATATATGTAAATGCTGAAATGCAAAATCATTAATTAATTTACATAAACATTTATTTTGCCAAAATATGTTCACAGTTTCATTTCACACTAATTTCGTCAAGTAATTAGTGAAGTGCTGCTTTTCTGGCATCCCGCCTTTTTCACTACCCTGCAAGACGGGTAGCTGTTAGCAAACGTGTAAGCGGCTTGTTATTGTTCACTTTTGCATTCGTTAAAATATTTATTACTTTTGTTCAGAGAGTGGGAAAAAAGTAACACATAGCTATTTGATGTTCAATG